>NC_000086.7:24495878-24822950 GCF_000001635.26 Mus musculus
ATCAAGTACACTTGATCCCTGTGATGAGGGATGGTTTAATATACAGAAATCTATCAACTTAATCCACTATAGAAACAAACTCAAAGACAAAAATCACATGATCATTTCATTAGATGCTGAGAAACTTTTTGACAATATACAGCACCCATTCATAGTAAAAGTCCAGGATATATCAGGAATTCAAAGCCTATACCTAAACATAATAAAAGCAGTAGACAACAAACCAGTAGCCAACATCAAACTAAATGGTGAGAAACTGGAGGCAATCCCACTAAAATCAGGGACTAACCAAGGCTGCCCACTTTCTCCCTACCTATTCAACATAGTACTTGAAGTCCTAGTCAGAGCAATTAGACAACAAAAAGAGAACAAATGAATACAAATTGGAAAGGAAGAAGGCAAAATCTCACTATTTCCAGAAGATATGATAGTATATATAAGTGACCCCAAAAATTACACCAGAGAAATCCTAAATCTGATACACAGCTTCAGTGCATTAACTGAATACAAAATTAACTCAAACATATCAGTGGCCTTTCTCTACAAAAAGAATAAACAGGATGAAATAGAAATTAGGGAAACAACACCCTTCACAATAGTCACAAATAATATAAAATACGTTGGTGTGACTCTAACTGAGTAAGTGAAAGAAGGATCTGTATCATAAAAATGTCAAGTCTCTGAAGAAAAATCAAAGAAAATCTCAGAAGTTGGAAAGATTTCCCATGCTCATTGATTGGCAGGATTAATGTAGTAAAAATGGCTATCTTGCAGAAAGCAATGTAAAGATTTAATGCAATCCCCACGAAAATTCCAACACAATTCTTAACTGAGTTAGAAAGGGCTATTTGCAAATTCATCTGGAATAAGAACAAAACCTAGGATACCAAAACTATTCTCAACAATAAAAGAATCTCTCCTGGAATCACCGTGCCTGATCTCAAGCTGTACTATAGAGCAATTGTGATTAAAAACTGCATGGTACAGGTATACTGATAGACAGGTAGATAAATGGAATAGAACTGAAGACACAGAAATGAACCCACACACCTATTGTCACTTGATGATTGACAAAGGAGCAAAAACCATCCAGTGGAAAAAAAGACAACATTTTCAACAAATGGTTCTGGCTCAATTGGCAGTTAGCATGTAGAAGAATGCAAATTGATCTATTTTCATCTCATTGTACAATGTTCAAGTCTAGGTAGATCAAGGAACTCCACATAAAACCAGAGACACTGAAACTTATAGAGGAGGAAGTGGGAAAGAGCTTCGAAGACATGGGCACCGGGGAAAAATTCCTGAACAGAACAGCAATGGCTTGTGCTGTAAGATTAAGAATAGACAAATGTGACCTTATAAAATTGCAAAGCTTCTATAAGTCAAAGGACACTGTCAATAGGACAAAACAGCAACCAATAGATGGGAAAAAAATCTTTACCAATCCTAAATCAGATGGGGACTAATATCCAATATATATATAAAGAGCTCAAGAATCTAGACTCCAGAAAATCAAATAACCCCATTAAAAAATGGGGACAGAGATAAACAAAGAATTCTCAACTAAGGAAAACCGAATGGCTGAGAAGCACCTAAAAAATGTTCATCATCCTTAATTATCAGGGAAGTGCATGTCAAAATAAACCTGAGATTCCACCTCATACCAGTCAAAATGGCTCAGATCTAAAACTCAAATGACAGCAGATGCTGGCGAGAATGTGGTGAAATAGGAACACTCCTCCATTGCTGGTGAGATTGCAAGCTGGTAAAACCACTCTGGAAGTCAGTCTGGTGTTTCCTCAGAAAATTGGACATAGTTCTACTGGAAGATCCAGCAATACTCCTCCTGGGCATATTCTCAGAAGATATTCCAACTTGTAATAATGACATGCTTCACTATGTTCATAGCATCCTTATTTATAATAGCAAGAAGCTGAAAACAACCCAGATGTCCCTCTTCAGTGGAATGGATACAGAAAATGTGGTACATTTACATAATGAAATACTACACAGCTATTAAAAACAATGAATTCATGAAATTCTTAGACAAATGGATGGATCTGGATGATATCTTCCTAAGGGAGATAACCCAATCACAAAAGAACACACATGATATGCATTCACTGATAAGTGGATATTATCCCAGAAGCTCAGAATAACCAAGATACAATCTGCAAAACCCATGAAAATCAAGAAGAAGGAAGACCAAACTGTGGATACGTCATTCCTTCTTAGAATGGGAAACAAAATGCCCATGGAAGGAGTTATAGAGACAAAGTTTGCAGCTGAGACTAAATGAATCCAGAGACTGCCTCACTCAGGGATCAATCCAATAAATAACCAACAAACCCAGACTTTATGGCAGATGCCAACAAGAGCTTGGGGACAGGAGACTGATATAGCTGTCTCCTGAGAGGATCTGTCAGTCCCTGACGAATACAGAAGTGAATGCTCACAGACATCCATTGTACTGAGCACAGGGTCCCCAATGATGGAGCTAGAGAAAGTACCCAAGGATCATAAGGGGTTTGCAGCCCCATAGGAGGATGAACAATATGAACTAACCAGTACCCCCAGAGTTCCCTGGGACTAAAGCACCAATCAAATAAAACAGATGGTGGGACTTATGGCTCCAGCTGCATATGTAGGAGAGGATGGCCTAGTATGTCATCAACGGGAGGAGAGACCCTTGGTACTGTAAAGGTCCTATGCCCCAGTAGTAAGGAATGCCTGGGCCAGGAATTGGGGGTGGGTGTGTTGGGGGCAGGGGGAGAGGTGAGAGGAGAGGGGATTTGCAGAGGGGAAATAGAAAAAGGGATAATATTTGAAATGTAAATAAAGAAAATATACAATAGAAAAAAGGAATGAAATAATTTATTTGCAGGTATTATGAAATAAATTCATGTTTTGCTAACATATAGGAACACCGTTCATGTCTTTTTCTGGGGTAAAATCATAGCAAGTTATCGTTTCTCAACATATTATGTCTACAGTGCCAAGAGTAGGTATATGCACTGCTAAAACTCGGGTATAGGAATATATAGATATAGGTAAAATTAGAAATGAAGTATATGAAAACTTAGAAAAGACTTCTTCCATTGCAGGTGAGTTGGGAAAGGTCTAATGAACTTCAGGACACAATCAATACTGAAGACTGGATACCTTCAGAATGAGCCTGCTCTTCTTCTTCATCTGAATCAAAGTCAAGAAGTAATAAGTAACCATCCTTTGGTATCACCCACAGTTTCTTAATAGACATTTTTCTCTTAAGCGCTCAGTTGTCTTCTTTATTAAAAAATAAAAATAAAAAAGAAAAAAGAAAAAAATGTAGTTATCTAAATCCAAAGGTATCATTTAAATAGTTAAAAATATCAAAAAGTCAAATAATTATATAATTATCTTAGCTCATTGAAAGATTGTTTCTTTTGATTTTTAACACTTATATTTTTAATAATTTGTCTTTATCAGAGAGTTTTGCATACATATTCAATAAGGTCACACGTGTACATGTGTGTGTGTGTGTATGTGTATATGTATGTGTATATGTATACACACACACACACACACACACACACATACACACACACATACACACATATATATATGTGCTTCCCCTTACAATTTCCTTCATGTATCCCATTTATCATGTCCCTCTCCCTCCCAACTTTGTTTTAAAATCTTCTTTAACTTACTTATTTTAAATCCTTCTTTAGAACCCAAGTTAACAATCTACCATTTCTCAGTTTAAAAAAGGCAAAAACTGGCCAGCCTTTAATACGTGAGTCCTACCTTTCTTACCAAAAATGATGAGCAAAATGTGTTTGCATTTAAACTTTGAGGCATCTGAATTTTGGTACTATCTCCCACAGATTCTTTTTAAACAAAACATCAGCAATTCCGATTTTCAGTATATCTCAGTTTTAAAGTAAATTCATAGTATTATCCAGAAAGATGATGAACATGGTAACTATATATTCATGTCAAGAAGACCCAATGCTCAGTCTACAACAAACACTCACCACCACTACCCACACAGAAAATCCTTATATTGAAGAAATTTGGGATTGGGGGAAGCCGAGGATTTCAAACATCTGAAGATTGTAAGTTAAAGGCCAGCCCAAGCCAGACCAGTCTGAGCTACAAAGGAAAATCCCATCCTACAGAACTAAAACTGAGAGAAAAAGCTGAACTTGGTGGTCCAAGTCTTTAATCCCAATACATGGGCTATTAGACAGGAGGATCCCTGTTCAGAATCCTTCCCAGATTACTTATTAATCTCTTGTAATGTCTCCTCTTCTTCTTTTCATTCATTCTTCCTATGCCACTCCCCTCTCTGCAATGCCCATACAGTCTATACCAAAGGAACACACCGTAGAGAAGACAATGAAGAGGGAGGAATCCTCAGTGTGTTTTAATTGGATCCCGGACAGCACACAGGGCAAGCGCCAATTTGGACCCTAAGGCTCCTTACAGCACACAGGACAAGCGCCAAGGCTCCTCACTCACAGCCCCATGCTCCCCCGACCCACAATCCTGCAGCCAGCTCTCTGATCCTATCCCAAGACCCATGATTGTGTCCTCCAAGGGTTCACAATCTTCTAAGGCCCTGACCTGTTCAATCCTCTGCCATGAATATGGTCCTCCACCTTCAGTTAACAATCAGAAGCCATAGGAAATGGCGATCATGAGGCATTTCCTCACCTAGTGGCCACCTGGGCCTGATATGCCCCACCCTGTCATACCTCGATTAACTGTCCAACAACCCTGAGCAGAGCCGATTATCACTTAAAGGTTATCTCAGAGGTGAACACCTTCACAACTGCACCCTTCTGTGCTAACCTCCTCAATGGTAAAAAACCGTTGTCAGCAGAGATGCCTGGACTGAGGATTTTGAGGACCCTTTGTGATGCAAGCTGGAGAAATCAGGTCTGTGCTGATTGGCTGAATATATCCTGCTCGTGCTTACATGGAGTACCAGGCACCATCGCTTCAAAGGGAGTTTTCAGAAGGGGGGAATGAGCTACTACTGGCTTTAAGACAATTTCTAGGTTTATAAGCCCTTACATACTTGAAAAACTTGAACAAATGTGAAACAGATGAAACACTGCAACGGCACTACTTTATTTCAACAGTAGAGGCTCTTGCATGCCATTTTGGTTTGTATTTATTCATGTGCGTAACAATGAATGTGTGTGGACTCTTTCTGAATGTACATACGCACACCACAAGAGTTTATTCTGTCCTAAGAGATCAGAAGGGAGCATCCAGATCCCCTACATCCCCTGGTACCCTCCTGTCTCCACCTTCCTAGTACTGACCTTGATTACAAGAACGTGCTAGACCCTTCTGGCCCTCTCTCTCACTTATGCCTCTGTTGCCTACAGAGGCTGGAAGTGTGCACTGATTCTCTGAAACTTTAACTGTGCATAAATTGTGAGCCACGATGTGGGTGTTTTGTGCCTGGTCATCTGCATAGAACAGGTGCTTTTAACAGATGAGTCATTTTTCCAACCACTGTTTTGTGCACTTATTTGCATTCCTATGGTTTCTTCAGGTACCAGGCATGCATCTGGTGTGTTTAAATTAATGTTGACCTAACACACACACACAAACACACACACACACACACACACACACACACACACAAAACCCACTGATATTTTTTAATTTGCATATTTCTCTATAACTCCTTTTGTCCTCTTTCACGCCTTGTACAACTTCCTTGTGAGGTGTATTCCTTTTCTTTGTTTTTTGTTTGTTTTCAAATTTTTACTAGATATTTTTTTCATTTACATTTCAAATGCTATCCTGAAAGTCCCCTATACCCTCCCCCTCCCCGTCCTGCTCCCTTACCCATCCACTCATATTTCTTGGCTCTGGCACTCCCCTGTACTGCAGCATATAAAGTTGGCAAGACCAACGGGCCTCTCTTCCCAGTGATGGCTGACTAGGCCATCTTCTGCTACATATGAAGCTAGAGAAACAAGCTCTGGGGATACTGGTTAGTTCATATTGTTGTTCCACCTATAGGGTTGCAGACCCCTTCTGCTCCTTGAATACTTTCTCTAGCTCCTCCATTAGGACCCTGTGTTCCATCCAATAGATGACATTGAGCATCCACTTCTGTATTTGCCAGGCACTGGCATATCCTCACACAAGACAGCTATATCAGAGTCTGTTCAGCAACATCTTGCTGGCATGTGCAATAGTGTCTGCATTTGGTGGCTAATTATGGAATGGATGCCCGGGTGGGGTAGTCTCTGGATGGTCCATCCTTTCGACTTAGCTCCAAACTTTGTCTCTGTAACTCCTTCCATGGGTATTTTGTTCCCTATTCTAAGGTAGTATGAAGTATCCATGTGTTGTTTTCCTACTTGATTTTCTTGTTTTTTTTTTTTTTTTTTTTGGGTATTGTAAGTTTCTGGGCTAATATCCACTTATCAGTGAGTGCATTTCAAGTGACTTCTTTGTGATTGGGTTACCTCACTCAGGATGATGTCCTCCAGGTCCATCCATTTGCTTAGGAATTTCATAAATCCACTGTTGTAATAGCTGAGTAGTACTCCATTGTGTAAATGTACCACATTTTCTGTATCCATTCCCCTGTTGAGGGACATCTGGATTCTTTCCAGCTTCTGGCCATTATAAAAAAGGCTGCCATGAACATACTACTGCAGGTGTCCTTCTCTGGGTATATGCCCAGGAAAGGAATTACTGAATCTTCAGATATTACTATGTCAAATCTTTTGAGAAACTGCCAGACTGATTTCAAGAGTGGTTGTACAAGCTTGCAATCCCACGAGCAAAGGAGGAGTGCTCCTCTTTCTCCACATCCTCGCCAGCATCTGAGGTCACCCGAATTTTTGATCTTAGCCATTCTGACTGGTGTGAGGTAGAATCTCAGGGTTGTTTTTATTTGCATTTCCCTGATGGTTAAAGATGCTGAACATTTTTTCAAGTGCATCTCAAACCTTCGGTATTCCTCAGTTGAGAATTCTTGTTTAGCTCTGTACCCCATTTTTTGGGTTATTTGAATTTCTGGAGTCCAGCTTCTTGAGATCTTTGTATATATTGGATATTAATCCCCTATCAGATTTAGGATTGGTAAAAATCCTTTCCCAATCTGTTGGTGGCCTTTTTGTCCTATTGACAGTGTCTTTTACCTTACAGAATCTTTGCAATTTTATCTGGTCCCATTTGTTGATACTTGATCTTACAGCACAAGCCATTGCTGTTCTTTTCAGGAATTTTTCCCACTATGCCCATATCTTCGAGGCTTTTCCTCACTTTCTCATATATAAAATTCAGTGTCTCTGATTTTATGTGGAGGTCTTTGATCCACTTGACTTAAACTTTGTACAAGGAGATAAGAATGGATCAGTTCTCATTCTTCTACATGATAACCACCTGTTGTGCCAGCACCATTTGTTGAAAATGCTGTCTTTTTTCCACTGGATGGTTTTAGCTCCCTTGTCAGAGATCAAGCGACCATAGGTGTGTGGGTTCATTTCTTTTTTTTAAGTTTTATTAGGTATTTATTTCATTTACATTTCCAATGCTATCCCAACAGTCCCCCACACGGTCCCCGACCCACTCCCCCTCCACTTCCCTCCCCCACTCCCACTTCTTGGCCCTGATGTTACCCTGTACTGGGGCATATAAAGTTTGCACGACCAATGGGCTCTCTTTCCACTGATGTCCGAATAGGTCATCTTCTGATACATATGTAGCTAGAGACATGAACTCCGGGGGTTACTGGTTAGTTCATATTGTTGTTCCACTTATAGGGTTGCAGATACTCCCAGTTCCTTGGGTACTTTCTCTAGCTCCTCCATTGGGGGCCCTGTGATCCATCCAATAGTTGACTGTGAGCATCCACTTATGTGTTTGCTAGGCCCTGGGATAGTCTCACAAGAGACAGCTATATCAGGGTCCTTTCAGCAAAATCTTGCTGGTATAGGCAATGGTGTCAGTGTTTGGAGGCTGATTATGGGATGGATCCCCGGGTATGTCAGTCTCTAGATGGTCCATCCTTTCACCTCAGCTCCAAACTTTGTGTCTGTAACTCCTTCCATGGGTATTTTGTTCCCAATTCTAAGAAGGGGCAAAGTGTCCACACTTTGGTCTTCGTTCTTCTTGAGTTTCATGTGTTTCGCAAATTGTATCTTATATTTTGGGTATTCTAAGTTTCTGGGCTAATATCCACTTATCAGTGAGTACATATTGTGTGAGTTCTTTTGTGATTGGGTTACCTCACTCATGGTGATGCCCTCCAGGTCTATCCATTTGCCTAGGAATTTCATAAATTCATTCTTTTTAATAGCTGATTAGTATTCCATTTTGTAAATGTGCCACATTTTCTGTATCCATTCCTCTGTTGAGGGTCATCTGGGTTCTTTCCAGCTTCTGGCTATTATAAATAAGGCTTCTGTGAACATAGTGGAGCATGTGTCCTTCTTATTGGTTGGAACATCTTCTGGATATATGCCCAGGAGAGGAATTGCATGATCGTCTGGTAGTACTATGTCGAATTTTTGAGGAACCGCCAGACTGATTTCCAGAGTTGTACAAACTTGCAAACCCAACAATGGAGGAGTGTTCCTCTTTCTCCACATCCTTGCCAGCATCTGCTGTTCCCTGAATTTTTGATCTTAGCCATTCTGACTGGTGGGTTGTAGAATCTCAGGGTGGATTCATTTCTGTGTCTTCAATTCTATTCCATTGATCTACCTGTCTGTTGCTGTACCAGTACCATGCAGTTTTTATCACAATTGTTCTATGGTACAGCTTGAGGTCAGCCATGGTGATTCCCCTAGAGGTTCTTTTATTATTGAAAATAGTTTTTGCTATCCTAGTTTTTTGTTTTTGTTTTTTTTTTCTGTTTTTTGTTTTTGTTTTTGTTATTCCAGATGAATTTGCAAATTGCCTTTTCTAGCTCAGTGAAGAATTAAGTTAGAATTTTGATGGGTATTACATTGAATATGTAGATTTTGTTTGGCAAATAGACATTTTTACTATATTAACCCTGCCAATCCATGAGTATGTGAGATCATTTTATCTTCTGAGTTCTTCAATTTCTTTCTTCAGAGACTTGAAGTTCTTGTCATACAGACTTTTCACTTCCGTAGTTACAGTCACACCAATGTATTTTATATTTTTTGACTGTTGTGAAGTGTGTTGTATCCCTAATTTCTTTCTCATCCTCTTTATTCTTTGTGTAGGGAAAGGCCACTGACATGTTTGAGTTAATTGTATATTTAGCTACTGCACTGAAGTTGTGTATCAGGTTTAGGATTTATCTGGTGTAATTTTTGGGATCACTGATATATGCTATCATATCTTCTGGAAATATTGATATTTTGCCATCATCCCAATTTGTATTTATTTGTTCTCCTTTTGTTGTTGATTTGTTCTCGCTAGGACCTCAAGTACTATGTTGAATAAGTAGGGAGAAAGTGGGCAACCTTGTCTAGTCCCTGATTTTAGTAGGATTGCTTCAAGTTTCTCACAATTTAGTTTGATGTTGGCTACTGGTTTTCTGTCTCTTGCTTTTATTATGTTAGGTATGGGCCTTGAATTCCAGATCTTTCCTCAACTTTTACTATAAATGGTGTAGTATTTTGTCAATTGCTTTCTCAGCATCTAATGAGATGATCATGTGGTTTTTGTCTTTGAGTTTTTTTCTCTAGTAGATTAAGTTGGTGGATTTCTGTATACTTAACTATCCTCCCATCGCAGGGATGAAGACTACTACTTGATCATGATGTATTCTTGGATTCAGTTTGCAAGAATTTTATTGAGTATTTTTGCATTGATATTCATAAGGGAAATTGGTCTGAAGTTTCCTTTCTTCATTGGGTCTTTGTATGGTTAGAGTATAATTGTAATTCTGGCTTCATAGAACAAATGGAATAATGATCCTTCTCTTTTGATTTTGCATAATATTTTGAATAGTATTGGTATTAGGTCTTCTTGAAGATCTCATAGAATTTTATACTAAATTCATCAGATCCTGGGCTTTTTTTTGTTGTTGTTGTTTGGGAGACTATTGATGACTGCTTCTATCTCTTTAGGGGTTATGGGAGTATTTCCATGGTTTATCTGATCCTGGTTTTAATTTGGTACCTGATATCTCTCTAGATAATTGTACAAGTCATCCAGATTTTCCAGTTTTGTTGAGTATAGGCTTTTGTAGTAGGATCTTACGATTTTTTTTTGGATTTCCTAAATTTCTTTTGGTATGTCTCCCTTTTCATTTCTGGTTTTCATAATTTGGATACTGTCCCTGTGCCCTGTAGTTAGTCTAGCTAAGGGTTTGTCTATCATGTTGATTTTCTCAAACAACCAGCTCCTGGTTTGGTTGATTCTTTTTATAGTTCTTTTTGTTCTTCTTGGTTGATTTCAGTCCTGAGTTTGATTGTTTCCTGCCTTCTATTCCTCTTGGGAGAATTTGCTTCCTTTTGTTCTAGAACTTTTAGTTGTGCTGTCAAGCTGCTCCTGTATCCTCTCTCCAGTTTCTTTTTAGAGGCATTCAAAGCTGTGGGTTCTACTCTTAGGACTGCTTTCATTGTTTCCCATAAGTTTGGGTATGTTGTAGCTTCATTTTCATTAAACTCTAAAATGTCTTTAATTTCTTTCTTTATTTCTTACTTGACAGAGTGATCATAGAGTAGATTGTTGTTCACCTTCCACGTGTATGTGAGTTTTCTATTATTTATATTTTTATTGAAGATCAGCCTTAGTCTGTGGTGATCTGATAGGATGCATGTGATTATTTCAATATTTTTATATCTGTTGATGCATGTTTTGTTATTGATTATATGGTCAATTTTGGAGAAGGCATCATGAGGTGCTGAGAAGAAGGGATATCCGTCTGGTTTATGATACAATGTTCTATAGACATCAACTAAATCCATTTGTTTCAAAATTTCTGTTACTTTTATTGTGTGTCTGTTTAGGTTTTGTTTCCAGAATCTGCCCATTGATGAGAGAGGGTTGTTGAAGTCTTCCACTATTATAGTGTGCAGTGCAATGTGTGTTTTGAGCTTTACTAAAATTTCTTTTATGAATGTGGATGCCTTTGCATTTGGAGCATAGAAGTTTAAAATTGAGATTTCATCTTGGTAGATTTTATCTTTTGTGAGTATGATTCCCACCACCTTGTCTTTTTTGATAACTTTGGGTTGGAAGTCTATATTATTCCATATTAGAATGGATACTCCATCTTGTTTCTTGGGACCATTTGCTTAGAAAATTATTTTCCAGGCTTTTACTCTGAATTACTGTCTGTCTTTGTCCCTGAGGTGGGTTTACTGCAAGCAGCAAAATGTTGGGTCCTGTTTTTGTAGCCAGTCTATGTCTTTTATTGGGGAAGTGAGTCCATTGATGCTAAGAGAAATTAAAGAAGAGTAATTGTTGCTTCCTGTTATTATTGTTGTTAAAGTTGCGATTTTGTTCTTGCGGCTGTCTTCTTTTAGGTTTGTTGAAGGATTACTTTCTTGCTTTTTCTAGGGTGTAGTTTCCATCTTTGTGTTGGTGTTTTCCCATTAATATCCTTTGAAGGACTAGATTCGTGGAAAGATATTGTGTGAAATTGTTTTTGTCATGGAATACTTGGGTTAATCCATCTATGGTAATTGATTGTTTTGCTGGGTACAGTAGCCTAGGCTAAAATTTGTGTTCTCTTTGTGTCTGTATAACATCTGTCCATGGTCTTCTGGCTCTCACAGTCTGTGGTGAGAAGTCTGGAGTAATTCTAATAGTTCTGCCTGTATATGTTACTTGAGCTTTTCCCCTTACTGCTTTTGATATTCTTTCTTTATTCAGTGCATTTGTTGTTCTGATTATTATGTGTCAGGAGGAATTTCTTTTCTGGTCTAGTCTATTTGGAGTTTTGTATGCTTCTTGTATGGTCATGGCCATCTCTTTCTTAAGGTATGGGAAGTTTTCTTATATATTTTTGATGATATTTCCTGGACCTTTAAGTTGAAATTCTTCATTCTCATTTACAACTATGTGGTCTGTGAATTTTTTCATGGGCATTCCAAACTTCTGGGCTAATGTCTACTCATCAGTGAGTGCATGTCATGTGTTTTGTGATTGGGTTACCTCCCTCAAGATGTTATCCTCCAGAGACATCCATTTGCCTAAGAATTTAATGAAGTAATTTTTAATAGTTGAGTAGTATTCTATTGTATAAATATACCACATTTTCTTTATCCATTCCTCTGTTGAGGGGCATCTGGGTTCTTTCCAGCTTCTGGCTATTGTAAATAAGGCTGCTATGAACATAGTGGAGCATGTGTCCTTCTTACCAGTTGGGGCATCTTCTGGATATATGCCCAGGAGAGGTATTGCTGGATCCTCCGGTAGTACTATGTCCAATTTTCTGAGGAACCGCCAGACAGATTTCCAGAGTGGTTGTACAAGCCTGCAATCCCACCAACAATGGAGGAGTGTTCCTCTTTCTCCACATCCTCGCCAGCATCTGCTGTCACCTGAATTTTTGATCTTAGACATTCTGACTGGTGTGAGTTGGAATCTCAGGGTTGTTTTGATTTGCATTTCCCTGATGATTAAGGATGTTGAACATTTTTTTCAGGTGCTTCTCTGCCATTCGGTATTCCTCAGGTGAGAATTCTTTGTTTAGTTCTGAGCCCCATTTTTAATGCAGTTATTTGATGGATACTTCAATGCATCTTAGAAGTTGGGAACAAAAGAGCGATGGAAGTAGTTACAGAGACAAAATGTGGAATGGAGACTGAAGAAATGACCATCCAGAGACTGATTTACCTGGGAATCCATCTGTGATGGTTTGTATATTCTTGGACCAGGGAGTGGCACCATTTGGAAGTGTGGCCTTGTTTGAATAGGTGTGACCTGGTTGGAGTAGGTGTGTCACTGTGGTTTTGGGCATAAGATCCTCACCTTACTTTCCTGGAAGTCAGTCTTCCACTAGTAGCCTTTGGATGAAGATGTAGAACTCTCAGCTCCTCCTGCACCATGCCTGCCTGAATGCTGCCATGCTCCCACCTTTATGGTAATGAATTGAACCGCTGAATCTATAAGCCAGCCCCAATTAAATGTTGGTTTTTGATAAGACTTGCCTTGGTCATGGTTTATGTTCACAGCCATAAAACCCTAAGTAATATACCATCTCATATACAATCACCAAACCCAGACACTGTTGTGGATGCCAACAACTGCTTACTGACAGGAGCCTGATATAGCTCTCTCCTGACAGGCTCTGCCAGAACCTAACAAATACATAAGTGGATCCTCACAGCCATGCACATAGGGTCCCCATTAATGAAGCTAGAGAAAGGACCTAAGGAGCTGAAGAGTTTGATGACCCCTAAGAGGAACAACAAAATGAACTAGCCAGTACCCCCAGAGCTCCCAGGCACTTAACCACCAACCAAAGAGCACATATGGTGGGACTCGTGGTTCCAGCTGCATATACAGAACAGAATGGCCTAGATAGACATCAATGTGGGGAGAGGCCCTTTGTCCTATGAATGTTCTATGAATCAATGTGGGGGGAATGCCAGGGCCAGGAAGCTGGAGTGGCTGGGTTGATAAGCAAGGGGAGGGAGGATAAGGGGTGGGCTTTTTTTTTCAGAGAGGGAAACAGGAAAGGGGATACCATTTGAAATGTATATAAAGAAAATATCCAATAAAATATTAGAGAAATTTCATATTAGCACTTTAAAAGAACACCCAAAAAGCTCTAGAACAAAAAGAAAAAAATGACACCCAAAAGAAATGGTGGCATGAAATAGCAAAACTTGGGGTGGAAATCAATAGAATATAAAGAGAAAAATATTTTTAAAATCCATGAAATAAGTAAGATCAAAAACTCTTATCCAAATTAACTAAAAGACAAAGAAATAATATCCAAATTATTAAAACCATAAATCAAGAGCAGGACATAACAGACACCTGATAGTTTGGAAAGATTCCCAAAATGCTTTCATCTTACCATAAGGATACTTGCTCAACCATGTTAATTGCTGCTGTATTCATAATAGTCAGTAACTGGAAACAATCTGCATGTCCATAAGCTAAAGAGTTGGTAAAATGTGGTATATCTATACAATGGAATATTACTCACCTGTTATGAACAAATTGACATAAGGAATCTGCAGGCAAATGCATGGAAATAGAAAAAAATCTTCCTGAGTAAAATAACCTAGTACAATTAAGATAGATATGCTATGTATTGATTTATATGTTGATATTGACTGGGCTGCATTGTTTTTGTCAACTTGCCACAAAGTAAAGTCATCTGAGAGAAGGAAACCTCATTTGATAAAATGTCCATAAGATTAGGCTGTTTAGGCAAGACTGCAGGGCATTTTCTTAATAAGTGTTTGATGGGGAGGGATCCTGTCCATTGTTTTTACTACCATCAATGTGCTTGTGGTTATGAGTTATCTATGAGAAAGCAGACAGAGCAAATCATGTGGAACCAGCCACTAAACAGTACCCATCCATGATCTTTGTATTAGTTCCAGCCTCCAGGTTCCTGGCCCATTTCAGTTCCTGTTCTGTCTGTCTTCAATGATGAACAACAATGAAGAAGTGTAACCCAAATAAGTCCCACCCTCCCCAACTTGCTCTTTTGTCATAGTGTTTTGTGACAGCAATAGAAACACTAAGACATTCAACATTACATAAGTGATGACCAGTATATAATTGGTAGATCCACGGAAGTTAGATATAGAGGAAGGGACTGGCACAAACCCATGGATGCCCATGGTATGGGGAAATAGAATGGTTTTATTAGTGGACAAAGGTGGACAAGAAAGAGATCAGGTGACATGGTGGAGGGAGATGGTGTTGAGGAAGGGAATGCAGGGAGAGATAGTTGAAAGAGAGGGGCATTTGATGAATGATGAGAGAAAAGAAGTAGATTTGGAAGCAAGGGGAAGTGGAAAAAGAACTTTGGGGAGTAAAATTTGTGGGGACAATAAGCAGGGTAATATTATATGAGAAATTACTTTACTTTAAATTTTACTACAAAGAAAAACAAATTAAACATGGCAGAGGGGTTCTCAGGACTGTACATTTTACCTCTGAACTATTGGGCTTTGATGGATTCTTGGTGAGGTGAACCATATAAAAATTGAAGTGTACACATTCCATGAGTGACAGGGGCAATCGATGATACACATAAGTGCATGCTCACATTCAGCTATTGGATGGATCACAGGGCCCCCAATGGAGGAGCTAGATAAACCACCCAAGGAACTAAAGGGATCTGCAACCCTATAGGTGGAACAACATTATGAACTAACCAGTACCCCAGAGCTCTTGACTCCTGCTGCATATGTATCAAAAGATGGCCTAGTCGGCCATCACTGGAAAGAGAGGCCCATTGGGCTTGCAAACTCTATATGCCCCAGTACAGGGGAACGCCAGGGCCAAAAAGGGTGGGTAGGGGATTGGTGGGGAGGGTATGGGGCACTTTTGGGATAGCATTGGAAATTTAAGTTAGGAAAATGCCTAATTTAAAAAAATATTTTTATAGCATTAATTTTTGAGATAAATAATAAAGTAATTGACCTTTTTTTCTTTTTATAACAGCAAATAGCAGTCTACCAGTAAGAGTAACTGGCTGAAAAAAAACGTTATCTTGCTTGCTTACACATGGTTAATCTATAACAAGTTGCTTAGATATAAATATATGTGGATTCGAGGAGAAAATTTGTTTTTTTATCCATAATTTATAAACAGATCATTGTGGGAATATATTTGGAAGATGCTTTTCCTTACATATACTCATAATTATTCACGAGAAGAAAACAAAAAGTAATCACCTTGCATTTTATACTACCTGAAAGATTTTACACAGATAAGTAAGCAGTGTGAGAAAAGTAAAGTTGGAGCTGTGTTCCATATCAAATATGACTAATATATGTAAAGCAGTTGATGGTTTACTCTATCCATCAAAATATACATGTAAAATTGCTTGTGATTCTTAAAGCTTGCTTTTTCACCAAGTGTGTAAATATGTCAGAAATAATATCATGGACACTGAAAACAGGGTTATAGTTGCATTATGCTTCATTAGGGGATTACAACATCCAGAACTGGACATTGGCCTGGTACCCTCAGCTAACAGGATGACCACTGAGTATAAGGAAAACCCCAAGACAGTCATTCTTACCAGCATTGTGATAACACCATGGTGTTGAGGTAAATCTCCTCCCAAATATGCCCCAGCAATGAAAACACAACTCAGTTAATATGATTACATGCTGTGCACCAAGATTGGACAGATCTACCACTATGCTACCACCTTCCACAGCTTATGAGACCCCTTAGAACTTGCAGTTTCCCCAGGCGATGGGCTTCTGCTCTGCTTTTCTTTGTTTTCCTCCACCTCTGCATCCTCTCCCTCTTCCATTTTCTCCTTCTTCTCTCTCCCACCTTCCACTCCACTTTCCCTTTATCTGCCCAATCATCAGCTTTCCTTTATTTTACAAATTAAGGTGGGAAGCAGGTTTATAGGAAATGACCTGAGTGCTGACTAACTCCTTGTTTGCAGCCACTCACAGGAGAATGGAGTTAATATCAAATATAATTATCCCCATGGCTACCCACAACGTTTCCCCCTTTCTGTCCAATTAAAAGACTATTTTATCTCAGATACAATAGAACATAACTATTACTATTTTGTTATTTATAAATTACAAGAGACCAAACACCCAGTTCATTATGGTTGTTAATTAAATAGAACCTCTGTCATCTATCCTTAGGTAAAGCCAGGTTCTGCGCCTGGCTATCACTGGGCTTTAGATACAATGCCATCTGAAAATCATCCTCTCAAATCTGTTCCTCTTAAAGTAAAAAGTGTCAGTTCTCTAGGAGACTATTTAGTTTTTCAACCCCATCAGAAATTCAAGAACCACTGATATTAACTGAAAATATATAGGAAGCCTAAAACAGCTTCCAAAACTTAGGCAATTTATAGAGACAACTGATCACCTGGATAGTCCCTTACTTCAACACATTGGAGCATCGGTATTCAGCCTACTGGCCAGGGTCATCTGACAGACTTTCAGATACATGAATATTAAGGACTAACCTACTCTGTCTCATCAGAATTAAGCTGTCCTAACCTGTAATTGTATCCTTTCTTTGAACTGTATTATGTCTGTAGATGAAATGAGGCAATTCTTGCCTAGTGGTTATTTTGTCACAAATGGAGTACCTCAAAGATATTCAGTTTCTTCTTTGAATCAAAGAAGGGAAAGCTGTCAGCAGCAGAATTGTATTAACAACATGTGAATAAATAATATTAAAGCTCACATTCTGTGGACTTCTGAAGTTTTGAAAACCAGCTATCTATGTGAAGTAATCTAGACTGTTGTCTGTTAACTAATCTCAGCCATTTCTAATTAAAATAACTGAAAACACCCAAACAATAACCTCATAGCCTTGAATTTCCTATTTGACCCTTAACTCACCTGCTTAAACATCTCAGATCTGATTATAATAGCAGCAATAGAAGGACTGGGTCTAAGCCCTGAACTTCAAATTTTTTTAGTATCTAAGACAACCTATAATAACCACCCCAGCCCTGAAGGTTAGGGAAATTGGATGACAACTCTTCATGACTTCATCAAGCTGAATATGGGTGTTGAGTTACGTTTGAAGGTAGAAGAAAGAGTAGGGAAATATGAGAGTTAGTTGGCCTTATGTAGGACATACCAATGATTGTATTCATCTCTGATGTCTGTGTCCTGACTGGATCCAGATGAAAATCCAAGACATCAGCAATTCAGGGAAGTCAGTTCAGCATGTCTGATGATGAAATTCACCAAGGCTGTATATTCTGTAATATATAAATCTCAAAACAAAATTTTAGTATCATCAAGATTAACTTTGTGCTGGCTAGTTTTGTGTCAACTTGACACAGCTGGAGTTATCACAGAGAAAGGAGCTTCAGTTGGGGAAATGCCTCCATGAGATACAACTGTAAGGCATTTTCTCAATTAGTGATCAAGGGGGAAAGGCCCCTTGTCGGTGGGACCATCTCTGGGCTGTTAGTCTTGGGTTCTATAAGAGAGGAGGCTGAGCAAGCCAGGGGAAGCAAGCCAGTAAAGAACATCCCTCCATGGCCTCTGTATCAGCTCCTTTTTCCTGACCTGCTTGAGTTCCAGTCCTGATTTCCTTGGTGATAAACAGCAGTATGGAATTTTAAGCTGAATAAACCCTTTCCTCCCCAACTTGCTTCTTGGTCATGAGGTTTGTGCAGGAATAGAAACCCTGACTAAGACAAACTTGTAATTTGATTCTCTGGAATCTACACCTTAGGTGTCTCCCTCTACCAAATCTGATCCATATAACTCTGGAAGGTGTAAGTACTTTCATCACCTTTTCAAAAAACAGACGACTAAACCTGTTCCACAAATTAGCATGTCCTTCAGCTGGTAACCAAGAAAAACTTTAGGTTGCCCTCTGTCCCATAGGAACAATAAAGCAAACACAATACACAAAACCACACTCATTTAAGCCTATTTAGGTCTTTCTAATGTGTCATGTCAGGATATTATCCCAAAATTCCCATGGAGCCCACATTAGACAGAATATGACTCTCCTTCAAACTTTATTATACTATCTTTAAAACAAATGATTCACACTTCTATTTTCTTTCCTTTTCCTTTCCTCTTTCGTCATCTTTCTTTTCCCCTTTCCTTTCTCCTTTCATTTCCTCTTTCCTATCCTTTTCATTTTCCTTTCCTCTTCCCTTTCTTTCCTTTCTTTTCTTTCCCTTTCCCTTTCCCTTTTCCCTTTTCCTTTTTTCCGTTTTCCCTTTTCCCTTTTCCCTTTTCCCCTTTCCTTCCTTTCTATATTTGCTTATAAGCAGGATTTAACCCCAAAATTTCCTAGAAACCCACGTTAGAAAGAATATGAATACCCTGTAATACTTATTAGAGCAGTATATCTTTATACCATCTTTAAAGGAATTTATTCAACCTTCCACTAATACCTGTTATACCAGCTATCTGTTATGTTCTCTACCTGGAGCTACAGATTTCTATTAATTAATACCTGTTCATAGCAGGTGATTATCACTGCTCTACTTGGAGTCAGTGACTAATGTTCCCTATCTAGTTCTGAACCACAGGTGAAATTTCCCTTGAATAATACACTTTCCTCCTAGAGCAGCTATCTTTTCTGTTTTCTGTTGTGCTCTCTAACAAGAGCTACAGACATTTATTTAAACCTTCTATTTGTTGTGCTCTCTACCAGGAGCCACAGACATCTATTTAATTAATACCTATTATAATATCTGTTATGCTTTTTACCTAGAGACACAGACCTTATTATTAATACCTATTCATAGCAGGTGATTATAACTGCTCTCACTACTTGGAGTCAGTGACTAATACTCCCTAGCTAGTCCCAAACCACAGGCGAAATTTCCCATCTTTAAGTGCTATACCAGCTTATAAGAGGCAGCCTGTCAAACCAGTATTTAAACCCAAAATTCCTTTTGCGCCCACGTTAGACAAAATATGAGTATCCTGTAAGAATTATTAGAGGAGAATATCTTTATGCAAACTTTAAGTATCAAGAGGTTATATTTCTCTCTTTATATCAATGAATTACCTGGTCTGGAGCCCTTTGTACCTTTGTCTCCCAATTTTTTATTCACAGGGAGAAGCTGAGTGTAAAAAGACCTGTGTTGTCTGTGTCCCTGTTTGGATGTAGGGGAGGCAGAGAGGGAAAGGAAGGATACAGGCAAGGAAACACAGAAAGGTTCTCTTGAGTATAGATACCTCTCTTGGTTTCAGATTGGGCTTCAAATCAAGAAAAAAAATATTTGTTGGTTGCTCTTAGAACTTTTGTGAAACTATTATACAAGTATATCTGGCAGACACTTTTCTATTAAAGGTTAAAACTTTTGTAGCTGGATTGATATTTACCTTCCTCCTTTGGTAGCTTGAGGAGTGCCTTCCAGTACCATCAGCACTAGTCATTTTGTGTGGTCTCTATTTAAGCACCAGCTTGATTTCTCTTGGTTCAATGGTTTAAGTAGGCATTATTGTCACCAATAGGGAATTACCATTGGTTTGTGGAAAACAAATAAACAGCATTTTCAATAGCCTGGATTCTTTGTTTGTGGGTTTGTGTGTGTCCCTTTTGGCCAAAAACTCACTTATATGTAACCCATTCTAACCACTGGGGTTTCATTTAGTACTGAGTGGTGTCCAGTTGGTTCTTTTTACTCTTTATTTGGTGATTCCATTTACATTTCTTACATATGCATATATATTTTATGAAGATTCATATGACCCAACAAATGGCCCTTAGTTATAACTCTCCCTCTCCATAGGCATTTATCTGCCCTTCCTCTTCCTTCTCCATCTCTATTTAGTCTTTACATCCATTAACTGCATACACCCACCCACAAATAGTCCTTAGTTATAACTCTCCCTCGCCATAGGCACTCGACTGCACTTCCTGTTCCTTCCCCATCTTTATTTAGTCTTCACTTCCAATCCCCATATATCCCCACCCATAAGTCTATAATTCTATTTTTCCTCCTTTGAATATTCTTCCCTCTACTTTAGTTCCACACTCTTTACCTAATCTCTGTGGTTATATGGATTGTGACTTATCAAAGACTTAAATGCTAGCATCTATATTTAAACAAATGCATACCATAAATGTCATTTTAGTGCTTGAATGGAGATATCATATGGATATGGGAAAATATATATCATATATATAGTGGATAAATGTATCATAAATGGTATTCTGATATTTAAGGAGAATGTAATGTTAACTTTCTTCTTTATGCTTGACTTATTTAGAACACTTAGCTCTCTCCTGCTCATGTGCTGTTATTACCAAACTTATTCCAGGTTTTCAAGAGATTTCATCCTGCTGGTCATGATGTTACAGGGAGATCTTTGGATGTAGGGGTGTGAGGATCAGAAATTAAAGGCTAACTGTGAGTGCATGGTATGTCTGAGGGAATGGAGAGATCACTGGGTAATTAAAAAGTGCTTGCTGCTCTTCTAGAGGACCAGAATTCAGTCCCACACACCCATATTGGACAGCTCATAACTGCCCATAGCTCCAATGCGTCTGACACCCTCTTTTAGTCACCATGGAGAGCTGTACATATGTGACACTTATATAAACAATAACACACATATACACATGAATAAAAATAAATCTTTAGAAAAAAATAATGATTCTGAGTAACTCCTAGGATATGTGATATCCTACTTTAAAAAAAAAGAAGGAAGGAAGGAAGGAAGGGAAAAAGAGATTTTAAAAAATTTGATTCCTGCTTTCATCTTGGTTACTTTAGTTTATTCTAAAATTTGTGAGACTTTTAAAAAGATTGTATATATAAATGCTTAGCTCACATATATGTATGGGTCCCACACTTGTGCCTTGTGCCTGCAGAGCTCAGAAGGAGGCATTAGTTTCCCTGAAACTGGAGTTAAAGACAGTTGTTACCTGCAATGTGGGTGCTGGGAATTCACTGTGAGTCCTCTAGAAAAAGAAATAGTGCTTTCAACAGCTGAGCCATCTCTCCAGCTCCTTTAGTTTTATTTAAAAGTGATGTTAACCTTCACTCTCTTTTCTGTTCAGATCCATGTATTTTCTCTATCAGTTGTATTGATGATGATTGGCAGGAAGCAAACTCAAGGATGTGTGCAGAGTAGTGAAAGAAATCCTTAATAAAAGAGACTTTGCTTCCTCCCTAATACATCCCTGCCTCATCTCCAGCACTTACCTCCTTAGATCTTCCCACAGGATTCTCCAGCATTTAGAGAACCATGGTCTACCTGCCTTAAAGGGAATTGCAAAGTTGTTTATGCTAAAGGCTCAATTTCATCACATATCTATCCACTGGAAGGCCACTATGTGCATTATCCTTGTGAGTTGCTAAAACTATTTGCTACTATCTCATATTGTTCAACCCAAATTCAGGACCACATTATATACTTGTTCCTCTCAAGGGTGCGCTTCAGAAATCTCTACAAATAATAAAGTCCCCAGGTGCTCAAGTCTGTTCTATAATACCACAGTATTTGCCTGTAACCTGCACAATCCTCCCGCATTATCTAAACCACCTCTTGGAGATTTATAATACATAATAAAATGTACATTCTATATAAATGGTTGTATCATATTATTTAGGGAATGAAAGAAAAAAGTCAAGAAATGTTCAATACAGATGATTTATTTTCTTACAGATATTTCCTGTGTGTAATTGGTTAAATATGTGTGAAATTCACATACTGAGGGCCACTGTGTCTCAAAAGCCATGTTTCCCAATGTATATAGCATTGAAATTGGGGTAAAATAGGAAAACCCATACCCATGAACCCTGATAGTGAGGCTGGAGGGAATGTGCCCAAGCTTGACATTGTTGGGGAGCAAACAAACAACTTCCTTGCAAGTGTTATTTGGATTCTATATATATAAAGAACAAAAGATGTTAGACTCCAGAGAACCAAATAACCCTAGTAAAAATAATGAACACAGCTAAACAGATTCCTCAACTGAGGAAACATGAAGGGCTAAGAAGCAACTAAAGAAACATCTGTAGTCATTAGAGAAATGCAAATCAAAAAAACCCTGTGAATCCACCTCATACCAGTGGGAATGGCTAAGATCAAAAACTGTCATCCTGCCCCACTATCTTCTACCTGAATCCGCCGGAGGCTGCCAAGGGCCCTAGAGTACTCTCCACGCCACAGGAACTCGGGATCACCTTGGGATCATGGGTGAGTAGAATGCAACATCAGCTCCAAAGAATCACAGAGGGTCTTGTGCCAGCAGGAACAGGGACAAAGGAACACCACCTGAACAGATGCTGGGATCCATTCAGGTCAGGCCAGCCCTGCCATCTTCTGACTGAACCTACCAGAGGGTGCCAAGAGCCCCAGAGGACTCTCCATGCCACAGGACTCCTAGCACACCTGGGACCTCTGGATTACAGGTGAGTGGAACACAACATCAGCTCCAAAGAGTCGAGAAGGGTCGTGTGCCAGCAGGAACAGGGACAAAGGAAACCTGCCCAACAAGAGGCTGGGATTCTTTCCAGTTGGGGCCAGCCACACCATCTTCTGCATGAACACACCCAAGGGTGTTGAGGGCCCCAGAGAACTCTCCACTCTGCAGGATCTCTAGCACACCCAAGACCTCTTGAGCACTTGAGGGCATGTGGGCGACAGAAGCAACAGAGCTTCTTGGAAAGGGTCCCTTCAGGCCTTCATTCTCAGCCAGGAGGCAGAGCTGAGTACCAGACCCTTGGGCACCTTCATTGTCAGAGGAGATTCTGCCTACAGGGAGGGCTCTGACACCTGGACTCAGGAGATGGATCAGAGCTCCAGACTTCTGGACACCTGCCTGCAAGTGGAGAACTTGCCTGCAGAGAGAATCTGAGACTGGGTCTCAGGTGAGAGTTGGATTCTCAGGAGTGCTGACTGAGGCTAACAGAATCACAGGAGGACCAAGCTCCAGCCAGAGACAGCTTCAACATTAACACCAGAGATTACCAGATGTCGAGAGGAAAAGGTAAAAACCTTTCTAACAGAAACCAAGAACAATGGGCATCATCAGAATCTAGTAAGCCCACCACAGAAAGTCCTGGATACCCCAAAAACCCGACAAGCAAGACTCTGATTTAAAATCATATCTCATGATGGTGGTAGAAGATTTTAAGAAGTACATTAATAACTTACTTAAAGAAATACAGGAGAACAAGGCTAAACAGGTAGAAGCCCCTAAAGAGGAATCACAGAAATCCCTCAAGGAATTACAGGAGAACACTGCTAAACAAGTAGACGTCCTTAAAGAACTACAGGTAAACACTGCTAAACTGGTAGAAGAAACACAAAAATCCCTTAAAGAATTACAGGAAAACACAACCAAACAGGTGATGGAATTGAATTAAAAAAAAAATCCAAGATCTAAAAATAGAAGTAGAAACAATGAAGAAAATCTAAAGGGAAACAACTCTGGAGATAAAAACCCTAGGAATGAAATCAGGAAACACAGATGTGAGCATCATCAACAGAATACAAGAGATGGAAGAGAGAATCTCAGATGCAGAGGATTCCATAGGTAACATGAACACAACAATCAAAGAAAATGCAAAATGCAAAAAGATCCCAACTCAAAACATTCAGGAAACCCAGGACACAATGAGAAGACCAAACCTATGGATAATAGTAGATGAGAATGAAGATTCTCAACTTAAAGGGCCAGCAAATATCTTCAACAATGGTATAGAAGAAAGTTTCCAATACCTAAAGAAAGAAATTCCCATGAATATACAAGAAGCCTACAGAATTCCAAATAGGCTGAACCAGAAAAGAAATTTCTCCTGACACATAATAATCAGAACAACAAATGCACTAAATAAAGATAGAATATTAAAAGCAGAAAGGGAAAACACACAAGTAACATATAAATGCAAACCTATTAGAATAACACCAGACTTATCAGCAGAGACTATGAAAGCCAGAAGATCCTGGACGGATGTTATACTGTCCCTAAGAGAACAAAAATGCCAGCCCAGGCTAATATACACCAGCAAAAATCTCAATTACAATAGATGGAGAAACCAAAGTATTCCATGATAAAAACAAATTCACACAATATCTTTCCATGAATCTAGCCCTTCAAAGGATAATAAAGGGAAAACCCCAACACATAGATGGACACTACACCTGAGAAAAAGCAAGAAAGTAATCCTTCAACAAATCTAAAATAAGACAGCCACAAGAACAGAATCCCAACTTTAACAAGAAAAATAACAGGAAGCAACAACTACTTTTCTTTAATTTCTCTTAACATCAATGGACTAAATTCCCCAATAAAAAGACATAGACTAATAGACTGACTACACAAACAGGACCCACCATTTTGCTGCTTGCAGATAACCCACCTCGAGAAGAAAGACAGATTCTACATCAGAGTAAAAGGCTGAAAAACAATTTTCCAAGCAAATGGTCTGAAGAAACAAGTGGGAGTAGCCATTCTAATATCGAATAAAATTGACTTCCAACCCAAAGTTATGAAAAAAGACAAGGAGGGGTGCTTCATACTCATAAAGGTACAATCCTCCAAAAGGAACTATCAGTTCTAAATATCTATGCTCCAAATGCAAGGGCAGCCACATTCATTAAAGTAACTTTAGTAAAGCTCAAAGCACACATTGTACCTCACACAAAAATAGTGGGAGACTTCAACACCCCACTCTCACCAATGGACAGATCCTAGAAACATAAACTAAACAGAGACTCATGGACACTAACATAAGTTATGATACAAATGGATTTAACAGACATCTACACAACATTTTATCCTAAAACAAAAGGATATAACTTCTTCTCACCACCTCATGGTACCTCCTCCAAAATTGACCATATAATGGGTCACAAAACAGGCATCAATAGATACAAAAATATTGAAATTATCCCGAGCAGCGGTCGCCATCTTGGTCCGAGACCCGCCGAACTTAGGAAATTAGTCTGAACAGGTGAGAGGGTGCGCCAGAGAACCTGACAGCTTCTGGAACAGGCGGAAGCACAGAGGCACTGAGGCAGCACCCTTTGTGGGCCGGGGACAGCCAGCCACCGTCTGGACCGGAGGACAGGTGCCCGCCCGGCTGGGGAGGCGGCCTAAGCCACAGCAGCAGCGGTCGCCATCTTGGTCCCGGGACTCCAAGGAACTTAGGAATTTAGTCTGCTTAGGTGAGAGTCTGTACCACCTGGGAACTGCCAAAGCAACACAGTGTCTGAGAAAGGTCCTGTTTTAGGCCTTCTTCTTCGGCCAGGAGGAGGTCCAAATACAAGATATCTGCGCACCTTCCCTGTAAGAGAGCTTGCCAGCAGAGAGTGCTCTGAGCACTGAAACTCAGAGGAGAGAATCTGTCTCCCAGGTCTGCTGATAGACGGTAACAGAATCACCAGAAGAACAATCTCTAAACAGAGTCAACTATAACTACTAACTCCAGAGATTACCAGATGGCGAAAGGTAAACGGAGGAATCTTACTAACAGGAACCAAGACCACTCACCATCACCAGAACCCAGCACACCCACTTCGCCCAGTCCAGGGAACCCCAACACACCTGAGAACCTAGACCTAGATTTAAAAGCATATCTCATGATGATGGTAGAGGACATCAAGAAGGACTTTAATAAATCACTTAAAGAAATACAGGAGAACACTGCTAAAGAGTTACAAGTCCTTAAAGAAAAACAGGAAAACACAATCAAACAGGTAGAAGTCCTTACAGAAAAAGAGGAAAAAACATACAAACAGGTGATGGAAATGAACAAAACCATACTAGACCTAAAAAGGGAAGTAGACACAATAAAGAAAACTCAAAGCGAGGCAACACTAGAGATAGAAACCCTAGGAAAGAAATCTGGAACCATAGATTTGAGCATCAGCAACAGAATACAAGAGATGGAAGAGAGAATCTCAGGTGCTGAAGATTCCATAGAGAACATCGGCACAACAATCAAAGAAAATGGAAAATGCAAAAAGATCCTAACTCAAAATATCCAGGAAATCCAGGACACAATAAGAAGACCAAACGTACGGATAATAGGAGTGGATGAGAATGAAGATTTTCAACTCAAAGGTCCAGCAAACATCTTCAACAAAATTATTGAAGAAAACTTCCCAAATCTAAAGAATGAGATGCATATGAACATACAAGAAGCCTACAGAACTCCAAATAGACTGGACCAGAAAAGAAATTCCTCCCGACACATAATAATCAGAACATCAAATGCACTAAATAAAGATAGAATACTAAAAGCAGTAAGGGAAAAAGGTCAAGTAACATATAAAGGCAAGCCTATCAGAATTACACCAGATTTTTCACCAGAGACTATGAAAGCCAGAAGAGCCTGGACAGATGTTATACAGACACTAAGAGAACACAAACTGCAGCCCAGGCTACTATACCCAGCCAAACTCTCAATTATCATAGAGGGAGAAACCAAAGTATTCCACGACAAAACCAAATTCACGCATTATCTCTCCACGAATCCAGCCCTTCAAAGGATAATAACAGAAAAAAACCAATACAAGAACGGGAACAACGCCCTAGAAAAAACAAGAAGGTAATCCCTCAACAAACCTAAAAGAAGACAGCCACAAGAACAGAATGCCACCTTTAACAACTAAAATAACAGGAAGCAACAATTACTTTTCCTTAATATCTCTTAACATCAATGGTCTCAACTCGCCAATAAAAAGACATAGACTAACAAACTGGCTACACAAACAAGACCCAACATTTTGCTGCTTACAGGAAACTCATCTCAGAGAAAAAGATAGACACTACCTCAGAATGAAAGGCTGGAAAACAATTTTCCAAGCAAATGGTATGAAGAAACAAGCAGGAGTAGCCATCCTAATATCTGATAAGATTGACTTCCAACCCAAAGTCATCAAAAAAGACAAGGAGGGACACTTCATTCTCATCAAAGGTAAAATCCTCCAAGAGGAACTCTCAATTCTGAATATCTATGCTCCAAATACAAGAGCAGCCACATTCACTAAAGAAACTTTAGTAAAGCTCAAAGCACACATTGCGCCTCACACAATAATAGTGGGAGACTTCAACACACCACTTTCACCAATGGACAGATCATGGAAACAGAAACTAAACAGGGACACACTGAAACTAACAGAAGTGATGAAACAAATGGATCTGACAGATATCTACAGAACATTTTACCCTAAAACAAAAGGATATACCTTCTTCTCAGCACCTCATGGTACCTTCTCCAAAATTGACCACATAATAGGTCACAAATCAGGCCTCAACAGATTCAAAAATATTGAAATTGTCCCATGTATCCTATCAGATCACCATGCACTAAGGCTGATCTTCAATAACAAAATAAATAACAGAAAGCCAACATTCACATGGAAACTGAACAACACTCTTCTCAATGATACCTTGGTCAAGGAAGGAATAAAGAAAGAAATTAAAGACTTTTTAGAGTTTAATGAAAATGAAGCCACAACGTACCCAAACCTTTGGGACACAATGAAAGCATTTCTAAGAGGGAAACTCATAGCTATGAGTGCCTTCAAGAAAAAACGGGAGAGAGCACATACTAGCAGCTTGACAACACATCTAAAAGCTCTAGAAAAAAAGGAAGCAAATTCACCCAAGAGGAGTAGACGGCAGGAAATAATCAAACTCAGGGGTGAAATCAACCAAGTGGAAACAAGAAGAACTATTCAAAGAATTAACCAAACGAGGAGTTGGTTCTTTGAGAAAATCAACAAGATAGATAAACCCTTAGCTAGACTCACTAAAGGGCACAGGGACAAAATCCTAATTAACAAAATCAGAAATGAAAAGGGAGACATAACAACAGATCCTGAAGAAATCCAAAACACCATCAGATCCTTCTACAAAAGGCTATACTCAACAAAACTGGAAAACCTGGACGAAATGGACAAATTTCTGGACAGATACCAGGTACCAAAGTTGAATCAGGATCAAGTTGACCTTCTAAACAGTCCCATATCCCCTAAAGAAATAGAAGCAGTTATTAATAGTCTCCCAGCCAAAAAAAGCCCAGGACCAGACGGGTTTAGTGCAGAGTTCTATCAGACCTTCAAAGAAGATCTAACTCCAGTTCTGCACAAACTTTTCCACAAGATAGAAGTAGAAGGTATTCTACCCAACTCATTTTATGAAGCCACTATTACTCTGATACCTAAACCACAGAAAGATCCAACAAAGATAGAGAACTTCAGACCAATTTCTCTTATGAACATCGATGCAAAAATCCTTAATAAAATTCTCGCTAACCGAATCCAAGAACACATTAAAGCAATCATCCATCCTGACCAAGTAGGTTTTATTCCAGGGATGCAGGGATGGTTTAATATACGAAAATCCATCAATGTAATCCATTATATAAACAAACTCAAAGACAAAAACCACATGATCATCTCGTTAGATGCAGAAAAAGCATTTGACAAGATCCAACACCCATTCATGATAAAAGTTCTGGAAAGATCAGGAATTCAAGGCCAATACCTAAACATGATAAAAGCAATCTACAGCAAACCAGTAGCCAACATCAAAGTAAATGGAGAGAAGCTGGAAGCAATTCCACTAAAATCAGGGACTAGACAAGGCTGCCCACTTTCTCCCTACCTTTTCAACATAGTACTTGAAGTATTAGCCAGAGCAATTCGACAACAAAAGGAGATCAAGGGGATACAAATTGGAAAAGAGGAAGTCAAAATATCACTTTTTGCAGATGATATGATAGTATATATAAGTGACCCTAAAAATTCCAACAGAGAACTCCTAAACCTGATAAACAGCTTCGGTGAAGTAGCTGGATATAAAATTAACTCAAACAAGTCAATGGCCTTTCTCTACACAAAGAATAAACAGGCTGAGAAAGAAATTAGGGAAACAACACCCTTCTCAATAGCCACAAATAATATAAAATATCTCGGCGTGACTCTAACGAAGGAAGTGAAAGATCTGTATGATAAAAACTTCAAGTCCCTGAAGAAAGAAATTAAAGAAGATCTCAGAAGATGGAAAGATCTCCCATGCTCATGGATTGGCAGGACCAACATTGTAAAAATGGCTATCTTGCCAAAAGCAATCTACAGATTCAATGCAATCCCCATTAAAATTCCAACTCAATTCTTCAACGAATTAGAAGGAGCAATTTGCAAATTCATCTGGAATAACAAAAAACCGAGGATAGCAAAAACTCTTCTCAAGGATAAAAGAACCTCTGGTGGAATCACCATGCCTGACCTAAAGCTTTACTACAGAGCAATTGTGATAAAAACTGCATGGTACTGGTATAGAGACAGACAAGTGGACCAATGGAATAGAATTGAAGACCCAGAAATGAACCCACACACCTATGGTCACTTGATCTTCGACAAGGGAGCCAAAACCATCCAGTGGAAGAAAGACAGCATTTTCAACAATTGGTGCTGGCACAACTGGTTGTTATCATGTAGAAGAATGCGAATCGATCCATACTTATCTCCTTGTACTAAGGTCAAATCTAAGTGGATCAAGGAACTTCACATAAAACCAGAGACACTGAAACTTATAGAGGAGAAAGTGGGGAAAAGCCTTGAAGATATGGGCACAGGGGAAAAATTCCTGAACAGAACAGCAATGGCTTGTGCTGTAAGATCGAGAATTGACAAATGGGACCTAATGAAACTCCAAAGTTTCTGCAAGGCAAAAGACACTGTCTATAAGACAAAAAGACCACCAACAGACTGGGAAAGGATCTTTACCTATCCTAAATCAGATAGGGGACTAATATCCAACATATATAAAGAACTCAAGAAGGTGGACCTCAGAAAATCAAATAACCCCCTTAAAAAATGGGGCTCAGAACTGAACAAAGAATTCTCACCTGAGGAATACCGAATGGCAGAGAAGCACCTGAAAAAATGTTCAACATCCTTAATCATCAGGGAAATGCAAATCAAAACAACCCTGAGATTCCACCTCACACCAGTGAGAATGGCTAAGATCAAAAATTCAGGTGACAGCAGATGCTGGCGAGGATGTGGAGAAAGAGGAACACTCCTCCATTGTTGGTGGGATTGCAGGCTTGTACAACCACTCTGGAAATCAGTCTGGCGGTTCCTCAGAAAATTGGACATAGTACTACCGGAGGATCCAGCAATACCTCTCCTGGGCATATATCCAGAAGAAGCCCCAACTGGTAAGAAGGACACATGCTCCACTATGTTCATAGCAGCCTTATTTATAATAGCCAGAAACTGGAAAGAACCCAGATGCCCCTCAACAGAAGAATGGATACAGAAAATGTGGTACATCTACACAATGGAGTACTACTCAGCTATTAAAAAGAATGAATTTATGAAATTCCTAGCCAAATGGATGGACCTGGAGAGCATCATCCTGAGTGAGGTAACACAATCACAAAGGAACTCACACAATATGTACTCACTGATAAGTGGATACTAGCCCAAAACCTAGGATACCCACAATATAAGATACAATTTCCTAAACACATGAAACTCAAGAAAAATGAAGACTGAAGTGTGGACACTATGCCCCTCCTTAGAAGTGGGAACAAAACACCCAGGGAAGGAGTTACAGAAACAAAGTTTGGAGCTGAGATGAAAGGATGGACCATGTAGAGACTGCCATATCCAGGGATCCACCCCATAATCAGCATCCAAACGCTGACACCATTGCATATACTAGCAAGATTTTATCGAAAGGACCCAGATGTAGCTGTCTCTTGTGAGACTATGCCGGGGCCTAGCAAACACAGAAGTGGATGCTCACAGTCAGCTAATGGATGGATCACAGGGCTCCCAATGGAGGAGCTAGAGAAAGTATCCAAGGAGCTAAAGGGATCTTCAACCCTATAGGTGGAACAACATTATGAACTAACCAGTACCCCTGAGCTCTTGACTCTAGCTGCATATGTATCAAAAGATGGCCTAGTCGGCCATCACTGGAAAGAGAGGCCCATTGGACACGCAGACTTTGTGTGCCCCGGTACAGGGGAACGCCAGGGCCAAAGGGGGGGAGTGGGTGGGTAGGGGAGTGGGGGTGGGTGGGTAAGGGGGACTTTTGGTATAGCATTGGAAATGTAAATGAGCTAAATACCTAATAAAAAATGGAAAAAAAAAAAAAAAAAGAAAAGTATTCTGTAATACCTCATTCTAGATATGTTCTCATGGAACACTGCAATTGTCTTTCTGGATTTTGTGCATAGCTTGCAAGTAGACAAATAAATGAATAACAGTTAAAAAAAAAAATTATCCCATTCAACATATCAGATCACCATGGACTAAGGCTGATCTTCAGAAAAAACATAAATAAGAGAACACCAACATTCATGTGGAGCCTGAACAACACTCTACTCAATGATATCTTGGTCAAGGAAGAAATAAAGAGATTAAAGACTTTTTAACATTTAATGAAAATGAAGCCACAACATACCCAAATTTATGGGACACAATGAAAGCAGTCCTAAGAGGAAAACTCACAGCCCTGAACGCCTCCAAAAAGAAACTAGAGGGAACACACACTAGCAGCCTGACAACAGACCTAGAAGCTCTAGAATTAATGGAAGCAAATTCTCCCAAGAGGAGTAGACAGTAGGAAATATTCAAACTTAGAGCAGAAATCAACCAAGTGGAAACAAAAAGATCTATTCAAGGAATCAACCAAACCAGGAGCTGGTTCTTTGAGAAAATCAACAAGTTAGATAAACCCATAATCAGACTAAGAAGAGGGCACAGGGACAGTATCCTAATTAAGAAAATCAAAAATTAAAAGGGAGATATAACAACAGAGCCTGAGAAAATCCAAAACAGCATCAGATCCTACTACAAAAGGCTATATTCAACAAAACTAGAAAACCTGGATGAAATGGACAACTTCCCAGACAGATACCAGAGACATAACAACAAAACCTGAGGAAATCCAAAACATCATCAGATCCTACTACAAAAGGCTATATTCAACAAAACCAGAAAACCTGGATGAAATGGACAACTTCCCAGACAGATACCAGGTGCTAAAGTTAAATCAGGATCAGATTAAAGATATGAACAGTCCCATTTTCCCTAAAGAAATAGAAGCAGTCATTAATAGTCACCCAACCAAAAAAAAAAAAAAAAAAAAAAAACAAAAAAAAAAAAAACAAAAACAAAAAGCCCAGGACCAGATGCGTTTAGGTTCTATCAGACCTTCAAAGAAGACCTAATTCCAACTCTCCTCATACTAGTCCACAGAATAGAAACAGAAGGTACTCTACCCAATTCATTATATGAAGCCACAAATACTCTAATAACTAAACTACACAAAGATCCATCAAAGAAAGAAAACTTCAGATCAATTTCCCTTACGGATATCGATGAAAATATTCTCAATAAAATCCTTGAAAACCGTATCTAATAATACATCAAAACGATCATCCATCAAGACCAAGTAGGCTTCATCCAAGGGATGCAGGGATGGTTTAATATACGGAAAGCTATCAATGTATTCTGGAAAATATTCTAACAGTTGTTTTTCAATCCCTACTCCTCTAGCCTGAAGCAGCTCTTGAAGATTGCAGACAAATGCCTGTTTAGGATTTTCTAATCCCATTTTCCTCTGTCAACCACTAGTGGAATCAGCGCCAGGTCAACACTATTGCAATTTAGCCCATGCCATATCACACCTACAGCAACAATTTAAAAAATAATCCACTACATAAACAAACTCAAAAACAAAAATCAAATGATAATATCATTAGGTGCTGAGAAAGCATTTGACAAAATCCAACAACCCTTCATGATAAAAGGCATAGAAAGATCAGGAATTGAAGGCCCATACCTAAACAAAATAAAAGCAATATACAGCAAACCAGTAGCCAATATTAAACCAAATGGAGTGAAACTGGAAGCAATCCCACTAAAATAAGGGAATAGAAAAGGCTGCCCACTTTCTCCCTACCTATTCAATATAGTACTTGAAGTCCTAGCCAGAGCAATACTACAACAAAAGGAGATCAAGGGGATAAAAATTGGAAAGACATCAAAATATCACTATTTGCAGATGATATGATTGTATATATAAGTGACCCTAAAAATTCCACCAGAGAATTCCTGAACCTGATAAATGGCTTCAGTGCAGTAGCTGTATATAAAATTAACTCAAACAAATCAGTGGCCTTTCTCTACTCAAAGGATAAACAGGCTGAGAAAGAAATCAGTGAAACAACACCCTTCACAATAGTTACAAAAAAATATAAAATACCTTGGTGTGACTCTAAGGAAGTGAAAGATCTGTATGACAAGAATTTCAAGTCTCTAATGAAAGAAATTGAAGATCTCAGAAGAAGGAAAGATATCCCATGCTCATGGATTGGCAGGATTAATATAGAAAAATGGCTATCCTGCCAACAGAAATCTACAGATTCAATGCAATTCCCATCAAAAATCCAAATCAATTCTTCACTGAGTTAGAAAGGTCTATTTGCATATTCATCTTAAATGACAAAAAAACTAAGATAGCAAAAACTATTCTCAAAAATAAAAGAAACTCTGGTGGAATCACCATGCCTGATCTCAACCTGTACTGCAGAGCAATTCTGATAAAAACTGCATGGTACTAGTACAGCTACAGACAGGGAGATCAATGGAATAGAATTGAAGAACCAGCAATGAACTCACACACCTATGGTCACTTACTTTGACAAGGGAGCTAAAACCATCCATTGGAAAAAAAGCATTTTCAAGAAATGGTGCTGGCACAATGGGTAGGTTATCATTTAGAAGAATGCAAATTGATCCATTCTTATCTTCTTGTACAAAGTTTAAGTCTAAGTATATCAAAGAACTCCACATAAAACCGGACTGAATTTTATAGAGGAGAAAGTGGGTAAAAGCCTCGAAGTTATAGGCAAAAAGGAACAATTCCTGAACAGAACATCAATGGCTTGTACAGTAAGATCAAGAATTGACAAATGGGATCTCATAAAATTGCAAAATTTTTGTAAGGCAAAAGACATTGTCAATAAGACAAAAAAGGCCACCAACAGATTGTGAAAGGATTTTTTTCTAATCCTAAATCTGATAGGAAACTAATATCCAATATATATAAGGAGCTCAAGAAGCTGGACCACAGAAATTCAAGTAACCCCATTAAAAATCTGGTACAGCGCTAAACAATGAATTCTCAAGTGAGGAATACTGAAGGGCTGACAAGCACCTGAAAAAATGTTCAACATCCTTAATCATCAGGGAAATGCAAATCAAAACAACCCTGAGATTCCACCTCACACCAGTCAGAATGGCTAAGTTTGAAAATTCAGGTGACAGCAGATGCTGGCAAGGATGTGAAGAAAGAGGAACACTCCTCCATTGCTGGTGGCATTGCAAGCTTGTACAACCACTCTGGAAATCAGTCTGGTGGTTCCTCAGAACATTGGACATTGTACTACTTGAAGATGCAGCAATACCTATCCTGGGCATATACCCAGAAGCTGTTCCAACCGGTAAGAAGGACACATGCTCCTCTACGTTCATAGCAGTCTTATTTATAATACCCAAAAGCTGGAAACAACCCAGATGTCCCTCAACAGAGGAATGGATACAGAAAATGTGGTACATTTACACAAGGGAATACTACTCACCTATTAAAAATAATGGATTTATGAAATTCTTGGGCAAATGGATGTGTCTGGAGGATATTACCTTAAGTGAGGTAAAACAATCACAAAAGAAGTCACTTGATAAGCACTCACTTATAAGTGGATATTAGCCAAGAAACTTAGAATATCCAAGATACAATTTGCAAAGCACAAGAAAATCAAGAAGCAGGAAGACCAATGGGTTGATACTTCATTTCTCCTTAGAATGGGGAACAAAAAACACATGGAAGGAGTTACAGAGACAAAGTTTGGAGCTAAGATGAAGGGATGGACCATCTAGAGACTACGCCATCCAGGGATCCATCCTATAATCAGCCACCAAACACAGACACTATTGAACATGCCGGCAAGATTTTGCTGAAAGGACCCTGATATAGCTGTCTCTTGTGAGGATATTCCAGTGCCTGGCAAATACAAAAGTGGATGCTCATAGTCATTTATTGGATAGAACTCAGGGCCCCAATGGTGGAGCTAGAGAATATACCCATGGAGCTAAAGGGGTCTGCAACCCTATAGGTGGAACAAAAATTTAACTAAACAGCGCCCTCAGATCTTCTTTCTCTATCTACATATGTAGTAGAAGATGGCTTAGTCAGCCATCATTGGGAAGAGAAAGGCCCCTTGGTCTTGCAAACTTTATATGCCCCAGTACAGGTGAATGCAGGGCCAAGAAGTGGGAGTTGGTGGGTTGGGGAGCAGTGCACAGGGGAGGGTATAGGAGACTTTTGGGATGGCATTTGAAATGTAAATTAAGAAAATAGCTAATTAAAAATTGAAAAAAAAACAAATAAAACAAAAACTATTGTCTTGAGTGAGGTAATTCAGTCACAAAAGACCATACATGGTATGTACTCACTGATAAGTGAATATTAGTCAAAGAACATAGAATTCCCAAGATACAACTCATGGAGCAAATGAAGGTCAAGCAGAAGAAAGACCAGTGTGAATGCTTCAGCCCTACTTAGAAAGGGAAACAAAATACTTATGGGAAATAGAGGGTGAAAGGGACTGGGATGTAAGAGAAGAGGGGTAGGTGAAAAAGAGGGAAGAATCATATATTAGAGGAGATGGAAGAGATGTAATGTGGGTCAGGAATCTGAATAACAGTGTATAGCAATAGGGGATGGGGAACTGGGTGTAGCAACCAGAAAGGCCCGAATGCCAAAAAGCAAGGAACTCACAGGACTCCAACAGGATTACATTAGCCAAAATACAGAACGAAAGGGGAGAGAGAACCTGTAAATACCATATCCAGAGGTTGGCATTGTTGAAGGATGGGGCCCCACACTCAGTTCCAAAATTTTAATTCATAATTACTCCTTTCTATAGAAAATATAGGAAAAAAGAGAGGATCAAAGACTGAAGGAAATGTTATCCAGAGACTACCCTACCTGGGGATCCATCCCAAATGCAGTCACCAAACCCAGACACTATAGCTGATTCCAAGAAGTGCTTGCTGAAAGAAGCCTGATACATCTGTCTTCTGAGAGGGTCTTCTACATCCTGACCAATACAGATGTGGATGCTCACAGTCAACCATTGGACTGAGCAAAGGGACGCCAGTGGAGAAGTAAGGGGAAGTACTCAAGAAGCTGAAGGGGCCTTATCTGGCATCAATGGGAGAAGAGGCCCTTGGTCCTGTGAAGGTTTGCTGTCCCAGTGTAGAGGAATGCTAGTGCAGTGAGGCAGGAGTAGATAGGGGAGAGGGGGAGCACCCTCATGGAAATAGGGTAAAGGGGGTTGGAATAGGGTATTTGCAGAGGGGAAACCTGGAAAGGGATAACATTTGAAATGTAAGTGATTGCAGGCTTGTACAACCACTCTGGAAATCTGTCTGGCGGTTCCTCAGAAAATTGGACATAGTACTACCGGAGGATCCAGCAATACCTCTCCTGGGCATATATCCAGAAGATGCCCCAACTGGTAAGAAGGACACATGCTCCACTATGTTCATAGCAGCCTTATTTATAATAGCCAGGAGCTGGAAAGAACCCAGATGCCCCTCAACAGAGGAATGGATACAGAAAATGTGGTACATCTACACAATGGAGTACTACTCAGCTATTAAAAAGAATGAATTTATGAAATTCCTAGCCAAATGGATGGACCTGGAGGGCATCATCCTGAGTGAGTTAACACATTCACAAAGGAACTCACACAATATGTACTCACTGATAAGTGGATAGTAGCCCCAAACCTAGGATACCCAAGATATAAGATACAATTTGCTAAACACATGAAACTCAAGAAGAATGAAGACTGAAGTGTGGACACTATGCCCCTCCTTAGAAGTGGGAACAAAACACCCTTGGAAGGAGTTACAGAGACAATGTTTGGAGCTGAGATGAAAGGATGGACCATGTAGAGACTGCCATATCCAGGGATCCACCCCATAATCAGCATCCAAACGCTGACACCATTGCATACACTAGCACGATTTTATCGAAAGGACCCAGATGTAGCTGTCTCTTGTGAGACTATGCCGGGGCCTAGCAAACACAGAAGTGGATGCTCACAGTCAGCTAATGGATGGATCACAAGGCTCCCAATGGAGGAGCTAGAGAAAGTACCCAAGGAGCTAAAGGGATCTGCAACCCTATAGGTGGATCAACATTATGAACTAATCAGTACCCCGGAGCTCTTGACTCTAGCTGCATATGTATCAAAAGATGGCCTAATCGGCCATCACTGGAAAGAGAGGCCCATTGGCCATGCAAACTTTATATGCCCCAGAACAGGGGAACGCCAGGGCCAAAAAGGGGGAGTGGGCGGGTAGGGGAGTTGGGGGTGGGTGGGTATGGGGGACTTTTGGTATAGCATTGGAAATGTAAATGAGCTAAATACCTAATAAAAAATGGAAAGAAAAAAAAAAGAAAATTTTTCACTTAACGGACATCCCATAGAGGACTAATGTCCAAAATTTACCAAAAATTCAAGAAGTTAACCTCCAAAAAACCAAATAACCTAGGTGAAAAATTAGGTACAGGTAATTCTCAGCAGAAGAATCTTGAATGGACAAGAAGCACTTAAAGAAATGTTCAATGTGCTTTGTCATTAGGGAAATGCAAATCAAAACATCTCTGAGATTCTATCATACTATAGTCATATTGGCTATCATCACAAATTTAAGTGGTAATGCATGTTAGTTAGGATGTGGATCAAGGGGAACATACCTCAATTGCCGGTAGAACTGCAAACTTCTGCATCAACTTTGGAAATCTATTTGGTGTTTCTTAGAAAACTGTAAATATTCTATTTAAGTTCTATTCAAGAGCCAGCTATACCACTCCCGTGCATATACCCAAAAGATATTCCACTGTCCCCAAAAGGACACTTGCTCAACCATGTCCATAGCTTTATTCATAATAGCCAGAAACTGGAAACAGCCTAGATGTCCCTCAACTGAAAGATGGATAAAGAAAATGTGACACATCTACAGAGTGGAGTACAATAGAGCTATTAAAAACAAAGACATCATGGATTTTGTAGGAAAATAGATGGAATGGAGAATATCATCCTGAGCTAGTTAACCCAGGCCCCAAAGGACATGTATGGCATGTAGTCACTTATAAGTTGAAATTAGTCTTAAAATACAGGATAAAATTGCTGTACTTCACAGACCCAAAGAAGCTAAACAAGAAGAAAGGACAAAGTGAGGATGATTGAATCTCACTTAAAAAAAATCATGGGCAGCAGATGGGCAAAATTAAGTGAGTGAGAGAAAGAATGAGTAATGACATGGCAGTCTTCAGAATCCAGTGTGGGTAGGGGCAGGGTAGATGTCTAGATGACCATGAGAATGAAGGGAAAACTGAAATTTGCAGGGGTATAGAGTGTAGGGGTGTGGCATGTTGAGGATGAGACTGAGACCTGGGAAAGGGAAGGCACTCAAATATCAATGTGGATGATCTTAACTGTGACTTACAATATTGTGCTATGGAATCTGAATGGTCCACCTCTTGTGTCTATGTAAGAACTCCAGTGAAGCTATCGTCACACCAACACATCTTCAAATTTTGGACCTAAAATTTATTCTGTCTATGAGAAATGCATGGACAAGAGATAGAAAAAACACTAATGCAATGGCAAAGCAATAACTGCCCAAACTAGAGACCCATCCCATGTGCAACAACCAATCCCTGACAGCATTAATGATACAGTGATAGGATTGCAGACAGAAGCATGTTGACCTCTAGGAGTCTCTACTCAGCAGCTGACTCAGACAGACACAGACACCCACAGCCAAATATTGAATGGAGCTTGGGTCTCTTATGGTAGAGTTGGGCAGAAAATTGAGGGCCCCAAGGGGGATAAGAACTCCAAAGGAATGCCAACACAATCAAACAATTTGGATCACTGAGGCTCTCAGATGCTGAACTAGTAATTAAGGAGCATACACAGGCTGAACCTCGGGCTCGCACACATTTGTTGCAGAGCCCATGTCCAACATCAGTATAGATTCCATGGTGTTTATTGCAAGATAAATCAGTGATATCATCGTAGACTCAGAGGGAAGAAGAGATCATGCAAATAAATTTCTTCTCCAGTGGCAAGATGGATCATTGACATCAATAGCAAATCTGCTGTCAAAAAGGGTATTTAATTAATATGATCTGCATTGAGGGCTGCATACATGCATCAAGGAATTCACTATAGTTATTTGTGGCAGGAAGGATCTCAATAATACCTATGTACACCATATTTTTTGCTGGTAAAAGCAGGTATTATTGATATCAGTATAGAGCTTCAAATTGCAAGTAGGATCACACACATCTCTGAGGTGGAACTCAGAACACTCCACATGAAGTAGGTATCAGCACGGTCCATGAACTTCAAGTTAGATTCTTCTGGCAGTAGGGCTCACAGACATCACCAAGCTCTTGAGAGCAAAAACTGACTAGGGATATCAACATGGTTACCACAGGCAGCAGGATTAAGTGACATCAAGTTATTTTCCTATGCACCTGAAATCAATGATATAATCAATAGGGTCCAAACTGACAGCTAGAATTCCTAATCTTCTTGTGGTTAATGGCAGCCATCATCTGAGATGAACCATGTTGTTTGTTGCCAGGAGGTATCATTGGCATGTACACAGTTTCAGAGGACATATAAGACCATAGACAGTAATGTCCACTCTAGTGGCAGGATAGACATTTGACATCAAATTGGTTAGAGCTGGCAGTACACATCATATACCTAACATGGTGTCAGATGGCAGAAGTGTGGATTGATGATATCAGTATATATTTTGGTGGCATTTGGAGTAGCTTGTATTAATGTTCCAAGTGGCAGCAGAGAACATGGACATCCTGGATGATCCTGGATGATCCTGGTATCAAGGATTGTGGACATAAAACAATAATATCTTTTCCCACATTATATCAATGAAATCAATATAACATATCTTAGAACACTTCACAACATGACCTCAAGCTGCAGTATTGACCTTAAACTTCAGAATAGACTGGTGGCCAAAGGGCTCCTTGATATGAAAAATTCCATCAGAAGCAACACAGACCTTACATTTCAATATAGATGCTAGTGCCATCATTGGTTATGGACATCAAAATACTTCCTAACTGCACTTTGAATTATTGATATTAATATGGTACTCATTTGTAACAGGGGTCACTGAAATCAAGGTTGCCTGTGGTAGCACAGATCTTGAAGGAAAAAAACATGGTTACTGTTTCCAGGTGTATCTTTGACATCCGCATAGATTCAGAACCTGGGAATAGTATTAACATAAGCGTCTTCTCCATTGCCAGGATGGATCAATGATACTGTGATCAGTTCTTCTGGTTGCAGTAAAGAGCGTATAAATTATTTAAAAAAAACCAGGAGGGGCTATATGCATAAATCATGGACATTTAATAGATTCCTGTGCCCCATAATATCTTGAGAGGAACAATAATCACTGTCGTGATTACTGATCTCAGAAGGCATTCAGGTCACAGGTATGAAAATCATAACTGATTGTAACACAGTACACTTAAGTAAACATGACTTAGGCAACATTATTTACCAAGAATTTCAAGACAGAGTCTTCTAGCAGTAGGGATAATAGATTTTAGCAAGATCTTCAGAGGCAGCACTGTCTATAGATATGAACAGAGTTACATGTAGCAATATGGATGGCTATCATCATAATTTTACTATAGGTAGTTGGGAATCACTGATATCATCATGGTCCAAAGTGGCAGCACAAATCTCTAATATGATGTTTGCTATTGGGGGTAAGAATTGTAGATATAGTTTGGTGTCTGCTAACAAGTGTATAACTAATATTGAAAAGATTCCATTATGGACATAAATCTTTTCTCTGGTGGCAGGAGGGATCAATTACATCAAATCTCTTCTTGCAGCAGCAGTAATATTACCCACAACAAGGTCTACAAAAAGAAAATACATTCATGTATCAGATATATCAGCACAGTTTTCAGCAGCAGGTAAGCTCTCAGACATCAAGCTTATCCCCAATGCCAGCTCAGAACATTCACCTCAACGTATAACTTTGTACATCAATATGAACCTTGGAATTCAGTCTGTTCTCATGAAGCAAAACAGATCATTGACATCAATAGGGTCTTCCAAGGAATAGAAACTATGGATACGATCATGTTTCCTGGGTTCAGCATATAGCAGTGACAGCAACATAGGTTCAGGTTGTAAGTCACATCAGAAGCTTGAAACAAGTTTCCAATAGGAAAACACACTATTAACCTCATTGGGATCTTGGGCAGAAGTTCTGACCATGCATTTCATAATTGATGCTTTTGTCCACAGTGATCATAGACATTACCAAGATCTTCAGAGTCAGCACATGTGGTTACAAATGGTACAATGGGAGAGTAAAATCAACATATTTATCTTAGCAAATAGGACAATTGGTATCACAATCTGGTCCAAAGTGTCAGTAGGTATCATTAACATCCTGGTTGCCTCTGGCATCAAAGTTCTTGGATATACCATGGCGTCTATTGCCAGGAAGAATCAGAACATCGTGATTGTTTCAGAGAGCAGGGAGAACCATGAACAGAAATCACATCTGTAGTGTCAGAATGGAGCATTGACTTCAAAATTATCACAGCTAAGAGTATATATATATCTCATAAAGGACATTCCCACAGGTGAGAGAAGCATGCATCACTGACATCAGTATAGATTCCAATGACAGTTGGAATCACTCAGATTAATGTGGCCCTAAATGCGAGAAAGGATCAATGACAATATTGTTGCTTGTGGTATCAAAGTGTATAGACATAGAACGATTTGTCTTCCCATGATGTATATATTAGTGAACTCATGGTCCAGAGCAGGGGCTACATGCATATATCAGGGATATCAACAGAATTTCCTGTGGCCAATAGGATCTTAGATATCAATGTGATCTCTAGTGCACCTCAGATCCTGTACCTCAATATGATATCCAGTGTCAGTATGGACCATAAAATATGGAATTACCTTAAACAGCAGCAGAGATCATCCTTATGATCAGGGTTTCCATCACCTTCAGTAATAGAAACAATGGAATCCATCATGATTGCTGGTCAAAACATTCATTACCCACATCAACATAGTTTCAGGTTTCAAGTACCATCCCAGGTGACAAAAGTATCTCCAGTAGCAGCACAAAGCACTTACCTCATTATGACATTAGGCAGCAATAGTGATCATGAACTTTACAATAGACTCTTTGACTAAAGGATCATAGACAGGACAGAATTCAAAGTCAGACTCTTCAAAGTCAAGACTATCTATGAATCTCAACATGTTTACCAGATGCTTTATCGATAAGTAATGTCAATACTTTTAACTTGGCAATTGGGAAGTTGGGATCTCTGATGTCATTACCTGTTCCAAAGAGGCAGTAAGAATCCCTCAGGACCTGGTTGCCAGTGGCAGCTTAGAACTGGTATATACCACCTTGTTTGATGTCAGGAAGTATAAAGGCCATCAAAATATTTAAGAGGACATGAATGACTATGTACATAATCCTCTTCTCTGATGACAGGATGGATCTTTGACATAAAAATTGTTGCAGCTGAACGCATACTTCTCATAAATAACAGCAGAAAAATTTGGATAGCTGATATCAGTATAGATTCTATAGGCAGTTGGAGATGCTCATATTTATGTTGCCCCATAAGTTAGCAGAGATTACTGTGATCACAGCTGCTTGAGGCCTGAAATGTCATGAATATAAAAATGGTATCTTTTGTCACTATGTGTCCTCAGTGTAACAGAATATGAAACTGAACATGACATGGAGAAACAGTAAGACCTAAATTTTCACCTTATGTTCAGATGGTCTCATAGATCCTGGACATTAACTGTCTCATCATAAGCATCATGGCCTGTGGGTTTAAACAAGGCCACTGAAGGCAGCATAATGGATATTATCGTATTTTCTGTAGGCACTTTGAATGAGTGACATTAATATAGTTCTCAGTGGTAGCAGGGATCACTAATGACAAGGTGGCCAATGACAGCATGTAACGAAGGCCATACCATGGAATCTATTGCCATTTATATGTCAATGGCATTAGCATAGATTAAAGGGAAGAAAAATTATGATTATAAACCTCTTATCAGGTGGCATTATGTATCTTGATAGCGCAATTCCAGGGGCAGTAACAACCATGTACATTACATGGTTGATAGCAGGCAGGAACATCAACAGAATTTCTTATGGAAGATAGAATCTCAGACATCAATCTGATCTACTGTGTCACCTCAGAACACTTACCTCAACATGATCTCTACCATCAACATGAACCTTGTAAGTCAGCAGGTTCTCAAACAATAGGAGAGATCATGGCCATCACCGGGTTTTTCATCAGCAATAGAAAAAAAAATGGATTCCATCATTATTGCTGGTCACAGCATGCAGCACTCACATCAAGGTATTTTCAGGTTTCAGTTAGGATTACAGGCATCAAACTACTCTCCAGTAACAGCGAACAGTACTTAGCTCATTAGGAACTTAGGCAGCAATACTTACCATGGACTTTACAACAGATTCTTATGGTTGATTTATCATAGACATCATGTAGCTTTTCAATGACCACACAGACTATGGGTGTCAAAGTAGTTACCAGTGTCAGCATGAATCAGTAATGTCAATATAGTTTCCTTGGTAGTCAGGATCACAGATGTCATCAATATTGTCCAAAGTGGGAGTAGAAAACACGCCTAATCTGTTTGTCTATGGCAGCAGGGATCTCTGATATAACATAGTGTCCATTGACAGTAAGTACAAGGGACATAAAAATACTTTCAGAGGGTTTCATATAAACAAATCTCTTTTCCAGTTGCCAGGTGCATCATTACATCAAATTGCTTATGAATGGCAAGACACTTCTGGGATTTTAGACAGAGGAATAGATAACAGTCATCAGTAGTAATTCCATTGGCAGTTAATGAAGGTCATAATTTGGGCAGAAGAGTCATCAGGGATCACTGACATATTTTCTGCTAGAGGCCTGAAGTATCATGGACATACACTGGTGTCTGATGCCGATATATATATATATATATATATATATATCGATATATATATATATATATATATATATATATATATATATATGTAATATATATATATATACATCATCATAACATTCCTCAGAACATGTAACTCAACATGACCTAAGATAGCATTATTGACTGAACTTCATTGAAGATTCTGACGGTCTCAGGGATTCTTCACATTTACAGTCCCTTCAGGAGAACCACAGACAATGGATTTCAACATGGCTACTAGAGGCAGGATGCATGATTCACATCATCCACATTTCTGTGGCACCTGTGCATTAGTGAAGTCAACATGGTTCCAGTGTCAGCTAGGATCACTGACAATAATTTTGCCATTGCCAACAATATTCTCAGACAATACCATGGGGTCTGTTGCCAGGTATATATTAGTGACATCAGCATTGATTCAGAGGGCATAAAAAAATTAGGGTCATAAAACGCTTTTCCAAGAATAAGATAGATTACTGAGATCACTACCTCTTTTGGTGGTAGTAAGAATATTGTCCATTTCATGCATGATAGCAGGTGCTACATGAAAGTATCAGGGACATCAACAAAATTACCTGTGGCAGGTGGGATCTCAGGCGTCAATCTGATATTCAGTGCTACATAAGAACACTTACCTCAACATGGCATCAAGTGTCAGTATGAATTTTGGAATTCAGTATGTTCTCTAGAAAAAGCACAGATCATAGACATCACCAAGGTTTCCATAAGCAATAAGAATTGAGTTCATCATGATTTCTGGTTGCAGAATACAACACTGACCTCAACATAGCTTCAGGATGCAAATATGTTCAGTGGCATCAAACATGTGTCCAGTAGCAGCACACTGCACTTATATCATTATGACCTTAGACACCAGTACTGACAATGAACTTCACAACACATTATTCTTGTTGAGTTATCACAGACATCACGACATCTTCAAAGACACTGACCAAGGATCTCAACATGGTTACCACTGGCAGCATGGATGAGTGACATCAATTTCCCAATTCCCTTGGCCAGTTTCCCTAGCTTTTATGATCACTGATATCAATTTGTTCCAAAGTGTTAGTAGTGATCACTCACTGCCTGGTTGCCTGTGTGAGTAGGAATCTGAAATATACCATGGTATCAGTTGCCAGGGATATCAAGAGAGTTTCAAAGGTAGATATGACCATGTAAAGAAACTACCCTAGTGGCACTTTGAATCATGATATCAAAATGTTTACAGGTAGAAGGATACTTGACATAAATTTGACAGAAGCATTGATAACAGACATCAACAATGATTCCATTGGCAGTAGGAGACAGTGATATTAATGTGGTCCCATAAGGCAGATGGTATCACTGCCATGGCTGCTAGACGCCTGAAGTATATGTAACAAGCAACAGTGTCCATTGCCACACTATATGTGACCTCCACATAATATATCTCAGAACATGTAATTCAACATGATGTGACTCAGCAGAATTTATCTAAAACTTCACCTAAGTCTCTGCTAGCCTCAGGGATCCTTGACATTAACAATAATCCAAGAAGCATCATGGACTGAGGGTTTAAACATGGCTACTTGAGGAAGAATGGATGATTGATATCACCATAGATTCTACAGGAACTATGTAATAGTGATATTAACATGGTAACCAGGGACAGCAGGGATCACTGGCAACCAGGTTGCAAATGGTAGCATGGACCTTGGGCAATCCCATGGGGTGTGAAGACAGTTATATATCAATGACATCAACATCAATTCACAGGGCAGAATAAATCATTGTCATAATTGCCTCATTTAGTTGCAGGATAAATCACTGATATTCACATTATTTCAGATGGCAGTAAGGATCTTGCACATTACTTAGTCAACATCATGCAATGTATTCATGTATCAGTGACATCATCAGAATTTGTAGTGGCTGTTAGGATCTTAGATATCAATCTGATCTCCATTACTGAGAACACTTACCTCAATATAAACTATCGTTTCACTACGGGCCTTTGAATTCATCAGGTTCTCAAGAAACAACACAGATCATAACCATCACCAGGGTCTCAATTAGCAACAGGAATAAAATACCCCATCATGTTTGCTGGTCATAGCGGCATCACTGATTTCAAAATAACTTCATGTTTCCAGCAGGATCACAATTATCAATATTTATCACATGTTAGATATTGTGAGCTATACACATATATGAGAAATACCAACTGATGATCCTGTTGCAGGTAGGTTTCCAGATTTTAATCTGATCTCCAGAACCAGATAAGAATACTTCCCTCAAAATAAACTTGGGCATTATTGTGGACCTTGAGGTTCATTATATTTTCAAGCAGTAGCACAGATCATAGCCGCCACTAGGGTTTCCATTTGCAATAGGAATAAAATCAAACTTGGACTCCATCAAAATTGCTGGTCGCAGCATACATCACTGGCATCAACATAGTTTTTTTTTGTTGTTGTTGTTTCACGTAGAATCATAATAATGAAAATACCATACATGTTTCACATCAGGAGCTACATGAATGCATCAGGGACATCAACAGAACTTCCTGTGGTGGGTAGGATCTCAGACATCAATTTTCTGTCCAGTGTCAGATAACAACACTTATCTCAATATGGCATTGTGTATCAGCATTTACCTTGGAATTCAGCAGTTTCTCCAGAAGCAACACTGCTCATAAACATTGCCAGGGTCTCCATTAGTAATAGGAACTTCATGTGATATATACCATTATGCTTGCTTATCACAGCAAACAGCAATGATATCAGCATAGCTTCCACATTCAGATGTGATCACTGACATCAATGGGAACTTCAATAACAGTACACAACTCTTTTGTCATTATAAACTTAGGCAGCAGTACTGACAATAATGTTCACAATAGATATTTATGATTGGGGCATCTCAGATGTCATGGACCTCTTCAAAGGTAACACTTGTTGAAACACCATTCCTGCTACAAACTCTGACTATAAATCTCAACATGGTTACCAGTGACATCATGGATGAATGACTATATGGCCTTTGGGACCTCTGATGTCATTAATTAGTCCAAACTAAGAGCAAGCTTCACTTTGCTTTGGGGTCTCTGGTTTCATTAATTAGTCTAAAGTGGGAGTAAGATTCACCCCTGACCTGGATGCCTATGACAACAGGCATCTGGCATACAAAGTAAAGTCTGTTGCCAAGAAGAATAAGGGACATCAAGGTAATTCAAGAGGCAGGATGCATAGTGACATCAAAATTATTATAGATGGTAAGAATCTTCGCACAAATTGAGCAGAAAAATGGATAACATACATCTGTAATAATTCCATTGACTGTCTGACACCCTCATATCAATATTGTCCGAATTGGCATCAAGAATGCTGGAGGCCTGAAGTAACATGGACATATACCGGTGTCTGGTACCACAATTGATATGTTTTCAACATAACATATGCCAGAATATGTAATTCAGCATGAAAATAGGCAACACTATTTAACTTGAACTTCACATTATTCTGATGGTTTCAGGGACCCTTAGCATTAACAATACCTCCAGAAGCAATGTAGGTCATATGTTTCAAGAAAGCTACTGGTGGCCTTGCTGGTCCACTCCAACACTGGGGTTCCTTGCCCACAGAGTCTCCGGACACCTGCAAGGACCTCCACAGGATCCCCCATGGGATCTTAAGACCTTTGGTGAGTGGAACACACCATGTACTCCAATCCAATCACGCAGAACCTGAGACTGCCTTAATTAGGGAAGCAGAAAAACCAGCCTGATCAGGGTCACAATTTCCTTCCAGTCCATACCAGCATGGGGTATCTTGCTCACAGAGTCTCCGGACACCTGCAAGGACCCACAAAGGAACCCCCACGGGATCTTAAGACCTCTGGTGAGTGGAACTCAGCATCTGCTCCAATCCAATAGGGCGGGATCTGAGACTGCCTTAATTAGGAAAACAGAAAATCGGCAAATCAGGGTCACAAGTCCCTTCTGGTCCACACCAGCACCGGAGTTCCTTGTGCGCAGAGTTTCTGGAGATCCCCAAGGTCCGCACAGGACCCTCCATGGGATCTTAAGACCATTGGTGAGTAGAACACAACTTCTGTCAGGAGGCAGGTTCGAACACCTGATATCTGGGCACCTTCCCTGCAAGAAGAGAGCTTGCCTGCAGAGAATACTCTAACCACTGAAACTAAGGAGAGACCTAGCCTTCCAGGTCTGCTGATAGAGGCTAACAGAGTCACCTGAGGAACAAGCTCTAACCAGAGACAAATATCACAGCTAGCCTCCGATGTTACCAGATGGTGAAAGGCAAACGTAAGAATCCTACTAACAGAAATCAAGACCACTTACCATCATCAGAACGCAGCACTCCCACCCCACCTAGTCCTGGGCACCCCAACCCAACAGAAAAGCTAGACCCAGATTTAAAAGCATATCTCATGATACAAGTATGGAAACCACGCCCTAGAAAAGACAAGAAGATAATCCCTCAACAAAACTAAAAGAAGACAGCCAAAGGAACAGAATGCCAACTTTAACAACAAAAATAACAGGAAGCAACAAATACTTTTCCTTAATATCTCTTAATATCAATGGTCTCAACTCCCCAATAAAAAGACATAGACTAACAAACTGGCTACACAAACAAGACCCAACATTTTGCTGCTTACAGGAAACTCATCTCAGAGAAAAAGATAGACACTACCTCAGAATGAAAGGCTGGAAAACAATTTTCCAAGCAAATGGTATAAAGAAACAAGCTGGAGTAGCCATCCTAATATCTAATAAGATTGACTTCCAACCCAAATTCATCAAAAATACAAGGAGGCACACTGTTGTGTTCTACTCAATGATACCTTGGTCAAGGAAGGAATAAAGAAAGAAATTAAAGACTTTTTGGAGTTTATTGAAAATGAAGCCACAACATACCCAAACTTATGGGACACAATGAAAGCATTCCTAAGAGGAAAACTCATAGCTCTGAGTGCCTCCAAAACGAAACTAGAGAGAGCACACTTGATTTCAGCTTGACAACACACCTAAAAGGTCTAGAAGAAAAGGAAGCAAATTCACCCAAGAGGAGTAGAAGGCAGGAAATAATCAAACTCAGGGGTGAAATCAACCAAGTGGAAACAAGAAGAACTATTCAAAGAATTAACCAAACGAGGAGTTGGTTCTTTGGGAAAATCAACAAGATAGATAAACCCTTAGCTAGACACACTAGAGGGCACAGGGACAAAATCCTAATTAACAAAATCAGAAATGAAAAGGGAGACATAACAACAGATCCTGAAGAAATCCAAAACACCATCAGATCCTTCTACAAAAGGCTATACTCAACAAAACTGGAAAACCTGGACGAAATGGACAAATTTCTGGACAGATACCAGGTACCAAAGTTGAATCAGGATCAAGTTGACCATCAAAACAGTCCCATATCCCCTAAAGAAATAAAAGCAGTTATTAATAGTCTCCCAGCCAAAAAAAGCCCAGGACCAGATGGGTTTAGTGCAGAGTTCTATCAGACCTTCAAAGAAGACCTAATTACAGTTCTTTACAAACTATTCCACAAAATAGGAATGGAAGGTTCTCTACCCAACTCATTCTACAAAGCCACAATTACTCTGATACCTAAACCACAAAAAGACCCAACAAAGATAGAGAACTTCAGACCAATTTCCCTTATGAAGATCGATGCAAAAATCCTCAATAAAGTTCTTGCTAACCAAATCAAAGAACACATCAAAACTATCATCCATCCTGACCAAGTAGGTTTCATCCCAGGGATGCAGGGATGGTTTAATATACGGAAATCCATCAATGTAATCCAGTATATAAACAAACTCAAAGACAAAAACCACATGATCATCTCGTTAGATGGTGAGAAAGCATTCGACAAAATCCAACACCCATTCATGATAAAAGTTTTGGAAAGATCAGGAATTCAAGGTCCATACCTAAACATGATAAAAGCAATCTACAGCAAACAAATAGCCAACATCAAAGTAAATGGTGAGAAGCTGGAAGCAATCCCACTAAAATCAGGGACTAGACAAGGCTGTCCACTCTCGCCCTACCTATTCACCATTGTACTTGAAGTCCTAGCCAGAGCAATTAGACAACAAAAGGAGATCAAGGGGATACAAATTGGAAAGGAAGAAGTCTAAATATCACTTTTTGCAGATGATATGATAGTATATATATGTGACCCTAAAAATTTCACCAGAGAACTCCTAAGCCTGATAAACAGCTTCAATGAAGTAGCTGGATATAAAATTAAATCAAACAAGTCAATGGCCTTTCTGTAAACAAAGATAAACAGGCTGAAAAAGAAACTGGGAAACAACACCCTTCTCAATAATCACAAATAATATAAAATACCTTGTCGTGACTATAACTAAGGAAGTGAAAGATCTGTATGATAAGAATTCAAGTCTCTAAAGAAAGAAATTAAAGAAGATCTCAGAAGATGGAAGATCTCCCATGCTCATGGATTGACAGGATCAACATTGTAAAAATGGCTATCTTGCCAAAAGCATTCTACAGATTCAATGCAATCCCCATCAAAATTCCAACTCAATTCTTCAACGAATTAGAAAGAGCAATCGGCAGATTCATCTGGAATAACAAAAAACCGAGGATAGCAAAAACTCTTCTCAAGGATGAAAGAACCTCTGTTGGAATCACCATGCCGGACCTAAAACTGTACTACAGAGCAATTGTGATAAAAACTGCATGGTACTGGTATAGTGATAGACAAGTAGACCAATGGAACAGAATTGAAGACCCAGAGATGAACCCACACACTTGATCTTTGGTCACTTGATCTTTGACAAGGGAGCTAAATCCATCCAGTGTAAAAAAGACAGCATTTTCAACAAATGGTGCTGGCACAACTGGCTGTTATCATGTAGAAGAATGTGAATTGATCCATTTCTATCTCATTGTACTAAGGTCAAATCTAAGTGGATTAAGGAACTCCACATAAAACCAGAGACACTGAAACTTATAGAGGAGAAAACAGGGAAAAACCTCAATAATATGGGTACAGGGGAAAAATTCCTGAATAGAACAGCAATGGTTTGTGCTATAAGATCAAGAATTGATAAATGGGACCTCATAAAATTGCAAAGCTTCTGCAAAGCAAAAGACACCGTCAATAAGACAAAAAGTCCACCAACAGATTGGGAAAGGATCTTTAACTATCCCAAATCGGATAGGGGACTAATATCCAATATATATAAAGAATTCAAGAAGGTGGACTCCAGAAAATCAAATAACCCCATTAAAAAATGGGGCTCAGAGCTGAACAAAGAATTCTCACCTGAGGAATACCGAATGGCAGAGAAGCACCTGAAAAAATGTTCAATATCCTTAATCATTAGGGAAATGCAAATGAAAACAACACTGAGATTCCACTTCACTCCAGTCAGAATGGCTAAGATCAAAAACTCAGGTGACAGCAGATGCTGGCGCGGATGTGGAGAAAGGGGAACACTCCTCCATTTTTGGTGGGATTGCAAGCTTGTACAAACACTCTGGAAATCAGTCTGGCAGTTCCTCAGAAAATTGGACATAGTACTACAGGACGATCCCACAATACCTCTCCTGGGCATATATCCAGAAGATGCCCCAACTGGTAAGAAGGACACATGCTCCACTATGTTCATAGCAGCCTTGTTTATAATAGCCAGAAACTGGAAAGAACCCAGATGACCCTCAACAGAGGAATGGATACAGAAAATGTGGTACATTTACACAATGGAATACTACTCAGCTATTAAAAAAATGAATTTATGAAATTCCTAGTCAAATGGATGGACCTGGAGGGTATCATCCGGAGTGAAGTAAGCCAATCACAAAGGAACTCGCACAATATGTACTCACTGATAAGTGGATATTAGCCCAGAAACTTAGGATACCCAAGATATAATATACAACTTGCCAAACGCATGAAATTCAAGAAGAACGAAGACCAAAGTGTGGACACTTTACCCTTTCTTAGAAATGGGAACAAAACACCCATAGAAGGAGTTACAGAGACAAAATTTGGAGCTGTGACAAAAGGATGGACCATCTAGTGATTACCATATGCAGGGATCCATCCCATAATCAGATTCCAAATGCTGACACCATTGCATACACTAGCAAGTTTTCCCTGAAAGGACCCAGATATAGCTCTCTCTCTTGTGAGACTATGCCGGGGCCTAGCAAACACAGAAGTGGATGATCACAGTCAGCTATTGGATGGGTCAGATGGCCCCTAATGGAGGAGCTAGAGAAATTACCCAAGGAGCTAAAGGGTACTGCAACCCTATAGGTGGAACAACAATATGAACTAACCAGTACCCGGGAACTCTTGTCTTTAGCTGCATATGTATCAAAAGATGGCCTAGTCGGCCATCACTGCAAAGAGAGTCCCATTGGACTTGCAAACTTTATATGCCCCAGTACAGGGGAACTCCAGGGCCAAAAAGGGGGAGTGGGTGGGTAGGGGGTTGTGGGGGTGGGTATGGGGGAACTTTGGGATAGCATTGAAAATGTAAACGAGGAAAATACCTAATTAAAAAAAACGAATCCTACTAACAGAAATCAAGATCACTCACCATCATCAGAACGCAGCACTCCCACCCTAACTTGTCCTTGGCACCCCAACACAACTGAAAAGCTAGACCCAGATTTCAAAGCGTATCTCATGATGATGGTAGAGGACATCAAGAAGGACTTCAATAACTCATTTAAAGAAATACAGGAGAGCACTGCTAAAGAGTTACAAGTCCTTAAAGAAAAAAAAGGAAAACACAAAAAAACAGGTAGAAGTCCTTATAGAAAAACAGGAAAACACATCCAAAAAGGTGATGGAAATGAACAAAACTATACTAGACCTAAAAAGGGAGGTAGACACAATAAAAAAAAAAAACCCAAAATGAGGCAACGTTGGAGATAGAAACCCTAGGAAAGAAATCTGAAACCATAGATTTGAGCATCAGCAACAGAATACAAGAGATGGAAGAGAGAAACTCAGGTGCAGAATATTCCTCAGAGAACATCGGCACAACAATCAAAGAAAATACAAAATGCAAAAGGATCCTAACTCAAAACTCCCAGGAAATACAGGACAAAATGAGAAGACCAAACCTATGGATAATAGGAGTTGATGACAATGAAGATTTTCAACTTAAAGGGCCAGCAAATATCTTCAACAAAATCATAGAAGAAAACTTCCCAAACCTATAGAAAGAGATGCCCATGATCATACAAGAAGCCTACAGAACTCCAAATAGACTAGACCAGAAAAGAAATTCCTTCTGACACATAATAATCAGAAAAACAAATGCACTAAATAAAGATAGAATATTAAAAGATGTAAGGGAGAAATGTCAAGTAACATATAATGTCAGGCCTATCAGAATTATTTCTTCTTTTAAATTAGGTATTTTCTTCATTTACATTTCAAATGCTATCCCCAAAATCCCCTAGACCCTCCCCCCACTCCCCTACCCACCTACTCCCACTTCTTGGCCCTGGCGTTCCCCCATACTGAAACATATAAACTTTGCAAGATGTTGAATCTGCCTGAATAAATAAAATACTAATACTAAAAAAAAGAATGAATCTAAAAATCAAACTTCTATATGTTTGCTGAACATGAAAATAGAAGGCATTCTTGATTACTTATGTTTGAAGACACATGTGAAGCATTCTTAAGCATTAGGTAAGGTCATGTGTCATTTATCTGAAGGCCAAGCACAATGAAATGATGTTTTGATGACTTGATGAGAATACAAAAAATCCATGTCTCAAACTAAGATTTATAAATTTTGTCAGTTGCATTTAATGTGTTAATGCTATGAAATATAACATGGCAAGGGAGTACCTTTGGTGGGCTCATGCAAGGTGTGCCCCTGAGAATTATACCATGCAACAGACCTGGTATAAAATGGATTTATTGGGGGAGGGGAGAAGAGTGAGGAACTTGGAAAGGATAGAGGCAGACAAACAGAAGAAGCAAAGTCATTAGGTCAGAAAAAGTAGGGCAGAGAACAAACAGATAGAGGGGAAGCTGAGAACAAAAACAAAGACAGAGAGCTCAGAAACAAGAACAATGGGAACAGAGAGAATGGGCTGGGCCTGGAACAGTGAGATGGGGCTAATCAGTTCTTTTATCCTGCCTCACAGTTAGCAGTTTAGTTTGTTTCAAGAAACAAATATACTTTCTGTCAATGAATTTTGTAAGAGAACAGGAAATATTTTCATCTCTCAGAGCTGACACTGTTAATTTTATAGTGTTTATAGGAGAATTTTTGGGACTATTTTCTTAAGAACAGTGTAAGCCAGGTATGTTGTCACATACCTGTATAGCACCTACAGGGAAGGCTGAACCTAAACATTCTAGACCTTACTAGACATACAAAACATACTAAGTGCCTATCTCAAAAATAAAATAAATGAAATAAAACCAAACCAAAGTGCCTTCTATATTTGTATCTTGTACCTTCGTGAACTAATAAGATAATGAATCAAGAATAAATTTCAATAATCTTTATGAATAAAAATATTTAGAAATGTTAAGAAGATTAAAAAAATCACTACAGGGAGGGTGGAGGGTTCCTGGGTGGGAAAGCAGACAAGGAGAAGAGGAGAGGAACATGATCAGGTATTGTGGGGGTGGGGAAAAGGACTGAAGCACTGAGGACCAGCAAAACTAATGGAAACAGGCATCTTTGATATGTAGGAGGTTAGAAAACCCTCTAGAATGTACAACGGACCTGGGAGGTGAGAGACTCTCAGGACTCAAAGGGAGGGACCTTAGATGAAATGCCCTGCAGTGGGGAGAGGGAACATGTAGAGTCCTCCTCCAGAGGAGAGACAGGACATCAAGTGGAAAGATGGGGTTGCCATCCCACAGTCAAAAGCTCTAACCCAGAATTGTTTCTGTCTGAAAGAACTACAGGAAAAAAATGGAGAAAAGCCTAAGGAAAAGGAGATCCAGTGACAGGCCCAAATTGGGATCCAGGTCAAGGAGAGGCATCAAGGCCTGACACTATTACTGATGCTATGGTGTGATCACAAAAATGGGCCTATCATGACTGCCCTCTTAAAGACCGAACCAGCAGGTGAAAAAGTCAGATGCAGAAATTTACATGCAACCAATGGACAGAAGCTGGGAACCCCTGTGGTTGAATTAGGGAAAAGCTAGAAGAAGCTGAGGAAGAGGAGTTGAAGGAGGAGGACCAACAGTCTCAAATAACCTGGAACTCCCAGGATCTCTCAGACACTGAGCCACCAACCAGGCAGCATACACCAGCTGATATGAAGCCCCCAACACATATACAGCAGAGGACTGCCAGGTCTGGACTCAGTTAGAGAAGGTGCATTTAACTCTCAAGAGATTTGTGGCCACAGGGAGTAGGGAGGTCTGGTGAGGTGGGGATAGGATGGTGGGGACATCCTCTTAGAGATGGGGAGTGGGGGTGTGGGAGCATGAGGCAAGGAGGTATGGGATGTGGAACAATCAGAGGGTGGACAAGGAGGGGGATAAAGTCTGGACTTTAAAAAAAGATTAAGGAATAAATTTTAAATAATTCACTACATTAGTGTGTGGAAGTTCGGTACAAAGGACTATTTGCCACTCACTTATTCATTTAGATTTTGTTTGGAAGTTAATATAAAGAGGCTCTTACACTTAAACAAGAAAATGATTAAAGATGTTTAAAAATAAAGGAGTTCTATTTAGATTCTAAAGGTATACCTCCTAGTTAACTTTGTAATCACTTCACGGGTGTTAACTTCATTCTTAGAATCATCAGAATTACAAGGATTAAAGAGCCTTTCAAACTCTGTTTCATAGGAGACAAAAATGTTAGTGAATTTTTTATTTGGTTACAAATGTACCAGCAAGTGAGAAATATGTATGCTTCATTAGTCTGAAGATGGGGAAGGAGAAGAGTACTTCAGAGTATGCTTCATAATGTCTCTTCACCATCTACATCAAAAAGCATATCGTAGTTGTTGGTCTCCAAGTTCATCAAACCCTAAAACAGAAAAGCACTTCTTACTAAACAAACTCCCAAGGATACAAATATGGAAGATTCGGTGCAAATGATGTATAGATGTGCTATGTTTAGTTAAGCAGGATAATTATAGTGTTAATAAACTATGAGGTACATCTGAGGTCAAATTCCCAATTTATCATTTCATGTCTTGAATAATTCCTACAAAGTCATTAGGATTTTATAGATAATATCAGTCACTTCAGTAAGAAATAATTCAAAATAACAAGTAGTTAAACTTTTTGATTCCGAAAACATATTTAGTTTCTTAAAGACATTTTATGGACCATGTGCAACATACCTCCATGGACTTCTCATGCATGTCTTCAATTGCTACCAGTGTCTGACTCTGACTACATTCGGACAGTTTTAATGCTTGTTGATCTTTTTGATAATTGTTCTACAAATGTAAAAGGAAAACATTACTATAACAATTCTGTTCATTATTGTTGTTACTGCCATGCAGCATGAATGCTAGTCTAACAACCAACCACTTAATGTATTTCCAATACTAAAATGTTTACGTGAGCAAAAATAATTCCATATGAAACGTAAAAGGAATAGTTTTCCAAGTGATTTAACATTTTAACAACTATTATGACTAAATATACTTATATTTTTAAGTGACATGAAATACAATTATACTACCAATTGTGGGTTAATAAAACTTTTTTTTTTATGAGAAAGTATTTCCTATGCTGCAGAGACTGGCCTTAGCCTCTCAAGTACTTAAGTTTCTAGGCATGCACCATGTAAACATGAACTTGGTAAAATCCTAGCCCTGGAAGCTTAACTCTAGCTAGTGTTAATGCTTTTACCATATGGTGGCCTCCTTTTTCTAACCAGCAGAAGTAATCCCAGGAGGTGGTTCACTACCTCATCTCTATATCTAGCCCCCACCTAAGGTATATGTGCCATGTCATCTACTTTCTCTTCCTTTCTTAAGGATGCCTTATACTTAATCTTTACTAAGTCCAACATCTTCACTTTTCTCAACTATTGTCAAGAGTTTCAGCATTTGTAACTGTTATTTTAAATTTATGACTTTAGCTGGCCGTCAGTGTAATGCCTATAAAACTAACTTTTATAAAGTTTGAGTTAGAATGATCACAAGATCATGAATAGTCTTGATCACTTAAAGATACCCTGCCTCAAAATAAAGTGTAAAAAGATGTCTGGGGACAAAGTTCAGTGGTAGATTTGTTTTCTCTAGGTTCCAATCTCAAGTAACACATGGAAGTAGTAATATAAATTTCTCTTTGTATTCTTTATGTTGGCAGACAACCATGGTAATTTGCATTTAAAAAAATTAAGACAAGCCCTTTACACCTTTTCTCCTTGGGCTACTACATTCCTATTTTGTCCTTTATTCACTGTGATCAGTTTTGTACCTCACATTTCCACTCAAATCATCCTGATTAAGTACAATAACCTCCACTTTGTGAAATTTCCCTTTAAAAAATGTACACGTGCATACATATGGAGACAAAGGATTAATATTGGGTGTCTTCTTTGGTTGCATCCCACTGTTTGGGAGACAGGGTCTCAATGAACCTAGAGCTCACCAATTAGGCTACAACTGGTGGCTAGGAAGCTCTGGGAATCTTCTTATCTCTGAACTAAATCTGAGTTTGGTGGTTCTAAAATGCTCACCACCACACCAACTTTTATTGTTGTGGTGCTTTGTTTTTAGTTTTGCTAGTTTGTTTTGTTGTTGGTGGTATTGTTGGTGGAGGTGTTTGCATGCATGCTTACTCAGGGAATATAAACTCGAGTCTCCATGCCTACAGTGAGAAAGATTACCAAATATACCATCTTCTTGCCCTGCAAATCTATTATATTTGGCCCATTAGCTGCATATGACACAGTTAATGAACTTTTCTTCCTTAAATGTTTTCCTTCACTCATGGTAGTTTTCTTTGTACCAATTGTTCTCTTCCCTTACTGGTTCCCTCTCACCTCCCCACCCCCACCTCATGCAGAATTACAAATATTGAAGTACACTGGGAGTCTGTCTTTAGACTCCTCATTTACATGGATGATCACTCCCCCTTGAAATTTCATCCAGGGTTCAAGGTTTAAAAATTGCCTTCAATTGGAGTATTTATTTACTTTTTATCTTTAGTCCCTATCTCTTTCCAGAATTGACTCATAATGGCGGCTTCCTCAATGCCTTCCCAGGCAGGAATGGATCTCCTGTTCATTTCAAATTGAATACTTCTCAAACTATTAACCAATCAAATAAAAAATAGTTAATATGGTCATCATCTCAGATCTTACTTGGAAACTATGTGATGACTACAGTCATTGGTACAGTAATAGAGAGATGATCTAAAATAGTTTGGTGATATTCTTCCACAGGAATATTCTGCCAGGGCTGTTAAGAAAGGTTGTTTCCATCCACTGTTGTTACTAAATTTGTACTACATTTAGGATTGTAAGAACTGATTTGCCAGTTTGAGTTGGCTTTCGAATATTAACAAGAGAGTCCAGATGACACCAGTAAGTAAGCTTTCTCTCTCCTTTCAACTGTACCTGAGGCTGACATAGTGTGCTTCCTTTTGTAGAAACTAGTAATCCTCTCTAAATCTTTCAGCAAATGTCTGCCTCTTGAAAATTTTTAATCTGGTCTACCAGAAAATACCTAGTGGTTTTCATTGATATAGTATGTGATCATACTTCTCTGCTTTACAATTCAGTAGGACTAGAACAGAACCAAGGATAGATAGATAATGAAACTTAATTTAGTTTCATGTGCCCAACATAAGGCTAGTTTCTCCATTCCTATTTGATACTTAGTTATACTAGGTTAATTATAAAGTTAGTTATGATACTAACCACTGATTTTTCTTGTTCTTCATTGAATTTCTGTATATCCATATCAAACTTCTGCTCACACAATTTGTTGTTGATCTTCGTTCTGTAAAGCACAGTAATAAAAGCAGTCACATTTCATACCAATATGAAAAAGAACACTCAAAACAAATTAAATTGACCATTTCATACTATAAAAAGAAAAACAGCAGTAAAATATTATCTAATGGGAAATCATTATAGTTTTTTTTTCCCTGAAAGATTATCAGAGAAGTCCTCTTTTATGTTTTAGCTTTTCAAAAATTAAAGAAGTTTTAATACATATATATCATATTTTAGAAAATTAATTGTATTTCAAAGTATATTTTCATTATTTTCTATCAAATATAACGTCTAATTTATTTTCCTATATTGATTCAGTTAAGACTTAGTGAAAAACATAAGTCAATTAAAATATACAAATTGTCTGCATATGTAATTGATTTTTTCCATATTGTTAAACATAGTAAAAAACAAATTACATTTCTAAGATTTTGTGCAAGACTTCTGTGTTTCCACAATGAATGTAAATCAAATTTTAAAATCTCATTAACAGGTACTTAAAGTAGAAAATAAAAATTTTCACAGATTTCTAAGAATTAGATTTAGTTTCCTTGAAGGCATGAAGTTATAGGGTTAACTGCTTAGACAAAATCAAAGACACACATTTTTACTAAAAGCTCAGTAATGGATTTTTTTTAAACTTCAGCCACATATAATTTTTTAAATGATACAAATGTGACCCTACCAAACTAATAACTCTACCTCTCCCATTTGTTCGTTTGCCAAACTCATTCTAATTTCTGGTTGCTTTTTTTTGAAAGAATCTTTGATATAAGTTTCCATGTGTTTTCTCTTTATGTGACTCCAGGTCCAAGGTTTCTGAAATAATCATCTTATATCTATGGGCAACAGGCACATATGTGGTGCACATATATACCTGTAAGCAAAACACTAATACACAAATATGTCTGAAAAATAGGTATTAAGAGCATTGTTTCTTAAGCCATGTAAGACGTTTTGGGTCTATGATCCTAGTCTAGGAAGCTTAGCAGGAGATTTCCAGTGTAAAGGACAACATAGGTTACATAGGAAAATTCCACCCAGCCTGACATACATAGTGAGACTATATATCAAAGACAAATTATTGTCCTCTAAGAAAGCTTATGCAACATTCAATTACATATAATTTAAAATAGATTCTTTGAGATCTGAGTTTCATTCCCTCACTGGTTAGTAAATTTGTCTTTCACTTTCAGTTACATAATTCATTTTATAAAAATCAGTGAGGGGATTGGTGAGATGATTCATCAGTTAAGAGCACTGGTTCCCTTCCAGAGATCTGAGATTCGAATCCCAGCATCCAGAAGGTGGCTCACAACGTATAACTCCAGTTACAGGGAATTCAATGCCTTCATCTGGCCTCCTCAGGTACAAGACATACAAGCTGCGTACATACACACATGCAAGCAAAACAAACATACCCATAAAATAAAAATTTTTTAAAAAAGTAATAAGGGTTATATTAAAGAATTCATTTTTCCATTGTGCCATATAAAGAAAAGCACAGAGGAGTTTTAGAAAAGAAACTGACTTAATATAAAATTAATACTGGGTAAACAAAAAACTGTTGCATGTACAGAATTTTGTATACATATCACTTAGCTTTGAATACATGGAATGTAGAAAAGTTTACATCATTTTTTTTTCCTCTAAAAATCCCTTCAATGCAGTTACGAAGATGCCTCAGTAATAAATATGGTTTACTGTGAAAGGAGGAGGTTCGCAAGTTTGATTCTAGTACCCATTTAGAAAACTAACCATGGATGGTTGCTTCTACAATAGCAGCACTGTGGTAGGCAGAGTGAGAATTGCTAGGACTTGCTGGCTGCTTATCTAGCTGCATGTTCAGTGAAAGAGCAGGTCTTAAGGGAATAAGGTGGAAAGAAATAGAGCAAAACCCAACATCCTCCTCTGCCCTCCACATGTGTATATATGCACCACAGACACAAACATACGAAAAAATAAAAATTAAGTTTAATTAATGTCACACCTGTTGAAAAAGCACCATTTTCACTTCTGTACCACAGGCAAAAATAAGTCCATGATGCTAAATCAAAAATATTTGCAAGAGTCCGTGTCATGAGTAGATCTTGGGTGCTGACCTAGTCCCACAATACCCAGAGTAAGCTCAAATCCCACGTGCTCTAACACTCCCAGGATCACAGGAATGGCCCCAACATCAGGAGTAACTGAGTCCCTAAGGATCCAGGGACACAGGAACTCCTGCCTTGCCAGTGGCATGGATTCCTTCTGGTCTGAAACTGCACCTGGATCAGACCTGGGGTACTGGCTCTGCACCCACTCTTAAAACACCCAGAGGGAGCACGACTCCCAGGTATTCTGAAATGCCCAAGATCACAGGATCACAGAGGAAGCTCGACTCCCAGGAGATCAGACACACCCAGGAACACTGGAGTTCTGACAGAAGAGCACAGCTGAGGGCACAACATCTTTCCCAACACCCTGTGTATCTGGGAACCCCACAAGAACCAGGGAAACAAAATCATCCTCCTGGCCAGAGGCACAGGTTCCTTGCAGTATGCAACTGTGCCTAGAGAAAACCTAGGGCTCTGGCACCCCACCAAATCTTGCAACACCAAGAAAACGTTTAACCCCCAGGAGCTCTGACACAGCAGGATCTCAGGAGATTGGTCACACCAGGATTTCAAGATCCAAGAGGCAGCATGACTTCCAGGAGCTCAGACACCCCCAAAATATCAGGATCCCAGGATCCCAGGATCTCAGAGACAGCTGGACTCCTATGAGTTCTGACACAACTAGGATTACAGGAGGGACAGGCTCCAGACAGAGACAGCAAGGGAAGGTAGCTCCAAAGAAAATGAGATGGCACGAGGTAAGTGCAAGAATATAAGCAATAGCAACCAAGACTAGTCAGCGTCATCATAACCCAGTTTGGCCACCAGAGCAAGTCTTGAATACCTCAACATATTGGAAAAGAAAGATTCAGATTCAAAATCACATCTCATGATGATGATAGAGGTCTTTAAGAACAAAAATAGTTCCACTAAAGAAATACAGGAAAACAGCTAGAAGCCCTTAAAGAGGAAACACAAAAATCCCTTAAAGAGTTAAAGAAAACACAATCAAACAGGTGAAGGAATTGAACAAATACCATCTAGATCTAAAAATGGAAATACAGAATAAAAACTCACAAAGAGAGATGAACCTGGAGAAAGAAAACCAAGGAGACATAGATGCAAGCATCTCCAACAGAATACAAGAGATAGAATAGAGAATCTCAGGTACAGAAGATACCATAGAAAACCTTGACACAACAGTGAAAAAAATGCAAAATGCAAAAATCTCCTAAACCTAAACATCCAGGAAATCCAGGACACAATGAGAAGTCAAAACCTAAGGAAAATAGGTATAGAAGAGAGAGAAGATTCCCAAGTCAAAAGGCCAGCAAATATCTTAAACAAAATTATAGAAGAAAACTTCCCAAACCTAAAGAAAGATGCACATGAACATGCAAGAAGCCTACAGAACTCCAAATAAACTGGACCAGAAAAGAAATTCCTGCCGACACATAATAATCAGAACAACAAATGCACTAAAGATAAAATATTAAAAGCAGTAAGGGAAAAAAGTCAAATAACATAAAAAGGCACACCTGTTAGAAATACACCAGACTTCTCACCAGAGACTATAAAAGCCAGAAGATTCTGGACAGATGTTATATAGACCCTGAGAGAACACAAATGCCAGCCCAGGCTACTATACCCAGCAAAACTCTCAATTACCATAGATGGAGAAACCAAAGTATTCCATGATAAAACCAAATTCACACAATATCTTTCCACGAATCCAAACCTTCAAAAAAATAGATGGAAAACTACAACACAAGGAGGGAAACACTACAACATACAAAAATCAAGAAAGAAATCTTCTTTCAACAAACCCCAAAGAAGATAGCAATATAAACATAATTCCACCTCAAACAACAAAAGTAACAGGAAACAACCAACAGTCACTGGTCTTTAATATTTCTTCATAGCAATGGATTCAATTCCCCAATAAAAGACATAGAGTAATAGACTGGATACATAAACAGAACCCAGGATTTTGCTGCATACAGGAAACCCTCCTTAGTGACAAAGACAGACACTACCACAGAGGAAAAGTCTGGAAAAAACTTTGCAAGCAAATATTTCCAGGAAACAAGATGGAATAGCCATTCTACTATGGAATAAAATCAACTTAACAACCAAAAGGTTTTTGTTATTGTTTTTTTTGTTATTATTTTTTTGTTTTTGTTTTTGTTTTTTAAAGATAAGGACAGTCACTATACTTGTCAAAGGGTGAATCAACAAAGATGAACTCACAATTCTGAACATCTATGCTCCAAATGCAAGGGCAACCAAATTCATAAATGAAACTTTACTAAAGCTCAAAGTATATATTGTACCCTACATAATAATAGTGGGAAACTTCAACACCCCACTCTCAGCAACGGACAGATCCTGGAAACAGTAACAAAACAGAGACACTGTGAAACTAACAGAAGTTATGAAACAAATGGATTTAACAGATATCTATATCTATAGATATCATAGAACATTTTATCATAAAACAAAAGAATGTGCATTCTTCTCAACACCTCATGATGCCTTCTCCAATACTGACCATATAATGGGTCACAAAACAGGCTTCAACAGATATAATATATTTAAATAATCCCATGCATCCTATCAAGTCACCACGGACTAAGGCTCTCTTCAATAATAATATAAATAAGCCAGGCATGGGTCACATACCTTTAATCCCAGCACTCGGGACACAGAGGCAGGTGGATTTCTGAGTTCAAAGCCAGCCTGGTCTACAAAGTGAGTTCCAGGACAGCCAGGGATACACAGAAAAACCCTGTCTTAACCCCCCAAATAATAATAATAATAATAATAATAATAATAATAATAACAACAACAACATCAACAATAATAATAACAATAATAATATAAATAATAGAAAACCCATATATGTACACGTGGTAGGTGAACATCAGTCTAATCAACGATAATTCTGACATGGAATTAATTAAAGACTTTTAGAGTTTAATGAAAATGAAGCTACAACATATCCAAACTTATGGGACACAATGAAAGCATTCCTAAGAGAAAAACTAATAGCTCTGAGTGCCTCCAAAAAAGAAACTGTAGAGAACATACACTAGCAGCCTGGCAGCACAGTTAAAAGCTCTAGAACAAGAGGAAGCAAATTCACCCAAGAGGAGTAGAAGGCAGGAAATAATCAAACTCAGGGCTGAAATCAAACAAGTGGAAACAAGAAGAACTATACAAAGAATCAACCAAACCAAGAGCTGGTTCTTTGAAAAAATCAACAAAATAGATAAACCCTTAGCCAGACTAAAGAGAGCGCATAGAGTCAGTATCCAAATTAACAAAACCAGAAATGAAAAGAGAGACATAACAACAGAAACTAAGGAAACCCCCCCCAAAAAATAATAATCAGATCCTACTATAAGAGCCTATACTTAACAAAACTGGAAAATTTGGATGAAATGGACAACTGTCTAGACAGATATCAGGTACCAATTTAAATCAGGATCAAATAGACCCTGTAAACACTCCTATAACCCCTAAAGAAATAGAAGCAGTCATTAATAGGCTCCCAACCCCCTCACAAAAAATAAAAGCCCAGGATCAGATGGGTTTAGTACAGAATTCTATCAGACCTTCAAGGAAGACCTAATACCAATACGCTTCAAACTTTTATGCAAAATCAAAAGAGAAGGAACACTATTCAATTTTCTATGAAGCCACAATTACACTTATACCCAAAACATACAAAGACCCAAATGAAGAAAGGGAACTTGAGACCAGTTTCACTTATGAATATTGATGCAAAAATACTCAATAAAATTCTGGTAAGCCCAATCCAAGAACACGTTAATATGATCATCCTTCATGATCAAGTGTTCTTCATCCCAGGGATACAGGGATGGTTCAATATATGGAAATCCATCAGCGTAATCCACTATGTAAACAATCTTGAGAAAAAAAAAACAGTATTATGTCATTAGATGCTGAGAAATCATTTGCAAAAATTCATCAACCCTTCATGATAAAATACTTGGAAAGATCAAGAAGTCAAGGCCCATACCTAAACATAGTAAAAGCAATATACAGCAAACCAGTATCCAACATCAAAATAAATGGAGAGAAACTTGATGCAATCCAACTAATATCAGACAAGACAAGACCACTCTCTTCCTACCTATTCACAGTAGTATATAATATAGTAGTATTTTATAGTACTAGAAGTTCTATCCATAGCAACTATACAACAAAAAGAGGTCAAAGGGATAAAAATTGGAAAGGAAGAATTCAAAATATCACTATTTGCAGATGATATGATAGTATATGTAAGTGACCCCCAAAATTCCAATGGTAATGGTATGGTATGGTAATGGTACAGATACAATTACTTCATGAAATTCACAGGCAAATGGATTGATCTAAAATATATAATCCTGTGTGAGGTAACCCAATCCCAATAGAACAAACATGGTATGCACTCACTGATAAGTGGATATTAGTCTAAAAGCTCAGAATACCCAAAATGTAATCCACAGACCACATGAAGCTCAAGAAGAAGGAAGACAAAAGTGTGGGTGTTTCAGTCCTTCTTAGAATGGGGAACAAAATACTCCTGGGAGGAAACATGGAGACAAAGTACAGAGCAGAGACTGAAGGAATAACCATCTAGAGTCTGCCCAAACTGTGTATCCATCCCATATGCAGACACCAAACCCAGTCACGATTGTGGATGCCAACAAGTGCTTGCTGACAGGAGCCTAATATGACTTCCTCCTGAGAGGCTCTGTCAGAGCTTGGCAAGAACAGAGGTTGATGCTCACAGCCAACCATCAGACTGATCATAGGGTTCCCAGTGGAGGAGTTAGAGGAAGGACTGAAGGATTTGAAGGGGTTTGCAACCTTATAGGAAGAACAACAATATGAACGAACCAGACCTCCCAGAGCACCCTGGGACTAAGCCATCAACAGAAGAGGGGGGGTCCCATGGCTCCAGTGCATATATAGCAGAGGATGGCCTTGTCAGACATCAGTGGGAGGAGAGGTGCTTGGTCCTGTGAAGGTTCAATGGTCCAGTGTAGGCAAATGCCCGGGTGGGGAAGTGGGAGTGAGTGGGTGGGGTAATACCCTCATAGAAGCACAGGGAGGGGAAATGGAATAGGGAGTTCCTGGGGTGAAACCAGGAAAGGGCTATTATTTGAAATGAAAATAAAGATAATATCGAATAATAAATAAATTAAAATAAAATAAAAATATTCACAAAATACTACATATAAATAGGAATAGGTCATTAAGATGTCATATATTATATTAATCAATATTTCCTAATATATAAATTATGTTAATACTATATAGTTTTAAACAAATTATATATCCAAAAATGTACCTTCAAAATTTCCCAGTATATTTTGTACTGGAGATCTGTGAAGTAATTAAAGCTTTAAAATGTAAGGATGCTGGGGATACAGTTTGATGGCTCAGCTTTTGTCCTACAAGCAGGACGATGAGAGTTTGACCCACAACATTACACCCTCCAAGAAAACCATTCAAATTAAGGATTAATCTTATAGAAATATTGTTTATAGTATATATCATATTCCAATTATTAATATAGATTACTTGCTATACAATCAATTAAACTTTTCTGGAAGTACTTACACTAAGAAGGAAATAATAAGTTTGAACATATTACCGTGTATCTCCAACTTCTTCTTCAGGATTTGCATTCCCATCATCATGAGTTACTGGATTCTGTACTGGGTTCGTAATAAAACAAGATATTAAAACAATTATGTTATTTTGCAAATTTTAATGAAATACTTTGTGATCATTCAGGCATAGTGCCAACATTAGGTTTTAAAGCAGATCTATTATTTGTCTAGAAGTTAAACAAAATCAAGTAATGTCTAATTGTCATCTAAAAATATGTTTTAAGCTATTTATTTATATGTTGTGATTAAAGACAAGAGATAGAATATGAGATTTTTGATCTCCTTTACAAGCCTAAGAAGAACAACTGAGAAAAAAGGAAGTGTAACATCAATGCCCATCATTAAATATCTGGTACCTTCCATTAGGTCCAATTCTGAAGCATTCCTAACTTGCTGTTCACCACTTAACAAATTCCAGTTTTCCATTGGTGTCTCTACAGAACGTGCAAAACGCTGCCATTCAACTGAGAAACTTACGTTTTCTGATTTAAAATAAAAAAAAGAAAATTTCTCAAGCCATTTGAATAAAAAAAATCACTTAAACTAATAAAATTGAAATTTAAAATAACATAAAGGTATGATTTTTACAAAAACAGCACTTCATAATTGCATGAAGGGTTTAAAGATAAAACCATATTTCTATTACCCTCTGATTTAATACTAAAGACATTAGTATTTAAACATGGAACACAATATAATATGTACACATTTTAAAAAAGAATTATTTAAGTTGAATAAAGTATCTTGATCTTCCTTACTATAAAATAATAAGAGTTTGTTATTTTTTAGTTTAAAACTCTCTCTCAATCTCTCTCTCTCTCTCTCTCTCTCTCTCTCTCTCTCTCTCTCTCTCTCTCTCTCTTACACACACACACGCACACACACACACACACACACACACACACACTATGATGGCTTTAACTGTGACTTCAAGTGGGTTTATATCTAAACATAGGAGATTCTGCATGTTGGTCCCATTCCTGCAAGGTTTTTGATGAGTTAGAGCAAATGTGTCTGCATATCAATCTCCAAATAAAATCATAGTTGCTATTATCACAACCAAGCTCCTCAATCTTTTTCATCGAAATACAAATCTAAATTATAAAGTTCTGTCTGGCTGGACATATATTTCACTGCTACAGCAAGAAGCTCTGGGTTCAATCTTCAACTATGAAAAAACCCCACAAATTTTAAAAATAAAAAATAAAACAAGCATGTTTCCTCAGGCCCCAGTACATTTGTAAGGCTGAGGACTTCAGTTTCAAGGCCAGTTCAAGCTGCACATGAGGTTTCAGACACTCCTGAGATACAGAGTTAGAGCTTACTTTCCTAAACCAAAACAACACATAAATAAACACAGCCTGGCCTGAAGTATGTCTGAAGTCCCAGCACTTCAGAGGCTGAGAGGAGCCTCGGGATTTTGAGGCCGTTTGGATCCTATATATACAAATTTCGGCAATCTGGCCTTTCAACACCAGGTAGAAAATGAAGACTCGTCTTCAGTTTGTTTTTAATGAATTTCTGTCGGGTAGCAGCAGCACAGAAAAGGTTCTAGTCTGTTTCTGCCACTAACTGACCTCCAGTTTACTCACACTTCACATCCCCAGGCCCAAGGAAGACTTTCGGGGTCTCCAATTCCATGGCCTTCCTGCTTTCTGCTAGATGCTAGGCTGTTCAAACTCCTGCCCTTAGTGAAGTTCTCCGTTTTTCACCGCAGAGGTCTAAGTGGGTAAAGTCGATTGTGAACCCAGCAGCAGTGCTATCCGGAGTCCAGGGAGGGTCACCTCCTCTCCTTACTCCGGAAGTAACACCTCCACCCCGCCACCTTCACCCCACCCGGACCCCCACCTGAACCATTATTAACCATCTTTTAACAGGTCACTGACTACCTCCACAGAGACTTCCCCCTACCATGATTCCTCAAGAAACTTCCCTTCCTCAAGAACTCAGCTTCGTGGCCACCACAAAGCATACTGGGTAACAGGGTTTGGGCAGCTGTAAAACAATCTCAGCCAAGCCTCTTGCTGACTGGCCTTGTTTGCACATGCTTACAAAAGTGAGAGAGGCTCTATCAGTCATCTGTCTTCCAAGCAGCAAAAAAGAGGTAGTATTTTAGCTGCCACTACTACCCAGAAGCTTTCCATTTTCCAAGTTTGCAATACTAACTTGAAAGTTAAAATAAAATGAACCCCAAAGAAGACACTCCTACTTTGTTTCAGTTGAAGGGGCTGTTATGTGTATTTCGGATTTGTTTTATTTATTTAATTAACGTGCTTTTGCATGTTTGTATTTGTTCAACATGCATATCTGGTGCTCATAGAAACTAGAATAGGATGCCAATTCCCCTGGATCTAGAATTACAAATGGTTGTGAGCCATTATATGGGTCCTAGGAACTAAACCTTGGTTTTCGAGCAACAAGTGGTCTTAATTTGAAAGCTATCTTTCCATCCCTGTCCTGTGTGTGTTTTAAGGTATGCTGGATCATTTCTCTCGATAGATGTTTATTTTTAATATACAGTGGAGATTATAGAAATATGACACTTTCCTAATATTGTCTATTTCCAGAAAAAGAAAAAAAAACATAATTTTAAAGGATTCTGTAAATCATAAAAAGAGGTTCAGCAAAAATGATGTGTATACATTTCAGTATATGTGTGCAGAAGAAGGCTGTATTCTCAATCATATTCCAACTTACATTTTTTGTTTCTTTGTTTTTCCAGACAGGGTTTCTCTGTATAGCCCTGGTTGTCCTGGAACTCAACCTGTAGACCAGGGTTGGCTCAAACATAGAAATCCCCCTGCTTCTGCCTCCCAAACGCTGGGATTAATGGCATGCGCCACCACTGCCTGATCCAACTTAAATCTTCAGAGAAAGGGTCTCTCTGAATCTGCAGCTCACCAACGTTACTAGCCTGGCTAGCCAGCCAGCTATCTCTACCTACTCAGCACTGGACTGCAGCCTGCATTTTTAAAGTGGATTCTAGGCCCCCACCTTAAATCCATATATTTTCAAGGAAAGCACTTTACCAAGTGAGCCATAATTCTAGCCCCTCTGCAAGATTTGTTATGTTGCTGTAGCAACTGTCTTTTTTTTTTTTTTGGGGGGGGGGTGTATTTCTCTAATCATGCCTAAATTTAGGTTCCTAAAATGCTTAATGCTGGTTTTGTTTGTATCCTTATAATAGCCAATTGCATTTCTTGCTCACTTTACAGTTAATTGGGCAAACTGGAAAAACTAACAATTCATTTGCGAGGCTTATTGCTGTGTTTTGTTTGTTTGGTAGGTGTTTTGTTAATTTCATGTGTTGGTTGGGTTTTGTTTTGTTTTGTTTTGTTTTCACCACTGAAGATAAAACTCATAGCTTTTACATGGTGCTGTACCACTGAGGTACACCTTCAGCTAATCTTTGTTTCTGAATGTTGGGTGAGTTGTCATCTGTACGTGTTTTAAAGAAAACTACAATTACTGTGAAACCTAAAATTATCCTCCTATGCTATAGGGTTTATAGAGATCTGGTGCCCTCTTCTGTCCTCTTCAAACAACAGGCAAATATCTCCAAAAACTCCTACCTCCAGATTTATCCAACATACTGAATTGTTCATCTCTGTTAAGAAAGGACAATAAAATTTTAAAGCCAGAAATATAGTGGACTGGTAGAGCATTTGCCTAGCACACACCAAACTTTACACAGGAACTTCTTTTAATTATTTAGAATAAATATATAATGTTTGGTTTGGAACAAATGTCATATGCATATAAAATACATGGCAGACAACCAAAGTGAACCTGAATTATTTACCTTTAACAATTCATACATTTACACCCCACAGTAGTTTATTCATAACTCTCCCACACTTGCTGAGACCCTTCTTCTTCCCAGATGGTCCCCCTCTTATTTTTATTATGTTTCTCCTTTTGTTTGTGTGTATATCTGGGAAGATCCCATGCAGGTGGGTATATTGTCCTAGTTGGTATGTGTTTGTGATGACAAGGACTTAAGGACCCCAAGCTGGGCTTGAACTCAATATATAGCTGCATCTGACCATGAATTGTTGATTTTCCTGAATCTACTCCTCCAGTGAAGGGATCACAAACACTACTTTTGAAGTACTCTATTGAACTGGGAAAAATTGAAAATATTACCTTATATTTTCATCTGCTTCTACGTGAGGCGGCATATTCTCATGTTTGCCAAATGCTGGCCTCTTTACTATATTGACAATAGAAAATGGAAACATTTGAAAGTATGTATATAAGTAATAGTTAATAAAGTATTTTCAATTTGCATTTCTCTGGAAAAACTGCCCACGTGAGTTTTTCAAACAGCTTTTATAAATGAAATAATTACATCAAGGATATTGAGGATACAAGGAGAAAACAAAACTTAAGGATAATAGGTATAGATGAGAAGTAAGATTTCAGACTTAAAGGGCCAGTGAATATCTTCAACAAAATTATAGAAGAAAACTTCCCTAACCTAAAGAAAGAGATGCCCATGAACATAAAAGAAGCCTACAGATCCCCAAATACTTTAGACCAGAAAAGACATTCCTGCCATCACATAATAATCAAAACACCAAATGCACACAAAAAAGAGAATATTAAAAGCAGTAAGGGAAAACAGTTCAAGTAACATATAAAGGCAGACCTATCAGAATTTCACCTAACTTCTCCCCAGAGACCATGAAAGCCAGATGATCCAGGACAGTTGTCATACAGACCCTAAGAGAGCACAAATGCCAGCCAAGGCTACTATACACAGTAACACTCTTTTACCATAGATGGCAAAACCAAGGTATTCTATGACAAAACCAAAATTACACAATATCTTCCAACAAATCCAGCCCTTCAAAGGATAATGAAGGGAAAACACCAAAACAAGGAGGGAAATTACATTCTAGAAAAAGCAAGAAAGTAATCTTGCAGCAAACCCAAAAGAAGATGGCCACATGAACAAAATTCCATCTCTAAAAACAAATATAACAGGAACCAACAACGACTTTTTCTTAATATCTCTTAATATCACTGGACTCAAATACACAATAAAAAGACATAGACTAATAGACTTAATGTATAAGCATGACCCAGCATTTTGTTTCATACAAGAAACAAACCTCACAGACAAAGACAGATATTACCTCAGAGTAAAAGGCTAGAAAACAATTTTCCAAGCAGATGGTCACAAGAAACAGGCTGGAGTAGGCATTCTAATATCAAATAAAATTGACTTTCAACCCAAATTCATCAAAAAAGACAAGGAGGAACACTTCATATTCATCAAAATTAAATTTACCAAGAGGAACTCCCAATTCTGAACATCTATGCTCCAAATGCAAGGACAGCCACATTCAAAAAAGAAACTTTAGTAAACCTCAAAATACACATTGCACTGCACACTATAATAGTGGAAGACTTCCACACCCCTCTCTCATCAATGGACACATCCTGGAAACAAAAAATAAAAACAGACACAGTGAAACCAACAGGAGTTATGAAACAAATGGATTTAGTTGATATCTATAGAACACTGTATCCTAAATCGAAAGGATATCCCTTATTCTCAGTACCTCATGAGGCCTTCTCCAAAACTGACCATATAATCAGTCACAAAACATGCCTCAACAGATATAAAAATATTGAAATAATCCCATGCATCCTATCAGATCACCACAGACTAATGCTGATCTTCAATAATATTATAAATAATAGAAAATCCACATATATGTGGAAGGTGAACAACAACCTACTCAATGATAACTTGGTCAAGGAAGGAATAAGAAGGAAATTAAAGACTTTTTAGAGTTTAATGAAAATGAAGCTACAACATAACCAGACATATGGTACACAATGAAAACAGTAATAAGAGAAAAATTCACAGCTCTGAATGCCTCTAAAAAGAAACAGGATAGAGGATGCAGGAGCAGCTTGACAGCACAACTAAAAGCTCTAGAACAAAAGGAAGCAAATTCTCACAAGAGGAATAGAAGGCAGGAAACAATCAAACTCAGGACTGAAATCAACCAAGTGGAAACAAAGGAACTATACAAAGAATCAACCAAACCAGGAGCTGGTTGTTTGAGAAAATCAACATGATAGGCAAACCCTTAGCCAGACTCACTAAAGGGCACAGGGACATCATCCTAATTAACAAAACCAGAAATGAAAAGGGAGACATAACAACAGAAACTTAGGAAATCCAAAAAATCATCAGATCCTACTACAAAAACCTATACTCAACAAAACTGGAAAATCTGGATGAAATGGACACTTTTCTAGACAGATATCAGGTACCAAATATAATTCAGGATCAGATAAACCCTAGAAATACTCCCATAACACCTAAAGAAATAGAAGCAGTCATTAATAGTCTCCCAAACAAAAAAGCCAAGGATCTGATGGGTTTAGTACAGAATTCTATCAGATCTTCATGAAGACCTAATACCAATACTCTTCAAACCATTATGCAAAATCTAAAGAGAAGGAACATTATTCAATTTGTTCTATGAAGCCAGAATTACAATTATACTTAAACCACACAAAGACCCAATGAAGAAAGGAAACTTCAGACCAATTTCCCTTATGAAAATTGATGCAAAAATATTCAATAATATCCTTGCAAACTGAATCCAAGAATACATAAAAATGATCATCCATCATGATCAAGTACACTTGATCCCTGTGATGAGCGATGGTTTAATATACAGAAATCCATCATCTTAATACACTATTGAAACAAACTCAAAGACAAAAATCACATGATCATTTCATTAGATGCTGAGAAAACATTTGACAAAATTCAGCACCCATTCATAGTAAAAGTCCAGGATAGATCAGGAATTCAAAGCCCATACCTAAACAAAATTAAAACAATAGACAGCAAACCAGTAGCCAACATCAAACTAAATGGTGAGAAACTGGAGGCAATCCCACTAAAATCAGGGACTAAACAAGGCTGCCCACTTTCTCCCTACCTATTCAACATAGTACTTGAAGTCCTAGTCAGAGCAATTAGACAACAAAAAGAGAACAAATGAATACAAATTGGAAAGGAAGAAGGCAAAATATCACTATTTCCAGAAGATATGATAGTATATATAAGTGACCCCAAAAATTACACCAGAGAAATCCTAAATCTGGTACACAGCTTCAGTGCAGTAGCTGAATACAAAATTAACTCAAACATAGCAGTGGCCTTTCTCTACAAAAAGAATAAACAGGATGGAAAAGAACTTAGGGAAACAACACCCTTCACAATAGTCACAAATAATATAAAATACGTTGGTGTGACTCTAACTGAGTAAGTGAAAGAAGGATCTGTATGATAAAAATGTCAAGTCTCTGAAAAAAAAATCAAAGAAAATCTCAGAAGATGGAAAGATCTCCCATGCTCATGGATTGGCAGGATTAATGTAGTAAAAATGGCTATCTTGCTGAAAGCAATCTACAGATTTAATGCAATCCCCATGAAAATTCCAACACAATTCTTAACTGAGTTAGAAAGGGCTATTTGCAAATTCATCTGGAATAAGAACAAAACCTAGGATACAAAAACTATTCTCAACAATAAAAGAATCTCTCCTGGAATCACCGTGCGTGACCTCAAACTGTACTATACAGCAATTGTGATAAAAACTGCATGGTACAGGTATACTGATAGACAGGTAGATAAATGGAATAGAACTGAAGACACAGAAATGAACCCACACACCTATTGTCACTTGATCATTGACAAAGGAGCAAAAACCATCCAGTGGAAAAAAAGACAACATTTTCAACAAATGGTGCTGGCTCAATTGGCAGTTAGCATGTAGAAGAATGCAAATTGATCTATTTTCATCTCATTGTACAATGTTCAAGTCTAGGTAGATCAAGGAACTCCACATAAAACCAGAGACACTGAAACTTATAGAGGAGGAAGTGGGGAAGAGCTTCGAAGACATGGGCACCGGGGAAAAATTACTGAACAGAACAGCAATGGCTTGTGCTTTAAGATTAAGAATAGACAAATGAGATCTTATAAAATTGCAAAGCTTCTATAAGTCAAAGGACACTGTCAATAGGACAAAACAGCAACCAATAGATGGGAAAAAATCTTTACCAATCCTAAATCAGATGGGGACTAATATCCAATATATATAAAGAGCTCAAGAATCTGGACTCCAGAAAATCAAATAACCCCATTAAAAAATGGGGACAGAGATAAACAAAGAATTCTCAACTAAGGAAAACCGAATGGCTGAGAAGCACCTAAAAAATGTTCATCATCCTTAATTATCAGGGAAGTGCATGTCAAAATAAACCTGAGATTCCACCTCATACCAGTCAAAATGGCTCAGATCTAAAACTCAAATGACAGCAGATGCTGGCGAGAATGTGGTGAAATAGGAACACTCCTCCATTGCTGGTGAGATTGCAAGCTGGTAAAACCACTCTGGAAGTCAGTCTGGTGTTTCCTCAGAAAATTGGACATAGTTCTACTGGAAGATCCAGCAATACTCCTCCTGGGCATATTCTCAGAAGATATTCCAACTTGTAATAATGACATGCTTCACTATGTTCATAGCATCCTTATTTATAATAGCAAGAAGCTGAAAACAACCCAGATGTCCCTCTTCAGTGGAATGGATACAGAAAATGTGGTATATTTGCATAATGAAATACTACACAGCTATTAAAAACAATGAATTCAAGAAATTCTTAGACAAATGGATGGATCTCGATGAAATCTTCCTAAGGGAGATAACCCAATCACAAAAGAACACACATGATATGCATTCACTGATAAGTGGATATTATCCCAGAAGCTCAGAATAATCAAGATACAATCTGCAAAACCCATGAAACTCAAGAAGAAGGAAGACCAAAGTGTGGATACGTCATTCCTTCTTAGAATGGGAAACAAAATGCCCATGGAAGGAGTTATAGAGACAGAGTTTGCAGCTGAGACTGAATGAATCCAGAGACTGCCTCACTCAGGGATCAATCCAATAAATAACCAACAAACCCAGACACTATGGCAGATGCCAACAAGAGCTTGGGGACAGGAGACTGATATAGCTGTCTCCTGAGAGGATCTGTCAGTGCCTGACAAATACAGAAGTGAATTCTCACAGACATCCATTTTACTGAGCACAGGGTCCCCAATGATGGAGCTAGAGAAAGTACCCAAGGATCATAAGGGGTTTGCAGCCCCATAGGAGGATGAACAATATGAACTAACCAGTACCCCCAGAGTTCCCTGGGACTAAAGCACAAATCAAATAAAACAGATGGTGGGACTTATGGCTCCACCTGCATATGTAGGAGAGGATGGCCTAGTATGTCATCAACGGGAGGAGAGAACCTTGGTACTGTAAAGGTCCTATGCCCCAGTATTAAGGAATGCCTGGGCCAGGAATTGGGGGTGGGTGTGTTGGGGGCAGGTGGAGAGGTGACAGGAGAGGGGATTTGCAGAGGGGAAATAGAAAAGGGGATAATATTTGAAATGTAAATAAAGAAAATATATAATAGAAAAAAGTAATAAAATAATTTATTTGCAGGTTTTATGAAATAAATTCATGTTTTGCTAACATATAGGAACACCGTTCAGGTCTTTTTCTGGGGTAAAATCATAGCAAGTTATTGTTTCTCAACATATTGTGTCTACAGTGCCAAGAGTAGCTATATGCACTGATAAAACTCAGGTATAGGAATATATAGATATAGGTAAAATTAGAAATGAAGTATATGAAAACTTAGAAAAGACTTCTTCCATTGCAGGTGAGTTGGGAAAGGACTAATGAACTTCAGGACACAATCAATACTGAAGACTGGATACCTTCAGAATGAGCCTGCTCTTCTTCATCTGAATCAAAGTCAAGAAGTAATAAGTAACCTTCCTTTGGTATCACCCGCAGTTTCTTAATAGACATTTTTCTCTTAAGCGCTCAGTTGTCTTCTTAATTAAAAAATAAAAAGAAAAAGAAAAAAAGAAAAAAAAGTAGTTATATAAATCCAAAGGTATCATGTAAATAGTTAAAAATGTCAAAAAGTCAAATAATTATCTTAGCTCATTGAAAGATTATTTCTTTTGTTTTTTAACACATATTTTTAATAATTTGTCTTTTTCAGATATTTTTGCATACATATTCAATATGGTCACACATGCATATGTGTATGTGTGTGTGTATGTGTATGTGTATATGTATGTGTATGTGTATATGTATATGCATATATACACATACACACACACATATATATATATATATATATGCTTCCCCTTACAATTTCCTTCATGTATCCCATTTATCATGTCCCTCTCCCTCCCAACTTTGTTTTAAAATCTTCTTTAACTTACTTATTTTAAATCCTTCTTTAGAACCCAAGTTAACAATCTGCCATTTCTCAGTTTAAAAAAGGCAAAAACAGGCCAGCCTTTAATACGTGAGTCCTCCCTTTCTCACCAAAAATGATGAGCAAAATGTGTTTGCATTTAAACTTTGAGGCATCTGAATTTTGGTCCTATCTCCCAACGATTCTTTTTAAACAAAACATCAGCAATTCCGATTTTCAGTATATCTCTTTTAAAGTAAATTCATAGTACTATCCAGAAAGATGATGAACATGGTAACTATATATTCATGTCAAGAAGACCCAATGCTCAGTCTACAACAAACACTCACCACCACTACCCACACAGAAAATCCTTATATTGGAGAAATTTGGGATTGGGGGAAGCCGAGGATTTCAAACATCTGAAGATTGTAAGTTAAAGGCCAGCCCAAGACAGACCAGTCTGAGCTACAAAGGAAGATCCCATCCTACAGAACTAAAACTGAGAGAAAAAGCTGAACTTGGTGGTCCAAGTCTTTAATCCCAATACATGGGCGATTAGACAGGAGGATCCCTGTTCAGACTCCTTCCCAGATTACTTATTAATCTCTTGTAAAGTCTCCTCTTCTTCTTTTCATTCATTCTTACTACGCCACTCACCTCTCTGCAATGTCCATACAGTCTATACCAAAGGAACACACCGTAGAGAAGACAATGAAGAGGGAGGAATCCTCAGTGTGTTTCTAATGGATCACGGACAGCACACAGGACAAGTGCCAAGTTGGACCCTAAGGCTCCTTACAGCACACAGGACAAGCGCCAAGGCTCCTCACTCACAGCCCCATGCTCCCCCGACGCTCAATCCTGCAGCCAGCTCTCTGATCCTATCCCAAGGCCCCATGATTGTGTCCTCCAAGGGTTCATAATCTTCTAAGGCCCTGAACTGTTCAATCCTCTGTCATGAATATGGTCCTCACCATATCAGTTAACAATCAGAAGCCATAGGAAATGGCGATCATGAGGCATTTCCTCACCTAGTGGCCACCTGGGCCTGAAATGGCCCACCCTGTCACACCTCGATTAACTGTCCAACAACCCTGAGCAGAGCCGATTATCACTTACAGGTTATCTCAGAGCTGAACACCTTCACAACTGCACCCTTCCGTGCTCAGCTCCTCAATGGTAAAAAAACTGTTGTCAGCAGAGATGCCTGGACTGAGGATTCTGAAGACCCTTTGTGATGCAAGCTGGAGAAATCAGGTCTGTGCTGGTTGGCTGAATATATCCTGCTCATGCTTACATGGAGTACCAGGCACCATTGCTTCAAAGGGAGTTTTCAGGAGGTAGGAATGAGCTACTACTGACTTTAAGACAATTTCTAGGGTTATAAGCCCTTACATACTTGAAAAACTTGAACAAACGTGAAACATATGAAACACTGCAAACGGCACTACTTTATTTCAACAGTAGAGGCTCTTGCATGCAATTTTGGTTTGTATTTATTCATGTGCGTAACATTGAATATGTGTGGACTCTTTCTGAATGTACATACGCACACCACAAGAGTTTATTCTGTCCTAAGAGATCAGAAGGGAGCATCCAGATCCCCTATATCCCCTGGTACCCTCCTGTCTCCACCTTCCTAGTACTGACCTTGATTATAAGAACCTGCTAGACCCTTCTGGCCCTCTCTCTCACTTATGCCTCTGTTGCCTACAGAGGCTGGAAGTGTGCACTGATTCTCTGAAACTTTAGTTGTGCATAAATTGTGAGCCACGATGTGGGTGTTTTGTGTCCGGTCATCTGCATAGAACAGGTGATTTTAACAGATGAGTCATTTTTCCAACCACTGTTTTGTGCACTTATTTGCACTCCTATGGCCTCTTCAGGTACCAGGCATGCATCTGGTGTGTTTAAATTTATGTTGACCTAACACACACACACACACACACACACACACACAAAAATCCACTGATATTTTTTAATTTGCATATTTCTCTATAACTCTTTTTGTCCTATTTCATGCCTTGTACAACTCCCTTGTGAGGTGTATTCCTTTTGTTTGTTTTTTTTTCGAATTTTTACTAGATTTTTTTCATTTACATTTCAAATGCTATCCTGAAAGTCCCCTATACCTCCGCCCTCCCCGTCCTGTTCCCTTAACCATGCACTCATATTTCTTGGCTCTGGCACTCCCCTATACTGCAGCATATAAAGTTGGCAAGACCAACGGGCCTCTCTTCCCAGTGATGGCTGACTAGTCCATCTTCTGCTACATATGAAGCTAGAGAAACAAGCTCTGGGGATACTGGTTAGTTCATATTGTTGTTCCACCTATAGGGTTGCAGACCCCTTCTGCTCCTTGAATACTTTCTCTAGCTCCTGCATTAGGACCCTGTGTTCCATCCAATAGATGACAGTGAGCATCCACTTCTGTATTTGCCAGGCACTGGCATATCCTCACACAAAACAGCTATGTCAGAGTCTGTTCAGCAACATCTTTCTGGCATGTGCAATAGTGTCTGCATTTGGTGGCTAATTATGGAATGGATGCCCGGGTGGGGTAGTCTCTGGATGGTCCATCCTTTCGACTTAGGTCCAAACTTTGTCTCTGTAACTCCTTCCATGGGTATTTTGTTCCCTATTCTAAGGAGGTATGAAGTGTCCATACATTGATTTTCCTTCTTGATTTTCTTGTGTTTTGCAAATTGTATATTGGGTATTGTAAGTTTCTGGGCTAATATCCACTTATCAGTGAGTGCATTTCAAGTGACTTCTTTGTGATTGGGTTACCTCACTCAGGATGATATCTTCCAGATACATCTATCTGCCTAGGAATTTCATAAATCCATTGTTTTAATAGCTGAGTAGTAATCCATTGTGCAAATGTACCACATTTTCTGTATCCATTCCCCTGTTGAGGGACATCTGGATTCTTTCCAGCTTCTGGCCATTATAAAAAAGGCTGCCATGAACATACTACTGCATATATCCTTATTACCAGTCGGACCATCTTCTGGGTATATGCCCAGGAAAGGAATTATTGAATCTTCAGGTAGTACTATATCCAATATTTTGAGAAACTGCCAGACTGTTTTCCAGAGTGGTTGAACAAGCTTGCAATCCCACGAGAAAAGGAGGAGTGCTCCTCTTTCTCCACATCCTTGCCAGCATCTGCTGTCACCCAAATTTTTGATCTTAGCCATTCTGACTGGTGTGAGGTAAAATCTTAGGGTTGTTTTTATTTGCATTTCCCTGATGGTTAAAGATGCTGAACATTTTTTCAAGCGCTTCTCAACCCTTCGGTATTCCTCAGTTGAGAATTCTTTTTTAGCTCTGTACCCCATTTTTTGGGTTATTTGAATTTCTGGAGTCCAGCTTCTTGAGATCTTTGTATATATTGGATATTAATCCCCTATCAGATTTAGGATTGGTAAAAATCCTTTCCCAGTCTGTTGGTGGCCTTTTTGTCCTATTGACAGTGTCTTTTACCTTACAGAATCTTTGCAATTTTATCTGGTCCCATTTGTTGATACTTGATCTTACAGCACAAGCCATTGCTGTTCTGTTCAGGAATTTTTCCACTATGCCCATATCTTCGAGGCTTTTCCCCACTTTCTCCTCTATAAGTTTCAGTGTCTCTGGTTTTATGTGAAGTTCCTTGATCCACTTAGATTTGACCTTAGTACAAGGAGATAAGTATGGATCGATTCGCATTCTTCTACACGATAACAACCAGTTGTGCCAGCACCAATTGTTGAAAATGCTGTCTTTCTTCCACTGGATGGTTTTAGCTCCCTTGTCGAAGATCAAGTGACCATAGGTGTGTGGGTTCATTTCTTTTTATTTTATTTTATTTTATTAGGTATTTATTTCATTTACATTTCCAATGCTATCCCAACAGTCCCCCACATGCTCCCCGACCCAATCCCCCCCCACTCCCCTCCCACACTCCCACTTCTTGGCCCTGATGTTACCCTGTACTGGGGCATGTAAAGTTTGCACGACCAATGGGCTCTCTTTCCACTGATGGCCGAATAGGCCATCTTCTGATACATATGTAGCTAGAGACATGAACTCCAGGGGTTACTGGTTAGTTCATATTGTTGTTCCACTTATAGGGTTGCAGATACCCCCAGCTCCTTGGGTACTTTCTCTAGCTCCTCCATTGGTGGCCCTGTGATCCATCCAATAGTTGACTGTGAGCATCCACTTATGTGTTTGCTAGGCCCCGGGATAGTCTCACAAGAGACAGCTATATCAGGGTCCTTTCAGCAAAATCTTGTTTTTGTAGGCAATGGTGTCAGTGTTTGGAGGCTGATTATGGGATGGATCCCCGGGCATGTCAGTCTCTAGATGGTCCATCCTTTCATCTCAGCTCCACACTTTGTGTCTGTAACTCCTTCCATGGGTGTTTTGTTCCCAATTCTAAGAAGGGGCAAAGTGTCCACACTTTGGTCTTCGTTCTTCTTGAGTTTCATGTGTTTCGCAAATTGTATCTTATATTTTGGGTATTCTAAGTTTCTGGGCTAATATCCACTTATCAGTGAGTACATATTGTGTGAGTTCTTTTGTGATTGGGTTACCTCACTCATGATGATGCCCTCCAGGTCTATCCATTTGCCTAGGATTTTCATAAATTCATTCTTTTTTTTTTTTTTTTCATTTTTTTTTATTAAATATTTAGCTCATTTACATTTCCAATGCTATACCAAAAGTCCCCCTTACCCACCCACCCCCACTCCCCTACCCACCCACTCCCCCCCTTTGGCCCTGGCGTTCCCCTGTACCGGGGCACACAAAGTCTGCGTGTCCAATGGGCCTCTCTTTCCAGTGATGGCCGACTAGGCCATCTTTTGATACATATGCAGCTAGAGTCAAGAGCTCAGGGGTACTGGTTAGTTCATAATGTTGTTCCACCTATAGGGTTGAAGATCCCTTTAGCTCCTTGGGTACTTTCTCTAGCTCCTCCATTGGGAGCCCTGTGATCCATCCATTAGCTGACTGTGAGCATCCACTTCTGTGTTTGCTAGGCCCCGGCATAGTCTCACAAGAGACAGCTACATCTGGGTCCTTTCAGTAAAATCTTGCTAGTGTATGCAATGGTGTCAGCATTTGGAAGCTGATTATGGGGTGGATCCCTGGATATGGCAGTCTCTACATGGTCCATCCTTTCATCTCAGCTCCATACTTTGTTTCTGTAACTCCTTCCATGGGTGTTTTGTTCCCACTTCTAAGGAGGGGCATAGTGTCCACACTTCAGTCTTCATTTTTCTTGAGTTTCATGTGTTTAGGAAATTGTATCTTATATCGTGGGTATCCTAGGTTTTGGGCTAGTATCCACTTATCAGTGAGTACATATTGTGTGAGTTCCTTTGTGATTGTGTTACCTCACTCAGGATGATGCTCTCCAGGTCCATCCATTTGGCTAGGAATTTCATAAATTCATTCTTTTTAATAGCTGAGTAGTACTCCATTGTGTAGATGTACCACATTTTCTGTATCCATTCCTCTGTTGAGGGGCATCTGGGTTCTTTCCAGTTTCTGGCTATTATAAATAAGGCTGCCATGAACATACTACTGCAGGTGTCCTTCTCTGGGTATATGCCCAGGAAAGGAATTACTGAATCTTCAGATATTACTATGTCAAATTTTTTGAGAAACTGCCAGACTGATTTCAAGAGTGGTTGTACAAGCTTGCAATCCCACGAGCAAAGGAGGAGTGCTCCTCTTTCTCCACATCCTCGCCAGCATCTGAGGTCACCCGAATTTTTGATCTTAGCCATTCTGACTGGTGTGAGGTAGAATCTCAGGGTTGTTTTTATTTGCATTTCCCTGATGGTTAAAGATGCTGAACATTTTTTCAAGTGCATCTCAAACCTTCGGTATTCCTCAGTTGAGAATTCTTTTTTAGCTCTGTACCCCATTTTTTTGGGTTATTTGAATTTCTTGAGTCCTGCTTCTTGAGATCTTTGTATATATTGTATATTAATCCCCTATCAGATTTAGGATTGGTAAAAATCCTTTCCCAATCTGTTGGTGGCCTTTTTGTCCTATTGACAGTGTCTTTTACCTTACAGAATCTTTGCAATTTTATCTGGTCCCATTTGTTGATACTTGATCTTACAGCACAAGCCATTGCTGTTCTGTTCAGGAATTTTTTCCACTATGACCATATCTTCGAGGCTTTTCCTCACTTTCTCCTATATAAAATTCAGTGTCTCTGATTTTATGTGGAGGTCTTTGATCCACTTGACTTAAACTTTGTACATGGAGATAAGAATGGATCAGTTCTCATTCTTCTACATGATAACCACCTGTTGTGCGAGCACCATTTGTTGAAAATGCTGTCTTTTTTCCACTGGATGGTTTTAGCTTCCTTGTCAGAGATCAAGTGACCATAGGTGTGTGGGTTCATTTCTTTTTTTTTTAAGTTTTATTAGGTATTTATTTCATTTACATTTCCAATGCTATCCCAACAGTCCCCCACATGGTCCCCGACCCACTCCCCCTCCACTCCCCTCCCCCACTCCCACTTCTTGGCCCTGATGTTACCCTGTACTGGGGCATATAAAGTTTGCACGACCAATGGGCTCTCTTTCCACTGATGGCCGAATAGGCCATCTTCTGATACATATGTAGCTAGAGACATGAACTCCAGGGGTTACTGGTTAGTTCATATTGTTGTTCCACTTATAGGGTTGCAGATACCCCCAGCTCCTTGGGTACTTTCTCTAGCTCCTCCATTGGTGGCCCTGTGATCCATCCAATAGTTGACTGTGAGCATCCACTTATGTGTTTGCTAGGCCCCGGGATAGTCTCACAAGAGACAGCTATATCAGGGTCCTTTCAGCAAAATCTTGCTGGTATAGACAATGGTGTCAGTGTTTGGAGGCTGATTTTGGGATGGATCCCCGGGTATGTCAGTTTCTAGATGGTCCATCCTTTCATCTCAGCTCCAAACTTCGTGTCTGTAACTCCTTCCATGGGTGTTTTGTTCCCAATTCTAAGAAGGGGCAAAGTGTCCACACTTTGGTCTTCGTTCTTCTTGAGTTTCATGTGTTTCGCAAATTGTATCTTATATTTTGGGTATTCTAAGTTTCTGGGCTAATATCCACTTATCAGTGAGTACATATTGTGTGAGTTCTTTTGTGATTGGGTTACCTCACTCATGGTGATGCCCTCCAGGTCTATCCATTTGCCTAGGAATTTCATAAATTCATTCTTTTTAATAGCTGATTAGTACTCCATTTTGAAATTAGTACTCCAATATTGAAATTGTCCCATGTATCCTATCAGACCACCATGGCCTAAGACTGATCTTCAATAACAACATAAATAATGGAAAGCCAACATTCACATGGAAACTGAATAACACCCTTCTCAATGATACCTTGGTCAAGGAAGGAAGAAAGAAAGAAATTAAAGACTTTTTAGAGTTTAATGAAAATGAAGCCACAACGTACCCAAACCTATGGGACACAATGAAAGCATTTCTAAGAGGGAAACTCATAGCTCTGAGTGCCTCCAAGAAGAAACGGGAGAGAGCACATACTAGCAGCTTGACAACACATCTAAAAGCTCTAGAAAAAAAGGAAGCAAATTCACCCAAGAGGAGTAGACGGCAGGAAATAATCAAACTCAGGGGTGAAATCAACCAAGTGGAAACAAGAAGAACTATTCAAAGAATTAACCAAACGAGGAGTTGGTTCTTTGAGAAAATCAACAAGATAGATAAACCCTTAGCTAGACTCACTAAAGGGCACAGGGACAAAATCCTAATTAACAAAATCAGAAATGAAAAGGGAGACATAACAACAGATCCTGAAGAAATCCAAAACACTATCAGATCCTTCTACAAAAGGCTATACTCAACAAAACTGGAAAACCTGGACGAAATGGACAAATTTCTGGACAGATACCAGGTACCAAAGTTGAATCAGGATCAAGTTGACCTTCTAAACAGTCCCATATCCCCTAAAGAAATAGAAGCAGTTATTAATAGTCTCCCAGCCAAAAAAAGCCCAGGACCAGACGGGTTTAGTGCAGAGTTCTATCAGACCTTCAAAGAAGATCTAACTCCAGTTCTGCACAAACTTTTTCACAAGATAGAAGTAGAAGGTATTCTACCCAACTCATTTTATGAAGCCACTATTACTCTGATACCTAAACCACAGAAAGATCCAACAAAGATAGAGAACTTCAGACCAATTTCTCTTATGAACATCGATGCAAAAATTCTTAATAAAATTCTCGCTAACCGAATCCAAGAACACATTAAAGCAATCATCCATCCTGACCAAGTAGGTTTTATTCCAGGGATGCAGGGATGGTTTAATATACGAAAATCCATCAATGTAATCCATTATATAAACAAACTCAAAGACAAAAACCACATGATCATCTCGTTAGATGCAGAAAAAGCATTTGACAAGATCCAACACCCATTCATGATAAAAGTTCTGGAAAGATCAGGAATTCAAGGCCAATACCTAAACATGATAAAAGCAATCTACAGCAAACCAGTAGCCAACATCAAAGTAAATGGAGAGAAGCTGGAAGCAATCCCACTAAAATCAGGGACTAGACAAGGCTGCCCACTTTCTCCCTACCTTTTCAACATAGTACTTGAAGTATTAGCCAGAGCAATTCGACAACAAAAGGAGATCAAGGGGATACAAATTGGAAAAGAGAAAGTCAAAATATCACTTTTTGCAGATGATATGATAGTATATATAAGTGACCCTAAAAATTCCAACAGAGAACTCCTAAACCTGATAAACAGCTTCGGTGAAGTAGCTGGATATAAAATTAACTCAAACAAGTCAATGGCCTTTCTCTACACAAAGAATAAACAGGCTGAGAAAGAAATTAGGGAAACAACACCCTTCTCAATAGCCACAAATAATATAAAATATCTCGGCGTGACTCTAACGAAGGAAGTGAAAGATCTGTATGATAAAAACTTCAAGTCCCTGAAGAAAGAAATTAAAGAAGATCTCAGAAGATGGAAAGATCTCCCATGCTCATGGATTGGCAGGACCAACATTGTAAAAATGGCTATCTTGCCAAAAGCAATCTACAGATTCAATGCAATCCCCATTAAAATTCCAACTCAATTCTTCAACGAATTAGAAGGAGCAATTTGCAAATTCATCTGGAATAACAAAAAACCGAGGATAGCAAAAACTCTTCTCAAGGATAAAAGAACCTCTGGTGGAATCACCATGCCTGACCTAAAGCTTTACTACAGAGCAATTGTGATAAAAACTGCATGGTACTGGTATAGAGACAGACAAGTGGACCAATGGAATAGAATTGAAGACCCAGAAATGAACCCACACACCTATGGTCACTTGATCTTCGACAAGGGAGCCAAAACCATCCAGTGGAAGAAAGACAGCATTTTCAACAATTGGTGCTGGCACAACTGGTTGTTATCATGTAGAAGAATGCGAATCGATCCATACTTATCTCCTTGTACTAAGGTCAAATCTAAGTGGATCAAGGAACTTCACATAAAACCAGAGACACTGAAACTTATAGAGGAGAAAGTGGGGAAAAGCCTTGAAGATATGGGCACAGGGGAAAAATTCCTGAACAGAACAGCAATGGCTTGTGCTGTAAGATCGAGAATTGACAAATGGGACCTAATGAAACTCCAAAGTTTCTGCAAGGCAAAAGACACTGTCTATAAGACAAAAAGACCACCAACAGACTGGGAAAGGATCTTTACCTATCCTAAATCAGATAGGGGACTAATATCCAACATATATAAAGAACTCAAGAAGGTGGACCTCAGAAAATCAAATAACCCCCTTAAAAAATGGGGCTCAGAACTGAACAAAGAATTCTCACCTGAGGAATACCGAATGGCAGAGAAGCACCTGAAAAAATGTTCAACATCCTTAATCATCAGGGAAATGCAAATCAAAACAACCCTGAGATTCCACCTCACACCAGTGAGAATGGCTAAGATCAAAAATTCAGGTGACAGCAGATGCTGGCGAGGATGTGGAGAAAGAGGAACACTCCTCCATTGTTGGTGGGATTGCAGGCTTGTACAACCACTCTGGAAATCAGTCTGGCGGTTCCTCAGAAAATTGGACATAGTACTACCGGAGGATCCAGCAATACCTCTCCTGGGCATATATCCAGAAGAAGCCCCAACTGGTAAGAAGGACACATGCTCCACTATGTTCATAGCAGCCTTATTTATAATAAATTCATTCTTTTTAATAGCTGATTAGTACTCCATTTTGTAAATGTGCCACATTTTCTGTATCCATTCCTCTGTTGAGGGTCATCTGGGTTCTTTCCAGTTTCTGGCTATTATAAATAAGGCTTCTGTGAACATAGTGGAGCATGTGTCCTTCTTATTGGTTGGAACATCTTCTGGATATATGCCCAGGAGAGGAATTGCATGATCCTCTGGTAGTACTATGTCGAATTTTCTGAGGAACCACCAAACTGATTTCCAGAGTTGTTGTACAAGCTTGCAAACCCAACAATGGAGGAGTGTTCCTTTTTCTCCACATCCTCGCCAGCATGTGCTGTTACCTGAATTTTTGATCTTAGCCATTCTGACTGGTGTGAGGTAGAATTTCAGGGTGGATTCATTTCTGTGTCTTCAATTCTATTCCATTGATCTACCTGTCTGTTTCTGTACCAGTACCATGCAGTTTTTATCACAATTGTTCTGGGGTACAGCTTGAGGTCAGCCATGGTGATTCCCCCAGAGGTTCTTTTATTATTGAAAATAGTTTTTGCTATCCTAGCTTTTTTGTTTTTGTTCTTTTTTTGTTTGATTTTTGTTTTTGTTTTTGTTATTCCAGATGAATTTTCAAATTGACTTTTCTAACTTAGTGAAGAATTGAGTTAGAATTTTGATGGGTATTGCATTGAATATGTAGATTTTGTTCGGCAAATAGACATTTTTACTATATTAACCCAGCCAATCCATGAGTATGGGAGATCTTTTTATCTTCTGAGTTCTTCAATTTCTTTCTTCAGAGACTTGAAGTTCTTGTCATACAGACTTTTCACTTCCTTAGTTACAGTCACACCACCGTATTTTATATTTTTTGACTGTTGTGAAGTGTGTTGTATCCCTAATTTCTTTCTCATCCTCTTTATTCTTTGTGTAGGGAAAGGCCACTGACATGTTTGAGTTAATTTTATATTCAGCTACTGCACTGAAGTTGTGAATCAGGTTTAGGATTTCTCTGGTGTAATTTTTGGGGTCACTGATACATGCTATCATATCTTCTAAAAATAGTGATATTTTGCCATCTTTCCAATTTGTATTCATTTGTTCTCCTTTTGTTGTTGAATTGTTCTGGCTAGGACTTCAAGAACTATGTTGAATAGGTAGGGAGAAAGTGGGCAACCTTGTCTAGTCCCTGATTTTAGTAGGATTGCTTCAAGTTTCTCACCATTTAGTTTGATGTTGGCTACTGGTTTGCTGTCTCTTGCTTTTATTATGTTTAGGTATGGGCCTTGAATTCCAGATCTTTCCTCAACTTTTACTATAAATGGTGTAGTATTTTGTCAAATGCTTTCTCAGCATCTAATGAGATAATCGTGTGGTTTTTGTCTTTGAGTTTGTTTATCTAGTAGATTAAGTTGGTGGATTTCTGTATACTTAACTATCCCCGCATCGCAGGGATAAAGACTACTACTTGATCATGATGTATTCTTGGATTCAGTTTTCAAGAATTTTATTGAGTATTTTTGCATTGATATTCATAAGGGAAATTGGTCTGAAGTTTTCTTTCTTCATTGGGTCTTTGTATGGTTAGAGTATAATTGTAATTCTGGCTTCATAGAACAAATTGAATAATGATCCTTCTCTTTTGATTTTGCATAATATTTTGAATAGTATTGGTATTAGGTCTTCTTGAAGAGCTCATAGAATTTTATACTAAACCCATCAGATACTGGGCTTTTTTTTGTTGCTGTTTGGGAGACTATTAATGACTGCTTCTATCTCTTTAGGGGTTATGGGAGTATTTCCATGGTTTATCTGATCCTGGTTTTAATTAGGTACCTGATATCTGTTTAGATAATTTTACAATTCATCCAGATTTTCCAGTTTTGTTGAGTATAGGATTTTGTAGTAGGATCTGATGATTTTTTTTCGATTTCCTAAGTTTCTTTTGGTATGTCTCCCTTTTCATTTCTGGTTTTCATAATTTGGATACTGTCCCTGTGCCCTGTAGTTAGTCTAGCTAAGGGTTTGTCTATCATGTTGATTTTCTCAAATCAACCAGCTCCTGGTTTGGTTGATTCTTTGTATAGTTCCTTTGTTTCCACTTGGTTGATTTCAGTCCTGAGTTTGATTGTTTCCTGCCTTCTATTCCTCTTGGGAGAATTTGCTTCCTTTTGTTCTAGAGCTTTTAGTTGTGCTGTCAAGCTGCTCCTGTATCCTCTCTCCAGTTTCTTTTTAGAGGCATTCAAAGCTATAAATTCTCCTCTTAGGATTGCTTTCATTGTTTCCCATAAGTTTGGGTATGTTGTAGCTTCATTTTCATTAAACTCTAAAATGTCTTTAATTTCTTTCTTTATTTCTTACTTGACAGAGTTATCATAGAGTAGGTTGTTGCTCACCTTCCACGTGTATGTGGGTTTTCTATTATTTATATTTTTATTGAAGATTAGCCTTAGTCTGTGGTGATCTGATAGGATGCATGGGATTATTTCAACATTTTTATATTTGTTGATGCATGTTTTGTTATTGATTATATGGTCAATTTTGGAGAAGGCATCATGAGGTGCTGAGAAGAAGGGATATCCTTTTGGTTTAGGATACAATGTTCTATCGATATCAACTAAATCCATTTGTTTCATAATTTCTGTTACTTTTATTGTGTGTCTGTTTAGGTTTTGTTTCCAGAATCTGCCCATTGATGAGAGAGGGTTGTTGAAGTCTTCCACTATTATAGTGTGCAGTGCAATGTGTGTTTTGAGCTTTACTAAAATTTCTTTTATGAATGTGGATGCCTTTGCATTTGGAGCATAGAAGTTTAAAATTGAGATTTCATCTTGGTAGATTTTATCTTTTGTGAGTATGATTCCCACCACCTTGTCTTTTTTGATAACTTTGGGTTGGAAGTCTATATTATTCCATATTAGAATGGATACTCCATCTTGTTTCTTGGGACCATTTGCTTAGAAAATTATTTTCCAGGCTTTTACTCTGAATTACTGTCTGTATTTGTCCCTGAGGTGGGTTTACTGCAAGCAGCAAAATGTTGGGTCCTGTTTTTGTAGCCAGTCTATTAGTCTATGTCCTTTATTGGGGAAGTGAGTCCATTGATGCTAAGAGAATTTAAAGAAGAGTAATTGTTGCTTCCCGTTATTATTGTTGTTAAAGTTGCGATTTTGTTCTTGCGGCTGTCTTCTTTTAGGTTTGTTGAAGGATTACTTTCTTGCTTTTTCTAGGATGTAGTTTCCATTTTTGTGTTGGTGTTTTCCCATTATTATCCTTTGAAGGACTAGATTCGTGGAAAGATATTGTGTGAAATTGTTTTTGTCATGGAATACTTGGGTTAATCCATCTATGGTAATTGATTGTTTTGCTGGGTACAGTAGCCTAGGCTAAAATTTGTGTTCTCTTTGTGTCTGTATAACATCTATCCATGATCTTCTGGCTCTCACAGTCTCTGGTGAGAAGTCTGGAGTAATTCTAATAGTTCTGCATGTATATGTTACTTGAGCTTTTCCCCTTACTGCTTTTGATATTCTTTCTTTATTTAGTGCATTTGTTGTTCTGATTATTATGTGTCAGGAGGAATTTCTATTCTGTTCTAGTCTATTTGGTGTTTTGTATGCTTCTTGTATGGTCGTGGCCATCTCTTTCTTAAGGTATGGGAAGTTTTCTTATATATTTTTTGATGATATTTCCTGGACCTTTAAGTTGAAATTCTTCATTCTCATCTACACCTATGTGGTCTGTTAATTTTTTCATGGGCATTCCGAACTTCTGGGCTAATATCTACTCATCAGTTAGTGTATATCATGTGTTTTGTTATTGGGTTACCTCCCTCAAGATGTTATCCTCCAGATACATCCATTTGCCTAAGAATTTAATAAATTAATTTTTAATAGTTGAGTAGTACTCTATTGTATAAATATACCACATTTTCTTTATCCACTCCTGTGTTGAAGGACATCTGGGTTCTTTCCAGTTTCTGGCTATTATAAATAAGACAGCTATGAACATAGTGGAGCATGTGACCTTATTACAACTTGGAACATCTTCTGGATTCATGCCTAGGAGTGGTATAGCTGGGTCCTTAGGTAGTACTGTGTCCAATTTTCTGAGGAACCACCAAAATGATTCCCAGAGTGGTTGTACCAGCTTGCAGCCCCACCAGCAATGGAGGAGTATTCCTCTTTCTCCACATCCTTGCCAGCATCTGCTGTCACCTGAGTTTTTGATCTTAGCCATTCTGAATGGTGTGAGGTGGAATATCAGGGTTGTTTTGATTTCCATTTCCTTGATGACTAAGGATGTTGAACATTTCTTTAGGTGCTTCTCAGCCACTAGATATTCCCTAGGTGAGAATTCTTTGTTTAGCTCTGTACCCCATTTTTAATAGGGTCATTTTTTCTCTGGCATCTAACTTCTTGAGTTCTTTGTATGTATTGGATTTTAGGTTTCTAGTTGATGTAGGATTGTTAAAAATTTTTCCCATTCTGTTAGTTTTCCATTTTGTCCTATTGACAGTGTCCTTTGCCTTACAGAAGCTTTGCAATTTTATGAGGTCCCATTTGTTAACTCTTGTTTTTCAGGAAATTGTCCCCTGTGCCCATGTGCCCAAGACTCTTCCCCACTTACTTTTCTATTAGTTTCAATATATCTGGTTTTATGAGGAGGTCCTTGATCCATTTGGAATTGAGCTTTGTACGAGGAGGCAAGAATGGTTCAATTTGCACTTTTCTACAAGCTAACTTCTACTTGAAACAGCACCTTCTGTTGAAAATGCTGACTTTTTTATATTGGATTATTGTTAGCTCCCTTGTCAAAGAACAAGTGACCATATGTGTGTTGATTCATTTCTGGTTCTCAATCCCATTCCACTGATCTACATGCCTGTCTCTGTACCAATACCATGCAGTTTTTTTTTTTTGTTTGTTTTTTTAATTACAATTGCTCTGTAATACAACTTGAGGTCAGGGAATGTGGTTCCACCAGAAGTTCTTTTATTGTTGAGAATAGTTTTCGCTATCCTAGGTTTTTTGTTACTCCCAATAAATTTTCAAATTGTTGTTTCTTTTGAGATAACCCCCACTCTAGTTCTTCAGGACCCGCATGAAGAACAAGCTGTACATCTACTACCCTTAAGCTGAGAGGCCTAGATCCAGCCTGTGTATTTTGTTAGTTACTTAGAAGCTGAATAGTTAATATAGTTTGTTGTTCAGGAGCTTTGGCTTTATTCTTGCATTATTTGTTTTTCTCTCTCATGGAACTATACACTTAGCATGTGCACACTACACATTCAACACCCAAAGTGAATTCCATCAAATCTCCAAACTCACAGGTTATCAATGAGTAGTCCACTGATTCCTATGTCTTTCTGTGTTGCTTTTTAACAATTGGAGAAGATTGACATTCCATGTGTGACCTCTATCAATCATGGCCTAATCTCTCAGTAAGCAAAATGTATGAGTGGTATTTGGATACTCCGTCTTTATCCCCTACTATCTTTTTATCTTCTATTTTTATTTTATACCAACCCCAATTCCCCTTCTAGCTTTTGCACCAGTCACAATGTATTATGATGCAATCCTCCTAAGGCCAATGATACTCAGGCTTTTATGTCTCCAGGAACACACTATTTTAACTGTTTGGTCTTTTGTTACCTTATCTGCCTAAAAATTAATAATCATTATTTCATATCAACTGGTTCTATTTATACACACACTGTGCATATATGTTATGTGATTACTATTATTAAAAAGGCATAATTTTTATATTTTCAAAGGACTCTGTTGGATAAAGGTGAAGATTAGATTCCCCCAGAAATGATCAAGTATGACACAGTAGAAATATACTGAGACTTCAATGTCTCCAGCTGTGCCAACCAAGTTCTCCTTCACACATAGTCTGTCTTTCTATGTTTCCATAATATTTTCTTATTCTTTTTTAATTGGTTCTTTTTTTCCTTTGTTCTGAGATCCAGTGAAGTCAGAAAAATGTTATTTTTCATCTTTATTTAAAGAGCATATTATTATTAATACCATTATCATTGTTTTATTTACATCTCAAATATTGTCCTGCTCCTGTACCCCCTTGCACAGTTCTTCACCTTATTCCCTCTCACTTTGCCTCTGAGATGGGTATCACCATGGGCATCCCCCTCCCCTGGGTCTGCAACTCTTTACAGGATTAAGCAGAACCTCTCCCACTAACACCAGTCAAGGCAGTCCACTGCTACATACATATTGGTGGCCTCAGACCAGACTTATTTGCTCTTTGATTGGTGACCTAGTCTTTGGGAGCTCCCAGTGGTACACATTAGTTGACACTGTTGGTCTTCCATGTTGCCAACCCCTTCAGTCCCTTCATTCCTCCCCCTAACTCTTCCATACATGTCTCTGACCTCAGTCTAGTAGTTGGATATATGCATCTACATCTGTCTCATTCAGTTGTTGGTATAGCATCTCAGAGGACATCCTTGCTAGGCTCCTCTCTGAAAGTACAACAGAGCATCAGTAATACTGTCAGGGTTTGGTACCTGCCCGTGGGATAGATCCCAAGTTGGGCTGGTCACTGGTCTGCCATTCCTTTAGTTATTACTCCATTTCCCCCTGCATTTCTTTTACATAGAAACAATTTTAGGTTGAAAATGCATAGACTCAATACAATTTCCATCACTATTCCAATATAATTCCTCACAGACATGGAAAGAACAATTTTCAACTTCATATGGGAAAACAAAAAACCCAGAATAGCCAAAACAATTCTGAACAATAAAAGAATATGTAGAATTAATCACTTAAGCAAAAGTAATAATAATAATAATAATAGCCCACATGGAGTTGGTACACAGACAGACAGGTTGATCAATGAGATAAAAAATGAAAACCCAGGAATAAACACATACACCTATGGACACTTGATCTCTGACAAAAAAAGCTAACCATACAGTGGAAAAAAATAAGGCATCAACAAATGGTGCTTGTCTAACTGGCAGTCTGCCTTTAGAAGAATGCAAACTGATTCATATTTATCACCATGCACAAAGCTTACATTCAAGTGGATCAAGGACCTCAACATGAAACCAGATACACTGAATTTAATAGAAGAGAAAGTGGAAAATAAACTCGAATACATTGGCATAGTGAGAAATTTCCTGAATATAACACACCAATAGCTGAGACTCTAAGACCAACAATCCATAAATGGGACCTCATGGAACTGCAACATTTCTTTAAAGCAAAGGACACTGTCAACAAGACAAAAGGCAAGATACAGAAAATGTTTGTGTGTGTAGTCTTACTTCAACTAGATAAAACAAGTCTGTTTATTAGGAAATATGTAATCATATCTTGACCATTCTATCAAGGCCTGTAGTATTTTCAGAGGACTATTACTATAAACTCACTTGTTATTACCTTGCATCTGGTAGCTTATTTGTACCATTTAAAGCAGTTGTCCTCAATCTTCCTATTGCTGGCAATCCTTTAATACTGTTCCTTATGTTGTGGTCAACCCAAACAAAAGTTCTTTTCGTGGTTTAAATGTACATGTTGAATATAATAATATATGTTATGTTGGTTTGGGTTTACCAATATAAGCTTTATTATATATTCATGGAACCTGCTACCTTAAGATACATATCTTTATTAAAAATTAAATTTAGATAAATATTACTTCAATTGTTTTCCCATCAGTGCTTATTAGTGTAAGAGTAGTATTAAGTATCCTTTGGTCTTCAAAGTACCTTAATGACATTTCATTTTTCATTACTGTCAAATGATTTCAATGGTGTTCATTTTTCTTGTATTTTTATCAGTTTCTCTCCTAGTACTCTGTTCCTCCATCTTTCTCATGCACTCACTCATTCCTCCTGTTTTCATCCGCACCTGACTCAAATCTACCTACAAATTTGTTTCCCTTCCTAAGCAGATCCATAAGTTCCCCCTCCTTGAGCTCTTCATGTTTTGTTTAGGCTCGCTGTATCTGAGGATTGTAGTATTATTTTCCTTTAAAGAAAAACGAATGTTCAAATATAAATGTGTACATTCCATGTGTGTTTTCCTGTGTCTGGGTTACCTCATTCAGTATAATTTTTTCTAGTTCCATCCATTTGTCTTCAAATTTAAGGATGGTATCTTTTTTTTTCCTCACAGAATAGTATTCCATTGTGTATATTCACCACTTTTTCTTTAGTTACTATTCAGTTGAGGGACATCTAGGTTGTTTACAATTTCTGGCCACTATGAGTATAGCTGCAATGAAGATGATTAAGGAAGTGTCCTTGTGGTAATATGGAGAGTATTCTGGGTGTATGCTCAAGATAGGTATATCTGGATCTTGAGACAAAGAATTTCCAATAGTCTGAGGAACCATTATGTTGATTTTCATAGTGGCTGTTCTAGTTTGCTCTTCCATCAGCAATAGAGACATATTCCCCTTGTTCCAACTGATTGCCACCATCTGCTATTCCTTGTGGTTTGAACTTAGGCATTCTGGTAGGTGTAAGATGGAATCACAAAGTAGTTCTAAATTGCATTTTCCTGGCGGCTATAGACATTGAGAATTTTTAAGTGTTTCTTGGCCACTTGATATCCTCTTGAGAATTCTCATTTTAGATAAGGTAACCCATTTTTAATTGTATTATTAGGTTTCTTAATATCTGGTTCCTTGAGTTTCTTATACATTAGCTCTCAGTCAGATTTGGGCTTGATGAAAATATTTTCCCATTCTGTGGGTTACTGTTTTGCCACTCGGTGTTTTTCTCTGCCTTACAGAATCTTTTCTGCTTCACAGGGAACCATGACAGTTTCAGTATTTTATATGATGGATTACATTTCTGATTGTTGTATGTTGAACCACCTCTGCATCTTTGGGAGGAGATGTACCTTATCGTGGTGTGTGATATAATGTCTTTTTGTTTTGTGAGTATTTTATTATGAGTATATTTGCATTAATGTTCATGAGGGAAATTGTTCTGTGATATACTTTCTTTGTTAAATATTTGTGTGGTTTAGGTGTCAGGATAAATGTTGCCTCATAAAATGAACTTGGAAATATTCTGTCTGTTTATATTTTGTGAATGGATTCCAGTAGTATTGGCATTATCAGTCCTTTAGCAGTCTGATAAGAATTTGTATAATTTAAGCTTTAATGCTGTTCATTTTGTTTACAAATGCCAGTACCATAGAATTTATGGCATAGATGCTAAAAATTAAAAGATTACATTGGTGAAAAAATTTTTTGATGAATATGAAGTGTCTTTTTGTGTTTGCATCAATTAATTTTGGTTTGAAATCTCTCTCTCTCTCTCTCTCTCTCTCTCTCTCTCTGATACTAGAATGGATAAACCAAGTTGCTTCTTATGTCCATTTGCTTATACATGCTAGATCAGGATAGTGAGAGCTCACATCATGAACTGAAAGCAGAAAGCAGAGAGAATTCATTCGTGGTACTGAGATGATAATTGCCCTGATATTCAGCCTGCAATAATGTACTCCTTCCTAACCCCTATTCTAAACCTGCAAGCAACACTAACCATTTGGGACCAATTGTATAAATTCTAAAGATTATGGGAAACATTTCTTACTTAAATCACAACACTATCTTCTTCTCTCAAGGTTCAGAGGTCACCATGGAGAAGATAGTTGAAAGATTGCAAGAACCAAAGGTAGTGAATGACTACAAAGAAAGTCTGTTTTCCAGAAACAATAAGACATTTGTACACGTGAAATGATAGTGACTAAAATTATATGTAGAAGACAAATTCAACATCAAGCCAGACAAAGTCCAGCATCTAGAGGTGAGATCTTTATAACATCCCACTGCTGGCTAAGGAATTTTAACCACTTTTTTTATTTTTTTGGTCACTATTGGGAGATAGAATTTAGCTTTTTTTTTTGGGGGGGGGGGATATGAAGCATGCACCTAATGACAGCAGAACCTCAATATGGTGGGTTATATGAGAAATGTCTCCTATAGGCTTAGGCATTTGAATACTTCATCCTACTTTGGTGCTGGTATTTGCGAAGGTGCAGTTATTTATGGTGATGCCTGAAGAAGTGTGTAACTGGAAGCAGGCGTTGAGAATACTTAACACTGCTGGATTTCCACATAATAGGTCACAAATCAGGCCTCAACAGATTCAAAAATATTGAAATTGTCCCATGTATCCTATCAGATCACCATGCACTAAGGCTGATCTTCAATAACAAAATAAATAACAGAAAGCCAACATTCACATGGAAACTGAACAACACTCTTCTCAATGATACCTTGGTCAAGGAAGGAATAAAGAAAGAAATTAAAGACTTTTTAGAGTTTAATGAAAATGAAGCCACAACGTACCCAAACCTTTGGGACACAATGAAAGCATTTCTAAGAGGGAAACTCATAGCTATGAGTGTCTTCAAGAAAAAACGGGAGAGAGCACATACTAGCAGCTTGACAACACATCTAAAAGCTCTAGAAAAAAAGGAAGCAAATTCACCCAAGAGGAGTAGACGGCAGGAAATAATCAAACTCAGGGGTGAAATCAACCAAGTGGAAACAAGAAGAACTATTCAAAGAATTAACCAAACGAGGAGTTGGTTCTTTGAGAAAATCAACAAGATAGATAAACCCTTAGCTAGACTCACTAAAGGGCACAGGGACAAAATCCTAATTAACAAAATCAGAAATGAAAAGGGAGACATAACAACAGATCCTGAAGAAATCCAAAACACTATCAGATCCTTCTACAAAAGGCTATACTCAACAAAACTGGAAAACCTGGACGAAATGGACAAATTTCTGGACAGATACCAGGTACCAAAGTTGAATCAGGATCAAGTTGACCTTCTAAACAGTCCCATATCCCCTAAAGAAATAGAAGCAGTTATTAATAGTCTCCCAGCCAAAAAAAGCCCAGGACCAGATGGGTTTAGTGCAGAGTTCTATCAGACCTTCAAAGAAGATCTAACTCCAGTTCTGCACAAACTTTTTCACAAGATAGAAGTAGAAGGTATTCTACCCAACTCATTTTATGAAGCCACTATTACTCTGATACCTAAACCACAGAAAGATCCAACAAAGATAGAGAACTTCAGACCAATTTCTCTTATGAACATCGATGCAAAAATTCTTAATAAAATTCTCGCTAACCGAATCCAAGAACACATTAAAGCAATCATCCATCCTGACCAAGTAGGTTTTATTCCAGGGATGCAGGGATGGTTTAATATACGAAAATCCATCAATGTAATCCATTATATAAACAAACTCAAAGACAAAAACCACATGATCATCTCGTTAGATGCAGAAAAAGCATTTGACAAGATCCAACACCCATTCATGATAAAAGTTCTGGAAAGATCAGGAATTCAAGGCCAATACCTAAACATGATAAAAGCAATCTACAGCAAACCAGTAGCCAACATCAAAGTAAATGGAGAGAAGCTGGAAGCAATCCCACTAAAATCAGGGACTAGACAAGGCTGCCCACTTTCTCCCTACCTTTTCAACATAGTACTTGAAGTATTAGCCAGAGCAATTCGACAACAAAAGGAGATCAAGGGGATACAAATTGGAAAAGAGAAAGTCAAAATATCACTTTTTGCAGATGATATGATAGTATATATAAGTGACCCTAAAAATTCCAACAGAGAACTCCTAAACCTGATAAACAGCTTCGGTGAAGTAGCTGGATATAAAATTAACTCAAACAAGTCAATGGCCTTTCTCTACACAAAGAATAAACAGGCTGAGAAAGAAATTAGGGAAACAACACCCTTCTCAATAGCCACAAATAATATAAAATATCTCGGCGTGACTCTAACGAAGGAAGTGAAAGATCTGTATGATAAAAACTTCAAGTCCCTGAAGAAAGAAATTAAAGAAGATCTCAGAAGATGGAAAGATCTCCCATGCTCATGGATTGGCAGGACCAACATTGTAAAAATGGCTATCTTGCCAAAAGCAATCTACAGATTCAATGCAATCCCCATTAAAATTCCAACTCAATTCTTCAACGAACTAGAAGGAGCAATTTGCAAATTCATCTGGAATAACAAAAAACCGAGGATAGCAAAAACTCTTCTCAAGGATAAAAGAACCTCTGGTGGAATCACCATGCCTGACCTAAAGCTTTACTACAGAGCAATTGTGATAAAAACTGCATGGTACTGGTATAGAGACAGACAAGTAGACCAATGGAATAGAATTGAAGACCCAGAAATGAACCCACACACCTATGGTCACTTGATCTTCGACAAGGGAGCCAAAACCATCCAGTGGAAGAAAGACAGCATTTTCAACAATTGGTGCTGGATTTCCAATTTAGTCCCCTTCTTTGTGCTTGTTAAAGAAGAGGGCTCAGTGTTTCCTCCTCATTCTATTCCTGACACTTGCTGACATACAATCCTACCATCATGAAGTCTTTTCTATCTGAAAGTTTATGGTCAAAATCTATTCCTTCTGTAAGGTGCCTTGGTCATGTTATTTTATCATAGCAGCTGGAAAGTAACTAATACTTGGGTTTAACAGAAAGAACACATAAAATATGAAGGAGACATTTACTTCTGCAGGGATATGGAAGGAATAGAAAGGATAAAACAGGGAGTGGAACCTAAACACCCTTGACCTAAGAATAAGAAAATTAAGTAACTTTAGTCAATAGATATTAGGCTTCTTATTAGATTCAAGGCTCACTACACAGGAGAGGAACCATGCTCATTAATGCAAAATTGATCAAAAAGCAATAGCTCAGGGTGTGATAGGACATAGGGGAGAACCTACTGTTATTATTTTTACCTATATGTATACCGTATCAATAAATCCCCACATCAAAATGCATCATGCATATTTGGGTAATATTTAGCAGTAATATGAACCTAATTTTATTATTTGAAGCAAAACACATATAAATAGAAAATGTTATATAATTTGAAATAAAAGATACATAAACAATTGCATACACTGGTTTAATAAGTCAATTGAAACTGTAAAGTTCTAATTAAACTGTACATGCTCATTTACTTATAGCTTATTTGAGGTATAGGTTTTTATGAAGTTAGTAGTGAGATTTCTTATGACTTTTGCAGATATCCTTAGTTTATCTTACCTTCTTCCCTATTCCTTCTACATTAATCTTTCTCATTAGAACCTGACTCTCCAAAGTGTCTCCAGAAATTATGACAATCACAATTATTCATGCTGCCATCAGTAGCCATATTGAAACACACATTTCATGTTGCTTCTGAAGATATTGTTAATGTCAAGGATCCCAGAAACCATCAGAATTTACAGTGAACTTCACAGTCAGTACTGTTCCCTCAGGTCATGTTGAGTTAAATGTTCTGAGATATGTTTTGTCGAGGTCACATATATACTGGCAACAGACAATGTATGGCCAAGATACTTTAGGCCTTTAGCAGCAATCATGTCAGTGATCCCTGCTGCATTATGGGACCAAATTAATATGACAGTCTTATACTGCATTAGAATAATTACTGATGTCAATTATGTATAATTCTGTCACATTCATGATAAGTGTTCTGCCATTTATAAACATTTTTATGTCCATTTTCATTCTTTCACTAGACAAGAGGTTTCAGGCATGGTCATACCAGCGGGATGCTGTCACCAGTAACAAGATAGAGTCTATTTTTAATATTTCTGATGGAGATCATGGTGATGACTATGATCTGTACTGCTTCTGGAGAAACTGCTGAATTCCATGCTCCATACTGATACACAAGATCATTATGAGGTAAGTATTCTGAGCTAGCACTGGATAACAGATCAGTGGCTGAGATTCTACATATCATAAGGAATCCTGTTGATGTTCTTGATTTATCAATTTCACCCTCAATTTCAAGCAAACAATATATTTTGATGTTTGTGGACCTACCTGTGAGAAGCAGCTATACTGATGTCAGTGATGTATTTTGTGAACAGAAATTGGGCAGGAATCCATTATATCTATTGCTGATGGAGATGCTGATGATGGCTATGATCTGTGTTGCTGCTTGAGAATCTGATAAATTCCAAAGTCCTTACTGATGCTTGAATTCATATTGAGGTAAATTTTCCTAGATGGCACTGAAGATCAGACTGATGTCTGAGATAATACCTGATACAGGAAATTCTCTTTATGTTTACTGATAAATGGATATAGCCCCAGATGTTTAAAATGAAATGTACTGTGATGTCTATGTTACTACCTGAAACCTGAAGCTATATTAATGTCAGAGCGGCATGATAGGAATGGCAATCATGAGGGAATGTATTCCTATTGATGATGGAGACCTAATTTATGGTGGTGATCTGTGTTGGTGCGATCTGGTGAATTTGACAGTCCATCCTGATTCTCAAGGTGATATTGAGGTAAGTATTCTGAGCTAGCACTTGCAATCCATTTGATGTTTGAGATCAAACATTCTACAGGAAATTCTGTTGAAGACTCTAATACATTCATGTTGGCCCATAGTTAACCATGTAATTTATAAGATCTATACTACTAACAAGAGAGCCAGAGATGTCAAAAAAAGAAAGAAAACAAAAACAAAAACAAAACAAAACAAAACAAAACACAAAAAACAAAAAACAAAAACAAAAAAAACTTTCCTGCCACTGGATGTGCATGGCCATAATATCTTCTGCACTCTTAATCGATATTAAACATAGTGTTGTATACCTGGCAACAGATACCATGGAACAATTTCATTGGCAACCACTTTGTCAGTGATCACTGTGCTACTGAGAGCCATGTTAATATCAGTAATCCAAAGTGCCTACAGAAACTATGTTGATGTCAATCATCATCCAGAAGCCCTGTTTAAACCCATAGTACATGATGATTCTGGGGAGATTGTTAATGTCAAGGATCCCTGAGGCCAGCAACTTCCACAGAGAATTTAACAATACAGTTTTCTCAGAATATTTTTATTTTTGGGGTCTGAGATGTTATTTTGAGTAACATATATAGTGGCAACTATCACCATTGTATATCCATTAGACTTCAGGTTTCCAGCAGGAATGATATCAGTTATCCCTGCTCCCATGTGGGACCATAATAATATGAGTGTCTCTGAATATCAATGGAAATTTATTTACATCAATTATCCATGTTCCTGTCTATTTTAGATGAAGTGTACTCCCACCCTAACCATTTTGATGTCATGATGCATCCTACCACTAGAGAAGAGGTTTCTCTACAAGGTCCTACTAGGTATCTGAAAATGTCTGAATGTGCATGATATTTCCTGGCAAAGACAAGATGGTATACCCAGATAAATGCTGCCATAGGCACCAAGGTCATGAGTGACCCTTGCTTTGGACATTACTGCCACTTTGGACCTGATCCCAACTGCCAAGGGAAATATATTGGTGTCACTCATCAGTGACAATGGTCAATTTTGGAGAAGTTCCCGTGAGGTGCTGAGAAGAAGTTATATCCTTTTGTTTTAGAATAAAATGTTGCGTAGATATCTGTCAAGTCCATTAGTTTCATAACTTCTGTTACTTTCTCTGTGTCCCTTTTTAGTTTCTGTTTCCATGATCTGTCCATTGATGAAAGTGGTGTGTTGAAGTCTCCCATTATTACAGTGTGAGGTGCAATGTGTGCTTTGAGCTTTACTAAAGTGTCTTTAATGAATGTGGCTGCCCTTGCATTTGGAGCATAGATATTCAAAATTGAGAGTTCCTCTTGGAGGATTTTACCTTTGATGAGTATGAAGTGTCCCTCCTTGTCTTTTTTGATAACTTTGGGTTGGAAGTTGATTTTATTCGATACCGAAATGGCTACTCCAGTTTGTTTCTACAGGCCATTTGCTTGGGAAATTGTTTTCCAGCCTTTCACTCTGAGGTAGTGTCTGTCTTTTTCCCTGAGATAGGTTTCCTGCAAGCAGCAGAATGTTGGGTCCTGTTTGTGTAGCCAGTCTGTTAGTCTATGTCTTTTTATTGGGGAATTGAGTCCATTGATATTAGGAGATATTAAGGAAAAGTACTTGTTGCTTCCTTTTATTTTTGTTGTTAGAGTTGACATTCTGTTCTTGGGGCAGTCTTCTTTTTGGTTTGTTGAGGGATTAATTTCTTGCTTTTTCTAGGGTGTGATTTCTGTCCGTGTATTTTGTTGTTGTTGTTGTTGTGGTTTTCTGTTTTTATTCTTAGAAGGGCTGGATTCATGGAAAGATAATGTGTGAATTTGGTTTTGTCGTGGAATAGTTTGGTTTCTCCATCTATGGCAATTGAGAGTTTGGCCGGGTATAGTAGCCTGGGCTGGCATTTGTGTTCTCTTAGTGTCTGTATAACATCTGACCAGGCTCTTCTGGCTTTCATAGACTCTGGTGAAAAGTCTGGTGTAATTCTGATAGGCCTGACTTTAAATGTTACTTGACCTTTCTCCCTTACTGCTTTTAATATTCTATCTTTATTTAGTGCATTTGTTGTTCTGATTATTATGTGTCGTGAGGAATTTCTTTTCTGGTCCCGTCTATTTGGAGTTCTGTAGGCTTCTTGTATGATCATGGGTATCTCTTTCTTTAGGTTTGGGAAGTTTTCTTCTACTATTTTGTTGAAGATATTTGCTGGCCCTTTTAGTTGAAATTCTTCATTCTCATCAAATCCTATTATTCATAGGTTTGGTCTTCTCATTTTGTCCTGTATTTCCTGGATGTTTTGAGTTAGGATCCTTTTGCATTTTTATTTTCTTTGATTGTTGTGCCGATGTTCTGTAAGGAGTCTTCTGCACCTGAGATTCTCTCTTCCATCTCTTGTATTCTGTTGCTGATTCTCACATCTGTGGTTTCAGATTTCTTTCCTAGGATTTCTATCTCCAATGCTGCCTCACTTTGGGTTTTCTTTCTTGTGTCTACCTCCCTTTTCAGGTCTAGTATGGTTTTGTTCATTTCTCTCACCTTTTTGGATGTGTTTTCCTATAAGGACTTCTTCCTGTTTGTTTGTGTTTTCCTGTTTTTCCTTAAAGACTTGTAACTCTTTAGCAATGCTCTCCTGTATGTCCTTAAGTTAGTTATTAAAGTCCTTCTTGATGTCCTCTACCATCATCATGAGATACTCTTTTAAATCTGGGTCTAGCTTTTCGGTTGTGTTGGGGTGCCCAGGACTAGGTGGGGTGGGATTGCTGCTTTCTGATGATGGTGAGTGGTCTTGATTTCTGTTAGTAGGATTCTTACTTTTGCCTTTCGCCATCTGGTAACCTCTGAGGCTAGCTGTTTTAGTTGTCTCTGGTTAGAGTTTGTTCCTCAGGTGACTCTGTTAGCCTCTATTAGCAGACCTGGAAGGCTAGCTCTCTCCTTAGTTTCAGTGGTTAGAGTATTCTCTGCAGGCAAGCTCTCTTCTTGCAGCGAAGTTGCCCAGGTATGTGGTGTTCGAACCTGCCTCCTGACAGAAGTTGTGTACTACTCACCAAAGGTCTTAAGATCCCATGGAGGGTCCTGTGTGGACCTTGGGGGTCTCCAGATACTCTGCACACAAGGAACCCCAGTGCTGGTGTGGACCAGAAGGGGCTTGGGACCCTGATTTGCCGGCTTTTCTGATTCCCTAATTAAGGCAGTCTCTGATTCCGCACGATTAAATTGGAGCAGATGCTGAGTTCCACTCACCAGAGGTCTTAAGATCCCGTGGGGGTTCCTTTGTGGGTCCTTGCAGGTGTCCGGAGACTCTGTGAGCAAGGTACCCTGGTGCTGGTATGGACTGGAAGGGAATTGTGACCCTGATCAGGCTGGTTTTTCTGCTTCCCTAATTAAGGCAGTCTCAGGTCCCGTGTGATTGGATTGGAGTAGATGGTGTGTTCCACTCACCAGAGGTCTTAAGATCCCATGTGGGATCCTGTGGGGGTCCTTGCAGGTGTCCGGAGACTCTGTGGGCAAGGAACCCCGGTGCTGGAGTGGACCAGCAAGGCCACCAGTAGCTTTCTTGAAACATATAACCTACATTGCTTCTGGAGGTATTGTTAATGCTAAGGATCCCTGAGACCATCAGAATAATGTGAAGTTCAAGTTCAATAGTGTTGCCTATTTTCATGTTGAATTACATATTCTGGCATATGTTATGTTGAAAACATATCAATTGTGGTACCAGACACCGGTATATGTCCATGTTACTTCAGGCCTCCAGGATTCATGCCATTAATACCTGATGCCATTTGGGACAATATTGATATGAGGGTGTCCAACAGTCAATGGAATTATTACAGATGTATGTTATACATTTTTCTGCTCAATTTGTGCGAAGATTCTTACCATTGATAATAATTTTGATTTCACTATGCATCCTGCCTCTTGAATTACCTTGATGTCCGTGATTCTTCTTGGCAACAGACTTCACTTTGTATGCCAGATGCCTGTTGTCATAGGCATCCAGGTCAGGGGTGAATCTTACTCCCACTTTAGACTAATTTATGACATCAGAGACCTCAAAGCAAAGTGAATCTGGCTCCCACTTTAGACTTATTAATGACACCAGAGACCCCAAAGGCCATACAGTCATTAATCCATGTTATCACTGGTAACCATCTTGAGCTTTATAGTCAGAGTTTGTAGCAGGAATGGTGTAGCAACAAGTGTTACCTTTGAAGAGGTCCATGACATCTGAGATGCCCCAATCATAAATGTCTATTGTGAACATCATTGTCAGTACTGCTGCCTAAGTTTATAATGACAAAAGAGCTGTGTACTGTTATTGAAGTTCCCTTTGATGTCAATGATCACATCTGAATGCTGAAGATATGCTGATATCATTGCTCTTTCCTGTGATAATCAAGCATAATGGAATCTATTACATGAAGATCCTATTACTAATGGAGACCCTGGTAATGGTTATGAGCAGTGTTGCTTCTGGAGAAACTGCTGAATGCCAAGGAAAATGCTGATACACAATGCCATATTCAGGTAAGTGTTGTTATCTGACACTAAATAGAAATTTGATATCTGAGATCCTACTCACTACAGGAAGTTCTGTTGATGTCCCTGATGCAGTCATGTAGCTCCTGATGTGAAACATGTATGGTATTTTCATTATTATGATTCTACCTGTAACAAAAAAAAAAAAAAACTGTGTTGATGCCAGTGATGTATGCTGTGACCAGCAATTTTGATGGAGTCCAAGTTTGATTTTATTTCTATTGCTAATGGAAAACCTAGTGGTGGCTATGATGTGTGCTACTGCTTGAAAATATAATGAACCTCAAGGTCCACAATAAAGCCCAAGTTTATTTTGAGGGAAGTATTCTTATCTGGTTCTGGAGATCAGATTAAAATCTGTAAACCTACCTGCAACAGGATCATCAGTTGGTATTTCTCATGTATGTGTGTAGCTCACAATATCTAACATGTGATAAATATTGATACTTGTGATCCTGCTGGAAACATGAAGCTATTTTGAAATCAGTGATGCCGCTATGTCCAGCAACCATGATGGGGTATTTTATTCCTGTTGCTAATTGAGACCCTGGTGATGGCTATGATCTGTGTTGTTTCTTGAGAACCTGATGAATTCAAAGGCCCATAGTGAAATGATAGGTTATATTGAGGTACGTGTTCTCAATAATGGAGATCAGATTGATATCTAAGATCCTAACAGCCACAACAAATTCTGATGATGTCACTGATACATGAATACATTGCATGATGTTGACTATGTAATGTGCAAGATCCTTACTGCCACCTGAAATAATGTGGATATCAGTGATTTATCCTGCAACTAAATAAGGCAATTATGACAATGATTTATTCTGCCCTGTGAATTGAGGTTGATGTCATTGATATGTAACTGTCTACACACCCCATGGGATTGCCCTAGGTCCATGCTACCATTTGCAACCTGGTTGCCAGTGATCCCTGCTGTCCCTGGTTATCATGTTAATATCACTATTACATAGTTCCTGTAGAAACTATGGTGATATCAATCATCCATTCTGCCTCAAGTAGCCATGTTTAAACACACAGTCCATGATGCTTCTTGGATTATTGTTAATGTCAATGATCCCTGAGGCCAGCAGAGTCTTAGTTGAAGTTTTAGATAAATTCTGCTGCGTCACATCATGTTGAATTACATGTTCTGAGATATATTATGTGGAGGTCACATATAGTGTGGCAATGGACACTGTTGCTTATTACAAATACTTCAGGCGTCCAGCAGCCATGGCAGTGATACCTTCTGTCTTATGGGACCACATTAATATCATTGTCTCCTACTGCCAATGGAATCATTGTTGATGTCTGTTATCAATGCTTCTGTCAAATTTATGTCAAGTATCCTTCTACCTGTAAACATTTTGATATCATGATTCAAAGTGCCACTAGGGGAGTTTCTTTACATGGTCATATCTACCTTTGAAATTCTCTTGATATCCCTGGCAACTGATACCATGGTATATTTCTGATTCCTACTCACACAGGCAACCAGGCAGTGAGTGATCACTAATCACACTTTAAAACAAATTGGTATCAGTGATCCCAAATGCTAAGGAAACTGGCCAAGGGAATTGGGAAATTGATGTCACTCATCCATGCTACCAGTGGTAACCATGTTGAGATCCTCAGTCAGTGTCTTTGAAGATGTCTTGATGTCTGTGATAACTCAACAAGAATAAAGTGTTGTGAAGTTCATTGTCAGTACTGGTGCCTAAGGTCATAATGATATAAGTGCTGTGTGCTGCTACTGGACACATGTTTGATGCCACTGAACATAATTGCAACCTGAAGCTATGTTGAGGTCAGTGTTGTATTCTGCAACCAGAAATCATGATGAACTCAATTCTTATTGCTTATGGAAACCTTGGTGATGTCTACGATCTGTGTTTTTTCTAGAGAACACAATGAATTCCAAAATTCATACTGACACTTGATGTCATGTTGAGGTAAGGGTTCTTATGTAGCACTGGAGATCAGATTGATGCCTGAGATCCAACCTGCCACAGGTAATTTTGTTGATGTCCCTGATATTTTCATGTAGCACCTGCTATCATCCATGAAATGTACAATATTCTTACTACCACCAAAAGAGGTAGTGATGTCAGTGATCTATCTTGTTCCTGGAAAAACGTTTTATGACCCTAATTTTTTTATGCCCTCTGAATCAATGCTGATGTCACTAATATATACCTGGCAACAGACCCCATGGTATTGTCTGAGAATATTGTTGGCAATGGCAAAATTATTGTCAGTGATCCTAGTTGACACTGGAACCATGTTGACTTCACTAATGCACAGGTGCCACAGAAATGTGGATGATGTGAATCATGCATCCTGCCTCTAGTAGCCATGTTGAAATCCATTGTCTGTGTTGCTCCTGAAGGGACTGTAAATATGAAGAATCCCTGAGACCGTCAGAATCTTAATTGAAGTTCACTCAATAATGCTATCTTAGGTCATGTTGAGTTACATGTTCTGAGTTATGTTATGATGCGGTATATATATATATATATATATATATATATATATATATATATATATATAGTTGCATCAGATACCACAGTATTTCCATGATACTTCAGGCCTCTAGCAGTAAATATGTCAGTGATCCCTGATGACTCTTCAGCCCAAATTCTGACTTTCATTAACTACCAATGGAATTACTACTGATGACTGTTATCTATTCTTCTGTATAAAATCTCAGAAGTGTCTTGCCATTCATAAGCAATTTGATGTAACGATGCACCTGGCAACTGGAAAAGAGATTTGTTTACATGAATCCCTCTGAAAGTATTTTTATGTCCCTTGTACTTACTGGCAATGGACACTATGTTATATCAGAGATCCCTGCTGCCATAGACAAACAGATTAGGCATGTTTTCTACTCCCACTTTGGACAATATTGATGACATCTGTGATCCTGACTACGAAGAAAAATATATTGACGTTACTAATTCATGCTGTCACTGGTAACTATTTTGACACCCATAGTCTGTGTGGTCATTGAAAAGCTACATGATGTCTATGATAAATCAACCATAAGAATCTGTTGTAAAGTCCATTGTAAGTATTGCTGCCTAAGTTCATAATGAAGTAAGTACTGTTCGCTGTTACTGGAGACTAGTTTGATGCCTGTAATCCTAACTGAAACCTGAAAATACCTTGATGTGAGTGCTGCATGCTGTGACAAGCAATAATGTTGGAATCCACTTTTTTCTATTGCTAATGAAATACCCGTTGATGGCCATAATCTCTCCTATTGTTTGAGAACCTGCTGACTTACAATGTTCATATTGATGGTAGAGGTCATGTTGAGGTAAGTGTTCTGAGGTGACACAGTAGATCAGATTGATGTCTGAGATTCTATCTTCCATAAGAAATTCTGTTGATCTTCCTGCCTGCTATCAACCATGTAATATACATGGTTGTTACTGACCCTGGAATTGCGCTGTCAAGATAAATAGTGCCTCCTGATAAGAGGTGTATGATCATAATTTTTCTTCCCTTATAATATATGCTAATGCCATTGACATATAAATGGCAAGATTCCATGGTATGGCCTTCGTTACATGCTGTCATTGGACACCTTGTCATTAGTGATCCCTGATACCACTGAGAACTATATTAATATCACTCATTCAAAGTGCCTACAGAAAATATGATGATATCCATTATGCTGCCTTCAGTGGCCTTGTTTAAACCCACAGTCCATGATGATTCTGATGAGACTGTTAATGTCCAGGATCTCTGAGACCATCTGAACATAACGTGAAAATTTAGGTCTTACTGTTTCTCCATGTCATGTTCAGTTTCATATTCTGTTACACTGAGGACACATAGTGACAAAAGATACCATTTTTATATTCATGACATTTCAGGCCTCAAGCAGCTGTGATCACATTAATCTCTGCTAACTTATGGGGCAACATAAATATGAGCGTCTCCAACTGCTAATAGAATCTCTACTGATATCAGCTATCCAAATTTTTCTGCTGTTATTTATGAGAAGTATGCTTTCAGCTGCAACAATTTTTATGTCAAAGATCCATCCTGTCATCAGAGAAGAGGATTATGTACATAGTCATTCATGTCCTCTTAAATATTTTGATGGCCTTGATACTTCCTGACAACAAACGAGGTGCTATATACCAGTTCTAAGCTGCCACTGGCAACCAGGTCCTGAGGGATTGTTACTGCCTCTTTGGAACAGGTAATGACATCAGAGATCCCAACTTCCCAATTGCCAAGTTAAAAGTATTGACATTACTTATCGATAAAGCATCTGGTAAACATGTTGAGATTCATAGATAGTCTTGACTTTGAAGAGTCTGACTTTGAATTCTGTCCTGTCTATGATCCTTTAGTCAAAGTGTCTATTGTAAAGTTCATGATCAATATTGCTGCCTAATGTCATAATGAGTTAAGTGCTGTGTGCTGCTACTGGAGATATTTTTGACACCTGGGATGGTACTTGAAACCTGAAACTTTTTTGATGTGGGTAATGAATGTTTTGACCAGCAATCATGATGGATTCCATTGTTTCTATTACTGCAATTGATGGAAACCCTGATCATAAGGATGATCTCTGCTGCTGTTTAAGGTAATTCCATATTTTATGGTCCATACTGACAGTGGTTATCATATTGAGGTACAGGATCTGAGGTGCACTGGAGATCACATTGATATCTGAGATCCTATTGGCCACAGGAAATTCTTTTGATATCCCTGATGTATGCATGTAGCCCCTTCTCTGGACCATGCGTTCACTAATATATACATCTTTGGAAGACAAATCGATCTGTCTATACTCTTTGATACCACAAGCAACAATGTTGTCATTGATCCTTTCTCCCATTTAGGGCCACATTAATATGAATGATTCCAACTGTCATTGGAATCTATACTGATGTCAGTGATGCATGCTTCTCTCACCTGTGGGAATGTCCTTTATGAGATATATGTACTCTTAGCTGTGATATTTTTGAAGTCAATGCTCCATTCTGACACTATAGATGTGATTTCTGTTCATGGTTCTCCCTGCTCTCTGAAACAATCACGATGTTCTGATTCTTCCTGGCAATAGACGCCATGGTATATCCAAGAACTTTGATGCCAGAGGCAACCAGGATGTTAATGATACCTACTGACACTTTGGACCAGATTGTGATACCAATTGTCCTATTTGCTAAGATAAATATGTTGATTTTACTCTCCCATTGTACCATTTGTAACCACATGTGCTGACTCTGAAGATCTTGGTAATGTCTATGATCACTGTGTACAAAAGCATCAATTATGAAATGCATGGTCAGAACTTCTGCCCAAGATCCCAATGAGGTTAGTAGTGTGTTTTCCTATTGGAAACTTGTTTCAAGCCTCTGATGTGACTTATAACCTGAACCTATGTTGCTGTCACTGCTATATGCTGAACCCAGGAAACATGATGGTATCCATAGTTTCTATTCCTTGGAAGACCCTATTGATGTCAATGATCTGTTTTGCTGCATGAGAACAGACTTAATTCCAAGGTTCATATTGATGTACAAAGTTATATATTGAGGTGAATGTTCTGAGCTGGCATTGGGGATAAGCTTGATGTCTGAGAGCTTACCTGCTGCTGTCAACTGTGCTGATATATCTGATACATGAATGTATTTTCTTTTTTAGACCTTGTTTTGGGTTATATCCTTGCTGTTGCAAGAAGAGATTTGATGTAATTGATCTCTCCTGCCACCAGAGAAAATATTTATGTCCATAACTGAATCTTTTCAATATCAGTGATACACTTGTCAGCAGACACCATACTATATCTATAATTCTTACCCCTAATAGCAAACATCATAGTAGAGATTTGTGCTGCCACTTTGGACCATGATGATATCAGTGATTCCCAACTACCTATAGTAAAATTATGATGATAGCCATCCATAGTGCTACATGTAACTCTGTTCATATCTATAGACTGTGCTGCCTATGAAGATCTTGCTAAAATCTAATATCCCTACTGCTAGAAGACTCTGTCTTGAAATTCTTGGTAACTACTGTTGCCTAAGTCATGTTTACTTAAGTGTACTGTGTTACAATCAGTTATGGTTTTCATGCCTTGTACCTGACTGCCTTCTGACATCAGTAATCACGACAGTGATTATTGTACCTCTCAAGATATTATGGGGCACAGGAATCTATGAAATGTCCATGATTTATGCATATAGCCCCTCCTGGTTTTTTTTAATAATTTATATGCTCTTTACTGAAACCAGAAGAACTGATCACAGTATCATTCATCCATCCTGGCAATGGAGAAGACGCTTATGTTAATACTATTCCCAGGTTCTGAATCTATGCTGATGTCAAAGATACACCTGGAAACAGTAACCATGTTTTTTCCCCCCAAGATATGTGCTACCACAGGCAACCTTGATTTCAGTGACCCCTTTTGCAAATCAGTACCATATTAATATCAATAATTCAAAGTGCTGTTAGAAAGTATTTTGATATCCATAAACAATGATGGCACTAGCATCCATATTGAAATGTATCGTCTGTGATGCTTTTGATGGAATTGTTCATATCAAGGAGCTCTGTGGGAACCAGAGTCTATTCTGAACTTTAAGGTCAATACTGCTGCTTGAGGTCATGTTTTGAAGTGTTCTAAGATATGTTATATTGATTTCATTGTTATAATGTGGGAAAAGATACCATTGTTGTATGTCCAAAATCCTTGATACCAGGATCATCTAGGATCATCCAGGATGTCCATGTTCTCTGCTGCCACTTGGAACATTAATACAAGCTACTACAAATGCCAACAAAATATATATTGATATCATCAATCCACACTTCTGCCATCTGACACCATGTTAGGTATATGATGTGTACTGCCAGCTCTAACCAATTTGATGTCAAAGGTCTATCCTGCCACTAGAGTGGACATTACTGTCTATGGTCTTATATGTCCTCTGAAACTGTGTACATGCCAATGATACCTCCTGGCAACAAACAACATGGTTCATCTCAGATGATGGCTGCCATTAGCCACAAGAAGATTAGGGATACTTGCTGGCAGTTTGGACCCTATTGATTATATCATTGATCTCAGTTGCATAGGAAAATATCTTGATGTCACTTAATCCTGCTGCTTGTGGTAACCATGTTGATATCCCTAGTCAGTTTTTGCTCTCAAGAGCTTGGTGATGTCTGTGAGCCCTACTGCCAGAAGAATCTATCTTGAAGTTCATGGACAGTAATGCTACCTACTTCATGTGGAGTGTTCTGAGTTCCACTTCAGAGATGTGTGTGATCCTACTTACAACTGGAAGCTATAATGATATCAATAATACCTGCTTTTACCAGCAAAAAAGATGGTGTACATTGGTATTATTGAGATCCTACCTGCCACAAGTAACTATAGTGAATTCCTTGATGCATGTATGCAGCCCTCAATGCAGATCATATTAATTAAATACCCTTTTTAACACTAGAATCGCTATTGATGTCAATGATCCATCCTGCCATTGGAGAAGAAATTTATTGGCATGATCTCTTCTTCCCTCTGAGTCTACGATAATATCACTGATTTTTCTTGCAATAAACACCATGGAATCTATACTGATGTTGGACCTGCACTCTGCAACAAATGTGTGTGAGCCCCAGGTTCAGCCTGTGTATGCTCCTTAGTTGCTAGTTCAGCATTTGAGAGCCTCAGTGATCCAAGTTTTTTGATTGTGTTGGTATTCCTCTGGAGTTCTTATCCCCCTTGGGGCCCTCAATTTTCTGCCGAACTCTACCATAAGAGACCCAAGCTCCATTCAATATTTGGCTGTGGGTGTCTGTGCCTGTCTGAGTCAGCTGCTGAGTTGAGCCTCCTAGAGGTCAACATGCTTCCGTCTGCAGTCCTATCACTGTATCATTAATGCTGTCAGGGATTGGTTGTTGCACATGGGATGGGTCTCTAGTTTGGGCAGTTATTGCTTTGCCATTGCATTAGTGTTTTTTCTATCCCTTGTCAATGTATTTCTCACAGACAGAATAAATTTTAGTTCCAAAGTTTGAAAATATGTTGGTGTGACGATAGCTTCACTGGAGTTCCTACATAGACACAAGAGGTGGACCATTCAGATTCCATAGCACAATATTGTAAGTTATAGTTAAGATCATCCACTTTGATATTTGAGTACCTTCCCTTTCCCAGGTCTCAGTCTCATCCTCAACATGCCACACCCCTACACTCTATACCCCTGCAAGTTTCAGTTTTCTCTTCATTCTCACGGTCATCTAGAAATCTACCCTGCCCCTACTCACACTGGATTCTGAACACTGCCATGTCATTACCCATTCTTTCTCTCACTCACTTAATTTTGCCCATCTGCTGCCCATGATTTCTTTTTAAGTGAGATTCAAGTATCCTCACTTTGTCCTTTCTTCTTGTTTAGCTTCCTTGGGTCTGTGGAGTACAGCAAGTTTATCCTGTCTTTTAAGACTAATTTCAACTTATAAGTGACTACATGCCATACATGTCCTTTGGGGTCTGGATTAACTAGCTCAATATGATATTCTCCATTCCATCTATTTTCCTACAAAATCCATGATTTGTTTGTTTTTAATAGTTCTATAGTACTCCACTGTGTAGATGTGTCACATTTTCTTTATCCATTTGTCATTTGAGGGACATCTAGGCTGTTTCCAGTTTCTGGCTATTATGAATAAAGCTATGAGCATGGTTGAGCAAGTGTCCTTTTGGGGACAGTGGAGTATCTTTTGGGTATATGCACAGGAGTGGTATAGCTGGCTCTTGAATAGAACTTGAAAAGAATATATACAGTTTTCTAAGAAACACCAAATTGATTTCCAATGTTTATGCAGAAGTTTGCAGTTCCGCCAGCAATTGAGGTATGTTCCCCTTGATCCACATCCTCACTAACATGTATTACCAATTGAATTAGTGATGATAGTCAATATGACTATAGTATGATAGAATCTCAGAGATGGTTTGATTTGCATTTCCCTAAAGACAAAGCACATTGAATATTTCTTTAAGTGCTTCTTGGCCATTTAAGATTCTTCTGCTGTGAATTATCTGTACCTAATTTTTCACCTAGGTTATTTGGTTTTTTGGAGGTTAACTTCTTGAGTTTTTGGTAAATTTTGGACATTAGTCCTCTATGGGATGTCCGTTAAGTGAAAAAATTTCATAATGTGTAGGTTGCTGATTTTTACTATGGGCTATGTCCTTTGGTTTACAGAAGCTTTCCTTTTTCATGAGGTCCCGTTTATCAGTTCTTGATCTTAGAGCCTGAAGTATTGGTGTTCTGTTCAGGAACTTGTTTCCTGTACCAATGTGTAGAACCTATTTCCTACTATCTCTTCTATGAGATTTAGTGTATCTGATTAATGTTGAGGTCTTTGGTCCATTTGTACTTCAGTTTTATGCATGATATATGTGGATCTATTTGCATTCTTCTACATGCAGACATCCAGTTAGACCAGCAGTATTTGTTGAAGATGCCTCCATTTTCCATGTATTCTTTTATATTCTTTGTCAAAAATCAAATGTCCATAGGTTTGTGGGGCCATCTCAGGATCGTCCATTCAATTTAATTGATCCACCAGTTTGTTCCTATAGTAATAGAATGCAGCTTTTAATATTATTTCTCTGTATTATAAATCAAGGACAGGTATGGTGGTACCTCTGGAAGTTCTATTATTGGTTAAGATTGTTTTAGCTATCGTGGGTTTTTTATCTGTATGAATCTTAGAATTGTTCTTTCAATGTCTGGAAAGAATTGTGTTAGAATTTTGATAGGGATTGCATTAAATCTATAAATTGCTTTTGGTCAGATGATCATTTTCAATATGTTAGTCCTACTGCCCCATGAGCATTGAAGATCTTTCCATTTCTGATATGTTCATCAGTTTCTTTCTTCAGAGAATTGAAGTTCTTCTCATTTAAGTTCTTATACATGCTTGATTAGAGTTACACAAAGATATTTTATATTGTTCATGTTTATTGTAAAGAGTTGTATTTTCCTAATTTATTTGTTGGCCCATTTATCATTTATCAAAGGAGGGCAGGCTATGTATTATTTTTGAAATAACTTTATATTCAGCTGTTTTGCTGGAGGTGTTTATCAGCTTGCTTATGTTTACTATAATATTATCTGCAAATAATGATACATTGACCTCTTCCTTTCTACTTTGTGTCTCTGTGAACTCCATCAGTTAACTTATTGCTCTGGGTAGAAAGTTTAATACTATATTAAATAAATAGTGAGTGAGTGGGGTACATTCATTTGTCTCCAATTTAGTGGAACTGTTTTAAGTTTCTCTACATTTAATTTTATGTTGTCCATTGGCTTTCCATATACTGATTTGATTATGTTTATGTATGTGCCTTATATCCCCGATCTCAAACTTTTGACATGAAGGGGTGGTGAATTTTGTTGAAGGCCTTTTCATCATATTATGAGATGATCATGTGAATATTTTCTTTCAATTTGTTGATATGGTGGATTATGTGGATTGGTTTTCAGATATTGAGCCATCCCCGCATCCCTGGGATGAAGCCTACTTGATCATCATGGATGATAGTCTTGATGTATTTCTGAATGGGGTCAAAGTCGCACTTAAAGAAATGTTCAAAGTTCTTATTTATATGGGACTGCAAATCAAAACAACCCAGCGATTCCACCCTAAACCAAACAGAATGCCTAAGAACAAGAGCTCATGTGACAGCACATGCTGGTGAGAATGTAGAACCCAAGGAACACTCTCCCTTATTGCTGGTGGGATTGCAGGTTGGTACAACCACTATGTGAAACAATCTGGCTATTCTTCAGAAAATTGGAAATAGTTCTACCTGAAGAACCAGTTCGACTAATTTGGGCATATATCCAAAATATGCCCCACCATTCCACAGGGCCATGTGCTCCACTAGTTCATAGTAGCCTTACGTGTAATAGCTGGAAACAACCCAGATGTCCCTCAATAGAAGAGTAGAGACAGAAAATGTGGTTTCTTTACATAATGGAATATTATTCAGCTATTAAGAATGAGGAAATCATGAGTTTTTCAGGCAAATGGTTAGAAATGGAAATAATCATCATGAGTTAAGTATCTCAGACCCAAAAGGACATTCATAGTATATACTCACTAGTAAGTGGATATTAGCCAAAAAGTACAGAATACCTATGCTACAACCTACTGAACTTAAGAAATTTAACAACAGAAAAGCACAAGTGAGGATTCTTCAGTAACATTTGAGGGTGAAGAAAATTATCATAGGAGTCAGGGGGAAGGAGCAACCTGGGTGTGAGTAGGCAGATGGAACAGAAATGGGAACAGGATCAGTTAGGTGGGACAGGAAAGAAGCCCAGAGTGGTAGAAGAATGAGTGGAAATATGCAGGTTTCAGGGTGGGGTCGAGGTACCATGGACCTCTAGAAAGTGCCATGGACCTTGGAGATAAGACTCTCAGGACTTAGTGATATGCTCAACAGTGGGGAAAGGGAACTTAAAAAGCGTCCAACTCAAGTAGATAGACAGGGCTTCAGGTAGAGGGATGGGGTTACCAAAACACAGTTAAAATTTCTGACCCAGAATCGTTCCTGTGTAACAGTACAAAAATGGAGAAGAGATGAAGGGAAAGGTGGTCCAGTAAAGACCCAACTTGGAATTCCTCTCAAGGGCCGGATCAAAGAACTGACATTATTACTGATGCAATGGTGTGCTGACAGACAGGAGCCTAGCATTGTTTGGCCTCCTAGAAGCCCAAAAACCAGCTGAATGATTCAGTTGCAGATACTTATACTTAGAAATTGGACTGAAGTCGAGACCCCAATGGTGGAATTAGAGGAAGGATGAAAGAAGCTGAAGGGAAGAGTGACCCCATAGGAATACCAGTAGTATCAACTAATGTGGATGCCTAGAAACTCCCAGACACTGAGCCACCAGCAAGGCAGCATGCCAGAGCTGGCTGGAGTACCCTGACACACATATAGCATAGGATTGCCTAGTCTTGCCTTACTGGGAGAATATGTGCCTAATCTTCAAGTGACTTGAAACCCCATGGAGTGTGAAGGTCCAGTATATGTGTGAGAGTATCTTCTTGGAAGAGGGGCAGGGGGGAGGAGGAATGTGATGAGGAACTGTGAAGGGGGAACCAGGAGCAGAAGCAAATGCTGGATTGCAATATATATATACCATTTCCAGGTTTTCCCTCTGTAAATACCCTATTCCAACCCCCTTTACCCTACTTCCATGAGGGTGCTCCCCCTCTGCCCTATCTACTCCTGCCTCACTGCACTAGCATTCCTCTACACTGGGACAGCAAACCTTCACAGGACCAAGGGCCTCTTCTCCCATTGATGCCAGATAAGGCCCCTTCAGCTTCTTGAGTACTTCCCCTTACTCCTCCAATGGCGTCCCTTTGCTCAGTCCAATGGTTGGCTGTGAGCATCCACATCTGTATTGGTCAGGATGTAGAAGACCCTCTCAGAAGACAGCTGTATCAGGCTCCTTTCAGAAAGCACTTCTTGGAATCAGCTATAGTGTCTGGGTTTGGTGTCTGCATTTGGGATGGATCCCCAGGTAGGGTAGTCTCTGGATAACATTTCCTTCAGTCTTTGATCCACTCTTTTTTGCTATATTTCCTATAGAAAGGAGTAATTATGAATTAAAATTTTGGAACTGAGTGTGGGACCCATCCCTCAACCATGCCAACCTCTGGATATGGTCTTTACAGGTTCTCTCTCCCCTTTCGTGGTATATTTTGGCTAATGTAATCCTGTTGGAGTCCTGTGAGTTCCTTGCTTTTGGCATTGGGGACTTTCTGGTTGCTACACCCAGTTCCCCATCCCCTATTGCTATACACTGCTATTCAGGTTCCTGACCCACATTACATCTCCTCCATCTCCTCTGATATATGTTTCTTCCCTCTTTTTCACCTACCCCTCTTCTCTTACATCACAGTCCCTTTCACCTTCTCTATTTCCCATGAGTATTTTGTTTCCCTTTCTATGTAGGGCTTAAGCATTCACACTGGTCTTCCTTCTGCTTGAACTTCATTTGCTCCATGAGTTGTATCTTGGGTATACTATGTTCTTTGACTAATATTCACTTATAAGTGAGTACATACCATATATGGTCTTTTGTGACTGAGTTACATCACTCAAGACAATAGTTTTTATTTCATTTTTTTTCAATTTTTAATTAGCTATTTTCTTCATTTACATTTCAAATGCTATCCCGAAAATCTCCTATACCCTCCCCTGTGCACTGCTCTGCAACCCACCCACTCCCACTTCTTGGCCCTGCATTCCCCTGTACTGGGGCATATAAAGTTTGCAAGACCAAGGGGCCTCTCTCTTCCCAATGATGGCTGACTACGCCATCTTCTCCTACATATGTAGAAAGAGAAAGAAGATCTGAGGGAGCTGGTTAGTTAAATTTTTGTTCCACCTATAGGGTTGCAGACCCCTTTAGCTCCTTGGGTATATTCTCTAGCTCCACCATTGGTGCCCTGAGTTCTATCCAATAAATGACTATGTGCATCCACTTTTGTATTTGCCAGGCACTGGAATATCCTCACAAGAGACAGCTATATCAGGGTCCTTTCAGCAAAATCTTGCTGGCATGTACAATAGTATCTGTGTTTGGTAGCTGATTATAGGATGGATCCCTGGATGGGGTAGTCTCTAGATGGTCCATCCTTTCATCTTAGCTCCAAACTTTGTCTCTGTAACTCCTTCCACTTGTGTTTTGTTCCCTATTCTAAGGAGAAATGAAGTATCCACCCATTGGTCTTCCTGCTTCTTGAATTTCTTGTGCTTTGAAAATTGAATCTTGGCCTTCTGCTCCACTTGAGACCCGGGCTACCTTGCCAGCAGAGTCTCGCCCAACACCCGCAAGGGCCCACACAGGATTCCCCACTGGATCCTAAGACCTCTGGTGAGTGGAACACAGCGCCTGCCCCAATCCAATCGCATGGAACCTGAGACTGAGGTACATAGGGAAGCAGGCTACCCGGGCCTGATCTGGGGCACAAGCCCCTTCCGCTCCACTCGAGCCCCGGGCTACCTTGCCAGAAGAGTCTTGCCCAACACCCGCAAGGGCCCACACAGGATTCCCCACGGGATCCTAAGACCTCTGTTGAGTGGACACAGTGCCTGCCCCAATCCAATCACGCAGAACCTGAGACTGTGGTACATAGGGAAGCAGGCTACCCGGGCCTGATCTGGGGCACAAGCCCCTTCTGCTCCACTCGAGCCCCAGGCTACCTTGCCAGCAGAGTCTTGCCCAACACCTGCAAGGGCCCACACAGGACTCCCCAAGGGATCCTAAGACCTCTGTTGAGTGGAACACAGCACCTGCCCCAATCCAATCGCATGGAACCTGAGACTGCGGTACATAGGGAAGAAGGCTGCACGGGCCTGATCTGGGGCACAAGCCCCTTCTGCTCCACTCGAGCCCCAGGCTACCTTGCCAGCAGAGTCTTGCCCAACACCTGCAAGGGCCCACACAGGACTCCCCAAGGGATCCTAAGACCTCTGTTGAGTGGAACACAGCACCTGCCCCAATCCAATCGCGTGGAACCTGAGACTGCGGTACATAGGGAAGAAGGCTGCACGGGCCTGATCTGGGGCACAAGCCCCTTCCGCTCCACTCGAGCCCTGGGCTACCTTGCCAGCGGAGTCGCCTGACACCCGCAAGGGCCCACACAGGATTCCACACGGGATCCTAAGAACTCTAGTGAGTGGAACACAACTTCTCCCCGGAGTCTGGTTCGAACACCAGATATCTGGGTACCTTCCCTGCAAGAAGAGAGCTTGCCTGCAGAAAATACTCTGCCCACTGAAACTAAGGAGAGTGCTACCCTCCAGGTCTGCTTATAGAGGCTAACAGAGTCACCTGAAGAACAAGCTCTTAACAGTGATAACTAAAACAGCTAGCTTCAGAGATTACCAGATGGCAAAAGGCAAACGTAAGAATCCTACTAACAGAAATCAAGACCACTCACCATCATCAGAACGCAGCACTCCCACCCCACCTAGTCCTGGGCACCCCAACACAACCGAAAATCTAGACACAGATTTAAAAACATTTCTCATGATGATGATAGAGGACATAAAGAAGGACTTTCATAAGTCACTTAAAGAATTACAGGAGAGCACTGCTAAAGAGTTACAGGCCCTTAAAGAAAAGCAGGAAAACACAGCCAAACAGGTAGAAGTCATTAACGAAAAACAGGAAAACACATCCAAACAGGTAATGGAAATGAACAAAACCATACTAGAACTAAAAAGCAAAGTAGACACAATAAAGAAAACCCAAAGCGAGGCAACGCTGGAGATAGAAACCCTAGGAAAGAGATCTGGAAGCATAGTTGCGAGCATCAGCAACAGAATACAAAAAATGGAAGAGAGAATCTCAGGTGCAGAAGATTCCATAGAGAACATCGACACAACAGTCAAAGAAAATACAAAATGCAAAAGGATCCTAACTCAAAACATCCAGGTAATCCAGGAAACAATGAGAAGACCAAACCTACGGATAATAGGAATTGATGAGAATGAAGATTTTCAACTTAAAGGGCCAGCTAATATCTTCAAAATAATAATAGAAGAAAACTTCCCAAACATAAAGAAAGAGATGCCCATGATCATACAAGAAGCCTACAGAACTCCAAATAGACTGGACCAGAAAAGAAATTCCTCCCGACACATAATAATCAGAACAACAAATGCACTAAATAAAGATAGAATATTAAAAGAGGTAAGGGAGAAAGGTCAAGTAACATATAAAAGAAGGCCTATCAGAATTACACCAGACTTTTCACCAGAGACTATGAAAGCCAGAAGAGCCTGGTCAGATGTTATACAGACACTAAGAGAACACAAATGCGAGCCCAGGCTACTATACCCGGCCAAACTCTCAATTACCATAGATGGAGAAACCAAAGTATTCCACGACAAAACCAAATTCACACAATATCTTTCCATGAATCCAGCCATTCAAAGGATAATAACAGAAAAGAAGCAATAGAAGGACAGAAATCATGCCCTAGAACAAGCAAGAAAGTCATCACTCAACAAACCAAAAAGAAGACAGCCACAAGAACAGAATGCCAACTCTAACAACAAAAATAAAAGGAAGCAACAAGTACTTTTCCTTAATATCTCTTAATATCAATGGACTCAATTCCCCAATAAAAAGACATAAACTAACAGACTGGCTACATAATCAGGACCCAACATTCTGCTGCTTACAGGAAACACATCTCAGGGAAAAAGACAGACACTACCTCAGAGTGAAAGTCTGGAAAACAATTTTCCAAGCAAATGGACTGAAGAAACAAGCTGGAGTAGCCATTTTAATATCGGATAAAATCGACTTCCAACCCAAAGTTATCAAAAAAGACAAGGAGGGACAATTCATACTCATCAAAGGTAAAATCCTCCAAGAGGAACTCTCAATTCTGAATACCTACTCACCAAATGCAAGGGCAGCCACATTCATTAAAGACACTTAGTAAAGCTCAAAGCACACATTGCACCTCACACAATAATAGTGGGAGACTTCAACACACCACTTTCTTCAATGGACAAATCGTGGAAACAGAAACTAAACAGGGACACAGTGAAACTAACAGAAGTTATGAAACAAATGGACCTGAGAGATATCTACAGAACATTTTATCCTAAAACAAAAGGATATACCTTCTTCTCAGCACCTCACGGGACCTTCTCCAAAATTGACCATATAATTGGTCAAAAAACAGGCCTCAACAGATACAAAAATATTGAAATTGTCCCATGTATTCTATCAGACCACCATGGCCTAAGACTGATCTTCAATAACAACATAAATAATGGAAAGCCAACATTCACATGGAAACTGAATAACACCCTTCTCAATGATACCTTGGTCAAGGAAGGAATAAAGAAAGAAATTAAAGACTTTTTAGAGTTTAATGAAAATGAAGCCACAACGTACCCAAACCTATGGGACACAATGAAAGCATTTCTAAGAGGGAAACTCATAGCTCTGAGTGCCTCCAAGAAGAAACGGGAGAGAGCACATACTAGCAGCTTGACAACACATCTGAAAGCTCTAGAAAAAAGGAAGCAAATTCACCCAAGAGGAGTAGACGGCAGGAAATAATTAAACTCAGGGGTGAAATCAACCAAGTGGAAACAAGAAGAACTATTCAAAGAATTAACCAAACGAGGAGTTGGTTCTTTGAGAAAATCAACAAGATAGATAAACCCTTAGCTAGACTCACTAAAGGGCACAGTGACAAAATCCTAATTAACAAAATCAGAAATGAAAAGGGAGACATAACAACAGATCCTGAAGAAATCCAAAACACCATCAGATCCTTCTACAAAAGGCTATACTCAACAAAACTGGAAAACCTGGACGAAATGGACAAATTTCTGGACAGATACCAGGTACCAAAGTTGAATCAGGATCAAGTTGACCATCTAAACAGTCCCATATCACCTAAAGAAATAGAAGCAGTTATTAATAGTCTCCCAGCCAAAAAAAGCCCAGGACCAGATGGGTTTAGTGCAGAGTTCTATCAGACCTTCAAAGAAGATCTAATTCCAGTTCTGCACAAACTATTTCACAAAATAGAAGTAGAAGGTACTCTACCCAACTCATTTTATGAAGCCACTATTACTCTGATACCTAAACCACAGAAAGACCCAACAAAGATAGAGAACTTCAGACCAATTTCTCTTATGAATATCGATGCAAAAATCCTCAATAAAATTCTCGCTAACCGAATCCAAGAACACATTAAAGCAATCATCCATCCTGACCAAGTAGGTTTTATTCCAGGGATGCAGGGATGGTTTAATATACGAAAATCCGTCAATGTAATCCATTATATAAACTAACTCAAAGACAAAAACCACATGATTATCTCGTTAGATTCAGAAAATCATTTGACAAGATCCAACACCCATTCATGATTAAAGTTTTGGAAAGATCAGGAATTCAAGGCCCATACCTAAACATGACAAAAGCAATATACAGCAAACCAGTAGCCAACATCAAAGTAAATGGAGAGAAGCTGGAAGCAATCCCACTAAAATAAGGGACTAGACAAGGCTGCCCAATTTCTCCCTACCTTTTCAACATAGTACTTGAATTATTAGCCAGAGAAATTCGACAACAAAAGGAGATCAAGGGGATACAAATTGGAAAAGAGGAAGTCAAAATATCACTTTTTGCAGATGATATGATAGTATATATAAGTGACCCTAAATATTCTACCAGAGAACTCCTAAACCTGATAAACAGCTTCGGTGAAGTAGCTGGATATAAAATAAACTCAAACAAGTCAATGGCCTTTCTCTATACAAAGAATAAACCGGCTGAGAAAGAAATTAGGGAAACAACACCCTTCTCAATATTCACAAATAATATAAAATATCTTGGTGTGACTCTAACTAAGGAAGTGAAAGATCTGTATGATAAAAACTTCAAATCTCTGAAGAAAGAAATTAAAGAAGATCTCAGAAGATGGAAAGATCTCCCATGCTCATGGATTGGCAGGATCAACATTGTAAAAATGGTTATCTTGCCAAAAGCAATCTACAGATTCAATGCAATCCCCATCAAAATTCCAACTCAATTCTTCAACGAATTGGAAGGAGCAATTTGCAAATTCGTCTGGAATAACAAAAAACCTAGGATAGCAAAAAGTCTTCTCAAGGATAAAAGAACTTTTGGTGGAATCACCATGCCATACCTAAAACTTTACTACAGAGCAATTGTGAAAAAAACTGCATGGTACTGGTATAGAGACAGACAAGTAGACCAATGGAATAGAATTGAAGACCCAGAAATGAACCCACACACCTATGGTCACTTGATCTTCGACAAGGGAGCTAAAACCATCCAGTGGAAGAAAGACAGCATTTTCAACAATTGGTGCTGGCACAACTGATTGTTATCTTGTAGAAGAATGCGAATAGATCCATACTTATCTCCTTGTACTAAGGTCAAATCTAAGTGGATCAAGGAACTTCACATAAAACCAGAGACACTGAAATTTATAGAGGAGAAAGTGGAGAAAAGCCTTGAAGATATGGACACAGGGGAAAAATTCCTGAACAGAACAGCAATGGCTTGTGCTGTAAGATCGAGAATCGACAAATGGGACCTAATGAAACTACAAAGTTTTTGCAAGGCAAAAGACACCGTCAATAAGACAAAAAGACCACCAACAGATTGGGAAAGGATCTTTACCTATCCTAAATCAGATAGGGGACTAATATCCAACATATATAAAGAACTCAAGAAGGTGGACTTCAGAAAATCAAATAACCCCATTAAAAAATGGGGCTCAGAACTGAACAAAGAATTCTCACCTGAGGAATACCGAATGGCAGAGAAGCACCTGAAAAAATGTTCAACATCCTTAATCATCATGGAAATGCAAATCAAAACACCCCTGAGATTCCACCTCACACCAGTCAGAATGGCTAAGATCAAAAATTCAGGTGACAGCAGATGCTGGCGTGGATGTGGAGAAAGAGGAACACTCCTCCATTGTTGGTAGGATTGAAGGCTTGTACAACCACTCTGGAAATCAGTCTTTTGGTTCCTCAGAAAATTGGACATAGTACTACCGTAGGATCCAGCAATACCTCTCCTGGGCATATATCCAGAAGATGCCCCAACTGGTAAGAAGGACACATGCTCCACCATGTTCTTAGCAGCCTTATTTATAATAGCCAGAAGCTGGAAAGAACCCAAATGCCCCTCAACAGAGGATTGGATACAGAAAATGTGGTACATCTACACAATGGAGTACTACTCAGCTATTAAAAAGAATGAATTTATGAAATTCCTAGCCAAATGGATGGACCTGGAGGGCATCATCCTGAGTGAGGTAACACATTCACAAAGGAACTCACACAATATGTACTCACTGATAAGTGGATAGTAGCCCCAAACCTAGGATACCCAAGATATAAGATACAATTTGCTAAACACATGAAACTCAAGAAGAATGAAGACTGAAGTGTGGACACTATGCCCCTCCTTAGAAGTGGGAACAAAACACCCATGGAAGGAATTACAAAGACAAAGTTTGGAGCTGAGATGAAAGGATGGACCATGTAGAGACTGCCATATCCAGGGATCCACCCCATAATCAGCATCCAAACGCTGACACCATTGCATATACTAGCAAGATTGTATGGAAAGGACCCAGATGTAGCTGTCTCTTGTGAGACTATGCCGGGGCCTAGTAAACACAGACGTGGATGCTCACAGTCAGCTAATGGATGGATCACAGGGCTCCCAATGGAGGAGCTAGAGAAAGTACCCAAGGAGCTAAAGGGATCTGCAACCCTATAGATGGAACAACATTATGAACTAACCAGTACCCCAGAGCTCTTGACTCTAGCTGCATGTGTATCAAAAGATGGCCTAGTCGGCCATCACTGGAAAGAGAGGCCCATTGGACTTGCAAACTTTATATGCCCCAGTACAGGGGAACGCCAGGGCCAAAAAGGGGGAGTAGGTGGGTAGGGGAGTGGGGGTGGGTGGGTATGGGGGACTTTTGGTATAGCATTGGAAATGCAAATGAGCTAAATACCTAATAAAAATTGGAAAAAAAAGAAAAAAAAAGAAAATTGTATCTTGGATATGCTAAGTTTCTTGGATAATATCCTCTTATCAGTGAGTGCATATCAAGTGACTTCTTTTGTGATTGGGCTACCTCACTTAAGATAATATCCTCCAGACACCTCCATTTGCCCAAGAATTTCATAAATCCATTATTTTTAATAGCTGAGTAGTATTCCCTTGCGTAAATGTACCACATTTTCTGTATCCATTTCTCTATTGAGGGACATCTGGGTTGTTTCCAGCTTTTGGGTATTATAAATAAGACTGCTATGAACATAGAGGAGCATGTGTCCTTCTTACCGGTTGGAACAGCTTCTGGGTATATGCCCAGGAGAAGTATTGCTGCATCTTCAAGTAGTACAATGTCCAATGTTATGATGAACCGCCAGACTGATTTCCAGAGTGGTTGTACAAGGTTGCAATGCCACCAGCAATGGAGGAGTGTTCCTCTTTCTTCACATCCTTGCCAGCATCTGCTGTCACCTGAATTTTCAAACTTAGCCATTCTGCCTGGTGTGAGGTGGAATCTCAGGTTTGTTTTGATTTGCATTTCCCAGATGATTAAGGATGTTGAACATTTTTCAGGTGCTTCTCAGCCCTTCAGTATTCCTCACTTGGGAATTCAATGTTTAGCTCTGTACCACATTTTTTAATGGGGTTACTTGAATTTCTGTGGTCCAGCTTCTTGAGCTCCTTATATATATTGGATATTATTTTCCTATCAGATTTAGGATTAAAAAAAATCCTTTCCCAATCTGTTGGTGGCCTTTTTTGTCTTATTGACAGTGTCTTTTGCCTTACAGAAATTTTGCAATTTTATGAGGTCCCATTTTTCAATTCTTGATCTTACTGCACAAGCCATTGCTGTTCTGTTCAGGAATTGTACCCTTTTGCCTATAACTTCGAGTCTTTTACCCACTTTTTCCTCTATAAAATTCAGTCTGGTTTTATGTGGAGTTCTTTGATGTACTTAGACTTGGACTTTGTACAAGAAGATAAGAATGGATCAATTTGCATTCTTCTAAATGATAACCTCTCATTGTGCCAGCACCATTTGTTGAAAATGCTTTTTTTCCAATTGATGGTTTTAGCTCCCTTGTCAAAGGTCAAGTGACCATAGGTGTATGAGTTCATTGCTGGGTCTTCAATTCTATTTCATTGATCTCCCTGTCTGTCACTGTACTAGTACCATGCAGTTTTTATCAAAATTGCTCTGTAGTACAGCTTGAGATAAGGAATGGTGATTCCACCAGAGTTTCTTTTATTTTTGAGAATAGTTTTTGCTATCTCAGTTTTTTTGTCATCCAGATGAATATGCAAATTGACCTTTCTAACTCAGTGAAGAATTGATTTGGATTATTGATGGTAATTGCATTGAATCTGTAGATTTCTGTTGGCAGGATAGCCATTTTTCTATATTAATCCTTCCAATCCATGAGCATGGGATATCTTTCCTTCTTCTGAGATCTTCAATTGCTTTAGTCAGAGACTTGAAATTCTTGTCATACAGATCTTTCACTTCCTTAGAGTCACACCAATGTATTTTGTATTTTTTGTAACTATTGTGAAGGGTGTTGTTTCACTAAGTTCTTTCTCAGCCTGTTTATCCTTTGAGTAGAGAAAGACCACTGATTTGTTTGAGTTAATTTTATATACAGCTACTGTACTGAAGCCATTTATCAGGTTCAGGAATTCTCTGGTAGAATTTTTAGGGTCACTTATATATACAATCATATCATCTGCAAATAGTGATATTTTGACTTCTTTCCAATTTTTATCCCCTTGATCTCCTTTTGTTGTAGTATTGCTCTGGCTAGGACTTCAAGTACTATATTGAATAGGTAGGGAGAACGTGGGCAGCCTTTTCTATTCCCTGATTTTAGTGGGATTACTTCCAGTTTCACTCCATTTGGTTTGATATCGGCTACTGGTTTGCTGTATATTGCTTTTATTTTGTTTAGGTATGGGCCTTCAATTCCTGATTTTTCTATGCCTTTTATCATGAAGGGTTGTTGGATTTTGTCAAACGCTTTCTCAGCAACTAATGATATTATCATGTGATTTTTGTTTTGGAGTTTTTTATGTAGTGGATTATTTTTTTAAATTGTTGCTGTAGGTGTGATATGATACGGGCTAAATTGCGATAGTGTTGACCTGGCGCTGATTCCAGTCGGGGTTGACTGAGGAAAATGGGATTAGAAAATTCTAAACAGGCATTTGTCTGCAATCTTCAAGAGCTGCTTCAGGCTATCGGAGTAGGGATTGAAGAACAATTGTTAGAATATTTTTCAGATTACATTGATAGCTTTCCGTATATTAAACCATCCCTGTATCCCTGGGATGAAGCCTACTTGGTCTTGATGGATGATTGTTTTGATGTGTTCTTGGGTTTGGTTTTCAAGGATTTTATTGAGAATATTTTCATCAATATCCGTAAGGGAAATTGTTCTGAAGTTTTTTTTCTTTGATGGAATTTTGTGTGGTTTAGGTATTAGAGTATTTGTGGCTTCATATAATGAATTGGGTAGAGTACCTTCTGATTCTATTTTGTGGACTAGTATGAGGACAGTTGGAATTAGGTCTTCTTTGAAGGTCTGATAGAACCTAAATGCATCTGGTCCTGGGCTTTTTTTTTTTTTTTTTTTTTTTTTTTTTTTTTTTTTGGTTGGGAGACTATTCATTAATGACTGCTTCTATTTCTTTAGGGAAAATGGGACTGTTCAGGTCTTTAATCTGATCCTGATTTAACTTTGGCACCTGGTATCTGTCTGGGAAGTATCCATTTCATCCAGGTTTTCTAGTTTTGTTGAATATATCCTTTTGTAGTAGGATCTGATGTTGTTTTGGATTTCCTCAGGTTTTGTTGTTATGTCTCTGGTATCTGTCTGGGAAGTTGTCCATTTCATCCAGGTTTTCTAGTTTTGTTGAATATAGCCTTTTGTAGTAGGATCTGATGATGTTTTGGATTTCCTCAGGTTCTGTTGTTATATCTCACTTTTAATTTTTGATTTTGTAAATTAGGATACTGTCCCTGTGCCCTCTCCTTAGTCTGGTTAAGGGTTTATCTAACTTGTTGATTTTCGCAAAGAAACAGCTCCCGGTTTTGTTGATTCTTTGAATAGATCTTTTTGTTTCCAATTGGTTGATTTCTGCTCTAAGTTTGATTATTTCCTACTGTCTACTCCTCTTGGGAGGACTTGCTTCCTTTAGTTCTAGAGCTTCTAGGTCTGTTCTCAGGCTGCTAGTGTGTGCTCCCTCTAGTTTCTTTTTGGAGGCACTCAGGGCTGTAAATTTTCCTCTTAGGATTGCTTTCATTGTGTCCCATAAATTTGGGTATGTTGTGGCTTCATTTTCATTAAATGTTAAAAAGTCTTTAATCTCTTTCTTTATTTCTTCCTTGACCAAGATATCATTGAGTATATTGTTGTTTATTCTCCACATGAATGTTGGTGTTCTCTTATTTATGTTGTTATTGAAGATCAGCCTTAGTCCATGGTGATCTGATAGGTTGAATGGGATAATTTCAATATTTTTGTATCTATTGAGGCCTGTTTTGGGACCCATTATATGGTCAATTTTGGAGGAGGTACCATGAGGTGCTGAGAAGAAGTCATATCCTTTTGTTTTAGGATAAAATGTTTTGTAGATATCTGTTAAATCCATGTGTATCATAACTTCTGTTAGTGTCCATGAGTCTCTGTTTAGTTTATGTTTCTAGGATCTGTCCATTGGTGAGAGTGGGGTGTTGAGGTCTCCCACTATTTTTGTGTGTGGTACAATGTGTGCTTTGAGCTTTACTAAAGTTTCTTTAATGAATGTGGCTGCCCTTGCATTTGGAGCATAGATATTTAGAACTGATAGTTCCTTTTGGAGGATTTTACCTTTATGAGTATGAAACACCCCTCCCTGTCTTTTTTGATAACTTTGGGTTGGAAGTCAATTTTATTCGATATTAGAATGGCTACTCCCAAAAGTTTCTTCAGACCATTTGCTTGGAAAATTGTTTTTCAGCCTTTTACTCTGATATAGAATCTGTCTTTCTTCTCGAGGTGTGTTATCTGCAAGCAGCAAAATGTTGGGTCCTGTTTGTGTAGTCAGTCTATTAGTCTATGTCTTTTTATTGGGGAATTTAGTCCATTGATGTTAAGAGAAATTAAAGAAAAGTAGTTGTTGCTTCCTGTTATTTTTCTTGTTAAAGTTGGGATTCTGTTCTTGTGGTTGTCTTATTTTAGGTTTGTTGAAGGATTACTTTCTTGATTTTTCTCGGGTGTAGTTTCCATCTCTGTGTTGGTGTTTTCCCTTTATTATCCTTTGAAGGGCTAGATTCATGGAAAGATATTGTGTGAATTTGTTTTTATCATGGAATACTTTGGTTTCTCCATCTATGGTAATTGAGATTTTTGCTGGTGTATATTAGCCTGGGCTGGCATTTGTGCTCTGTTAGGTACTGTATAACATCCGTCCAGGATCTTCTGGCTTTCATAGTCTCTACTGATAAGTGTGGTGTAATTCTAATAGGTCTGCCTTTATATGTTACTTGAGTGTTTTCCCTTATTGCATTTAATATTCTATCTTTATTTAGTGCATTTGTTGTTCTGATTATTATGTGTTAGGAGAAATTTCTTTTCTGGTTCAGCCTATTTGGAATTCTGTAGGCTTCTTGTATGTTCATGGGAATCTCTTTCTTTAGGTATTGGAAGTTTTCTTCTATAGCTTTGTTGAAGATATTTTCTGGCCCTTTAAGTTGAGAATCTTCATTCTCGTCTACTATTATCCACAGGTTTGGTCTTCTCATTGTGTTCTGGATTTCTTGAATGTTTTGAGTTGGGATCTTTTTGCATTTTGCATTTTCTTTCATTGTTGTGTTCATGTTACCTATGGAATCTTCTGCGTCTGAGATTCTCTCTTCCATCTCTTGTATTCTGTTGATGATGCTCACATCTATGTTTCCTGATTTCTTTCCTAGGGTATTTATCTCCAGAGTTGGTTCAGTTTAGGTTTTCCCCATTGTTTCTACTTCTATTTTTAGATCTTGGATTTTTTTTTATTCAATTCCATTACCTGTTTGGTTGTTTTTTCCTGTAATTCTTTAAGGGATTTTTGTGTTTCTTCTACCAGTTTAGCAGTGTTTACCTGTAGTTCTTTAAGGACTTCTACTTGTTTAGCAGTGTTCTCCAGTAATTCCTTGAGGGATTTCTGTGCTTCCTCTTTAAGGGCTTCTACCTGTTTAGCCGTGTTCTCCTGTATTTCTTTAAGTAAGTTATTAATGTACTTCTTAAAATATTCTACCACCATCAAGAGATATGATTTTAAATGTGAGTCTTGCTTGTCGGGTGTGTTGGGGTATCCAGGACTTTCTGTGGTGGGCTTACTGGATTTTTATCATGCCCAGTGTTCTTTACTTACCCAGTGATCTCTCCATTCCCTCAGACATACCATGCACTCACAGTTAGCCTTTAATTTCTGATCCTCACACCCCTACATCCAAAGATCTCCCTGTACCATCATGACCAGCAGGATGAAATCTCTTGAAAACCAGGAATAAGTTTGTTAATAACAGCACATGAGCAGGAGAGAGCTAAGTGTTCTAAATAAGTCAAGCATATGAAGAAAGTTAACATTACATTATCCATAAATATCAGAATACCATTTATGATACATTTATCCACTTTATATATGATATATATTTTCCCATATCCATATGATATATATATATTTATATATATATATATATATATATATATCCATTCAAGCACTAAAATAACATGTATGGTATGCATTTGTTTAAATATAGATGCTAGCATTGAAGTCTTTGATAAGTCACAATCCATATAACCACAGAGATTAGGTAAAGAGTATGGAACTAAAGTAGAGGGAAGAATATTCAAAGGAGGAAAAATAGAATTATAGACTTATGGGTGGGGATATATGAGGATTGGAAGTGAAGACTAAATTAAGATGGGGAAGGAACAGGAAGTGCAGTCGAGTGCCTATGGGGAGGGAGAGTTATAACTAAGGACTATTTGTGGGTGGGTGTATGTAGGTAATGGAGCTAAAGACTAAATAGAGATGGAGAAGGAAGAGGAAGGGCAGATAAATGCCTATAGAGAGGAAGAGTTATAACTTAGGGCCATTTGTTGGGTCATATGAATCTTCTTAAAATATATATGCATATGTAAGAAATGTAAAAGGAATCACTAAATAAAGAATAAAATAAACCAACTGGACACCACTCAGTACTAAGTGAAACCCCAGTGGTTAGAATGGGTTACATATAAGGGAGTTTTTGGCCAAAAGGGACACACACAAACCCACAAACAAGGAATCCAGGCTATTGAAAATGCTGTTTATTTGTTTTCCACAAACGAACGGTAATTCCCTATTGGTGACAATAATGCCTACATAAACCATTGAACCAAGAGAAATCAAGCTGGTGCTTAAATAGAGACCACACAAAATGACTAGTGCTGATGGTACTGGAAGGCACTCCTCAAGCTACCAAGGGAGGAACGTAAATATCAATCCAGCTACAAAAGTTTTAACCTTTAATAGAAAAGTGTCTGCCAGATATACTTGTATAATAGTTTCACAAAAGTTCTAAGAGCAACCAACAAATATTTTTTTCCTGATTTGAAGCCCAATCTGAAACAAAGAGAGGTATCTATACTCAAGAGAACCTTTCTGTGTTTGCTTGCCTGTATCCTTTCTTTCACTCCCTGCCTCCCCCACCTCCAAACAGGGACACGGACAACACAGGTCTTTTTACACTCAGCTTCTCCATGTGAATAAAGAATTGGGAGACAAAGGTACAAAGGGCTCCAGACCAGGTAATTCATTGATATAAAGAGAGAAATATACCCTCTTGATACTTAAAGATGGCATAAAGATATTCTCCTCTAATAATTCTTACAGGATACTCATATTTTGTCTAACGTGGGCGCAAAAGGAATTGTGGGTTTAAATACTGGTTTGACAGGCTGCCTCTTATAAGCTGGTGTAGCACTTAAAGATGGGAAATTTCACCTGTGGTTTGGGACTAGCTAGGGAGTATTAGTCACTGACTCCAAGTAGTGAGAGCAGTTATAATCACCTGCTATGAATAGGTATTAATAATAAAGTCTGTGTCTCTAGGTAAAGAGCATAACAAATATTATAATAGGTATTAATTAAATAGATGTCTGTGGCTCGTGGTAGAGAGCACAACAAATAGAATGTTTAAATAAATGTCTGTAGCTCTTGGTAGAGAGCACAAGAGAAAACAGAAAAGATAGCTGCTCTAGGAGGAAAGTGTATTATTCATGGGAAATTTCACCTGTGGTTCAGAACTAGATAGGGAATATTAGTCACTGACTCCAATAGAGCAGTGATAATCACCTGCTATGAACAGGTATTAATTAATAGAAGTCTGTAGCTCCAGGTAGAGAACATAACAGATAGCTGGTATAACAGGTATTAGTGGAAGGTTGAATTAATTCCTTTAAAGATGGTATAAAGATATATTGCTCTAATAAGTATTACAGGGTACTCATATTCTGTCTAACGTTGGCTTCTACGGAATTTTGGGGTTAAATCCTGATTTGACAAGCTACTGCTTATAAACAAATATAGAAAGAAATGGAAAAGGGAAAATGGGAAAAGGGAAAAAGGGAAAGGGAAAGAAAGGAAACAAAGGGAAGAGGAAAGGACAATGAAAAGGATAGGAAAGAGGAAATGAAAGGAAAGGAGAAAGGAAAGGGGAAAAGAAAGAAAAGGAAAGAGGAAAGGAGAAGGAAAGGAAAATAGAAGTGTGAATCACTTGTTTTAAAGATAGTATAATGAAGTTTGCAGGAGAGTCATATTCTGTCTAATGTGGGCTCCATGGGAATTTGGGGATAATATCCTGACACGACAAATTAGAAAGACCTAAATAGGCTAAAATGTGTGTGGTTTTGTGTATTGTGGTTGTTTTATTATTCCTATGGGACAGAGGATAACCAAAAGTTTTTCCTTGTTACCAGCTGAAGGATTTGCTAATTTGTGGAACAGGTTTTGTCATCTGTTTTTGGAAAAGGTGATTATACTTACACCTTCCAGAGTTATATGAATCAGATTTGGTAGAGGGAGACACTTAAAAATTAGATTCCACAGAATCAAATAACAAGTTTGTCTTATTCAGGGTTTCTATTCCTGCACAAACCTCATGACGAAGAAGCAAGTTGGGGAGGAAAGGGTTTATTCAGCTTAAAATTCCATACTGCTGTTTATCACCAAGGAAGTCAGGATTGGAACTCAAGCAGGTCAGGAAAAAGGAGCTGATGCAGAGGCCATGGAGGGATGTTCTTTACTGGCTTGCTTCCCCTGGCTTACTCAGCCTGCTATCTTATAGAACCCAAGACTAACAGCCCAGAAATTGTTCCACCGACAAGGGGCCTTTCCCCCTTGATCACTAATTGAGAAAATGCCTTACAGTTGTATCTCATGGAGTCATTTCCCCAACTGAAGCTCCTTTCTCTGTGATAACTCCAGCTGTGTCAAGTTGACACAAAACTAGCCAGCACAAAGTTTATCTTTATGATACTAAAATTTTGTTTTGAGATTTATATATTACAGAATATACAACCTTGGTGAATTTCATGATCAGACATGCTGAACTGACCTCCCTGAACCCCTGTTGTCTTGGATTTTCATCTGGATCCAGTCAGGACACAGACATCAGAGATGAATACAATCATTGGTATGGCCTTCATAAGGCCAACTAACTCTCACATTTCCCTACTCTTCCCCCTACCTTCAAACGTATCTCAACACCCATATTCAGCTTGAAGAAGTCATGAAGAGTTGTCATCCAAGTTCCCTAAGCTTCAGGGCTGGGGGTGGTTATTATAGGTTGTTTTAGATACAAAAAATTTTGAAGTTCAGGGCTTAGACCCAGTCCTTCTATTGCTGCTATTATAATCAGATCTGAGATGTTTAAGCAGGTGAGTTAAGGGCCAAGTAGGAAATTCATGGCTATGAGATTATTGTTTGGGTGTTTTCAGTTATTTTAATTAGAAATGGCTGAGAGTAGTTAACAGACAACAGTCTAGATTACTTCACATAGATAGCTGGTTTTCAAAACATCAGAACTCCACAGAATGTGAGCTTTAATATTATTTATTCACATGTTGTTAAGACAAGTCTAATCCTGACAGCTTTCCACTCTTTGATTCAAAGAAGAAATTGAGTATCTTTGAGGTACTCCATTTGTGACAAAATAAACACTAGGCAAGAATTGCCTCATTTCATCTAAGGACATAATACAGTTCAAAGAAAGGATACAATTACAGGTTAGGACAGCCTGATTCAGATGAGACAGAGTAGGCTAATCCTTAATATTAATGTATCTGAAAGTCTGTCAGATGACCCTGGCCAGTAGGCTGAATACCGATGCTCCAATGTGTGGAAGTAAGGGACTATCCAGGTGATCAGTTGTCTCTATAAATTGGTTAAGTTTTGGAAGCTGTTGTAGGCTTCCTATATATTTTCAGTTAATATCAGTGGTTCTTGAATTTCTGATGATGTTGAAAAACTACATAGTCTCCTAGAGAACTGAGGCTTTTTACTTTAAGAGGAACAGATTTGAGAGGATGTTTTTCAGATGGCATTGTATCTAAAGCCCAGTGATAGCCAGGCGCAGAACCTGGCTTTACCTAAGGATAGATGAGAGAGGTTCTATTTAATTAACAACCATAATGAACTGGGTGTTTGGTCTCTTGTAATTTATAAATAACAAAATAGTAATAGTTATGTTCTATTGTATCTGAGATAAAATAGTCTTTTAATTGGACAGAAAAGGGGAAATGTTGTCGGTAGCCATGGGGATAATTATATTTGATATTAATTCCATTCTCCTGTGAGTGGCTGCAAACAAGGAGTTAGTCAGCACTCAGGTGATTTCCTATAAACCTGCTTCCCAGCTTAATTTGTAAAATAAAGGAAAGCTGATGATTGGGCAGGTAAAAGGGAAGGTGGAGTGAAAGGTGGGAGAGAGAAGAAGGAGAAAATGGAAGAGGGAGAGGATGCAGAGGTGGAGGAAAACAAAGAAAAGCAGAGCAGAAGCCCATCGCCTGGGGAAACTGCAAGGTCTAAGGGGTCTCATAAGCTGTGGAAGATGGTAGCATAGTGGTAGATCTGTCCAATCTTTGTGCAAAGCATGTAATCATATTAACTGAGTTGTGTTTTCATTGCTGGGGCATATTTGGGAGGAGATTTACCTCGACACCATGGTGTTATCACAATGCTGGTAAGAATGACGGCCTTGGGGTTTTCCTTATACTCGGTGGTCATCCTGATAGCTGAGGGTACCAGGCCAATGTCCAGTTCTGGATGTTGTAATCCCCTAATGAAGCATAATGCAACTATAACCCTGTTTTCAGTGTCCATGATATTATTTCTGACATATTTACACACTTGGTGAAAAAAGCAAGCTTTAAGAATCACAAGCAATTTTACATGTATATTTTGATGGATAGAGTAAACGGTCAACCACTTTACATATATACTCATATTTGATATGGAACACAGCTCCAACTTTACTTTTCTCACACTGCTTACTTATCTGTGTAAAATGTTTCAGGTAGTATAAAATGAAAGGTGATTACTTTTTGTTTTCTTCTCGTGAATAATTATGAGTATATGTAAGGAAAAGCATCTTCCAAATATACTCCCACAACGATCTGTTCATAAATTATGGATAAAAAAACAAATTTCCTCCTAGAATCCACATATATTTATATCTAAGCAACTTGTTATAGATTAACCATGTGTAAGCAAGCAAGGTAACTTTTTTTTTTCAGCCAGTTACTCTTACTGGTAGACTGCTATTTGCTTTTATAAAGAAAGTGTCAATTACTTTATTATTTATGTCAAAAATTAATGCTATAAAAATCTTTTTTTTAAATTAGGCATTTTCCTCATTTACATATCCAATGCTATCCCAAAAGTGCCCCATACCTTCCCCACCACTCCCCTACCCACCCTTTTTGGCCCTGGCGTTCCCCTGTACTGGGGCATACAGAGTTTGCAAGTCCAATGGGCCTCTCTTTCCAGTGATGGCCCACTAGGCCATCTTTTGATACATATGCAGCAGGAGTCAAGAGCTCTGGGGTACTGGTTAGTTCATAATGTAGTTCCACCTATAGGGTTGCAGATCCCTTTATTTCCTTGGGTATTTTCTCTAGCTCCTCCATTGGGTGCCCTGTGATCCATCCAATAGCTGACTGTGAGCATCCACTTATGTGTTTGCTAGGCCCCGGCATAGTCTCACTAGAGATAGCTATATCAGGGTCCTATCAGCAAAATCTTGCTAGTGTATACAATGGTGTCAGCATTTGGAGGCTGAATATGGGATGGATCCCTGGATATGGCAGTCTCTAGATGGTCCTTTCTTTTGTCTCTGTTCAAAACTTTGTCTCTGTATCTCTTTTTATGGGTGTTTTGTTCCCAATTCTAAGAAGGGGCAAAGTGTCCACACTTTGGTCTTCGTTCTTCTTGAGTTTCATGTGTTTTGCAAATTGTAACTTATATCTTGGGTATTCTAAGTTTCTAGGCTAATATTCACTTATCAGTGAGTACATATCATTTGAGTTCTTTTGTGATTGGGTTACCTCACTCAGGCTAATGCCCTCCAAGACCAACCATTTGCCTAGGAATTTCATAAATTCATTCTTTTTAATAGCTGATTAGTACTCTATTGTGAAAATGTACCGCCATGTTTGTATACATCCCTCTCTTGAGGGGCATCTGGGTTCTTTCCAGCTTCTGGTTATTATAAATAAGGCTGCTATGAACATAGTGGATCATGTTTCTTTCTTACTAGTTGGACCATCTTCTGCATATATTCCCAGGAGAGGTAATGAGGGATCCTCTGATAGTACCATGTCCAGTTTTCTGAGAATCCTCCAGACAGATTTCCAGAGTGGTTGTACAAGCTTGCAATCCCACCAACAGTGTAGGACTGTTACTCTTTCTCCACATCCTCACCAGGATCTGCTGTCACCTGAATTTTTTACCTTAGCCAGTCTGACTGGTGTTAGATGGAATCTCAGGGTTATTTTGATTTGCATTTCCCTGATGATTAAGAATACTGAATATTTTTTTTAGGTGTTTCTCAGCCATTCGATATTCCTCAGGTGAGAATTCTTTGTTTAGCTCTGAGCCCCATTTTTTCATGGGGTTATTTGTTTTTCTGGAGTCTACCTTCTTGAGTTCTTTATATATATTGGATATTAGTCCTCTATTTGATTTAGGATAGGTAAAGATCCTTTCCCAATCTGTTGGTGGCCTTTTTGTCTTATTGACAGTGTCTTTTGCCTTACAGAAGCTTTGCAAGTTTATGAGGTCCCACTTGTCAATTCTTGATCTTACAGCACAAGCCATTACTGTTCTATTCAGGAATTTTTCCCCTCTGCCAATATCTTCGAGGCTTTTACCCACTTTCTCCTCTATATGTTTCAGTGTCTCTGGTTTTATGTGGAGCTCCTTGATCCACTTAGATTTAACCTTAGTATAAGGCGATAGGAATGGATCAATTCCTATTCTTCTACATGATAACCACCAGTTGTGCCAGCACCATTTAATGAAAATGCTGTCTTTTCTCCACTGGATGGTTTCAGCTCCCTTGTGGAAGATCAAGTGACCATAGGTGTATGGGTTCATTTCTGGGTCTTCAATTCTATTCCATTGTTCTACTTTTCTATCATTATACCAGTACCATGAAGTTTTTTTTATCACAATTACTCTGTAGTAAAACTTTAGGTCAGGCATGGTGAGTCCACCAGAGGTTCTTTTATCCTTGGGAAAAGTTTTTGCTATCCTAGGTTTTTTGTTATTCTAGGTGAATTTGCAGATTTTTCTTTCTAATTCATTGAAGAATTGAGTTGGAATTTTGATGGGGATTGCATTGAATCTATAGATTGCTTTTGGCAAAATACCCATTTTTACAATGTTGATCCTGACAATCCATGAGCATGGGGGATCTTTCCTTTTTCTGAGATCTTCTTTTATTTCTTTCTTCAGAAACTTGAAGTTCTGATCATACAGATCTTTCACTTCCCTAGTTAGAGTCACACCAAGGTATTTTATATTATTTGTGAATATTGAGAAGGGTGTTGTTTCCCTAATTTCTTTCTCAGCCTGTTTATTCTTTGTGTAGAGAAAGGCCATTGACATGTTTGAGTTAATTTTATATCCATATACTTCGCTGAAGCTGTTTATCAGGTTTGGGTAATTCTTTAAATAGTTCTTCTTGTTTCCACTTGGTTGATTTTGCCCCTGAGTTTGATTATTTCCTGCTGTCTACCACTCTTGGGTGAAATTGCTTTCTTTTTTTCTAGAGCTTTTAGGTGTGTGGTCAAGCTGCTAGTGTGTACTCTCTCTAGTTTCTTTTTGGAGGCACTCAGAGCTATGAGTTTCCCTCTTAGAAATGCTTTCATAGTGTCCCATAAGTTTGGGTATTTTGTGGCTTCATTTTCATTAAACTCTAAAAAGTCTTTAATTTCTTTCTTTATTCCTTCCTTGACCAAGGTATCATTGAGAAGAGTGTTATTCAGTTTCCATGTGAATGTTGGCTTTCCATCATTTATGTTGTTATTGAAGATCAGCCTTAGTCCATGGTACTCTGAGAGGATGCATGGGATGATTTCAATATTTTTGTATCTGTTGAGGCCTGTTTTTTGACCAATTTTGTGGTCAATTTTAGAGAAGGTACCATTTGGTGTTGAGAATAAGGTATATCCTTTTGTTTTAGAATATAATGTTCTGTAGATATCTGTTCAGTCCATTTGTTTCATCTCTTTTGTTAGTTTCACTGTGTCCCTGTTTAGTTTCTGTTTCCACGATCTGTCCATTGATGAAAGTGCTGTGTTTAAGTCTCCCACTATTATTGTGTGAGGTGCAATATGTGCTTTGAGCTTTACTAAAGTTTCTTTAATGAATGTGGCTGCCCTTGCATTTGAAGCATAGATATTCAGAATTGAGAGTTCTTCTTGGAGGATTTTACCTTTGATGAGTATGAAGTGTCCCTCCTTGTCTTTTTTGATAACTTGGGGTTTGAAGTCGATTTTATTCGATATTTGAATGGCTAGTCCAGCTTGTTTCTTCAGACCATTTGCTTGGACACCCTGAGATGGGTTTCCTGTAAGCAGCAGAATGTTGGGTTCTTTTTGTGTAGCCAGTCTGTTAGTCTATGTCTTTTTATTGGGGGAATTGAGTCCATTGATATTAAGAGATATTAAGGAAAAGTAATTGTTGCTTCCTATTATTTTGTTTTTAGAGTTGGCATTCTGTTTTTGTGGCTGTCTTCTTTTTGGTTTGTTGAGGGATTACTTTCTTGCTTTTTCTAGGGCATCCTTTCAGTCCCCGTATTGTTGTTGTTGTTGTTGTTTTTTTTTTTGTTGTTTTTTTTTTTTTTTTTTTTTTTTTTTTGCTTTTCCTGTTGTTATCCTTTGGAGGGCTGGATTCGTGGAAAGATAATGTGTGAATTTGGTTTTGTTGTGCAAAACTTTGGTTTCTCGATCTATGGTAATTGACAGTTTGACTGGGTATAGTAGCCTGGGCTGCCATTTGTGTTCTCTTAGGTTCTGTATAACATCTGTCCAGGATCTTCTGGTTTTCTTAGTCTCTTGTGAAAATTCTGGTGTAATTCTGATAGGCCTGCCTTTAAAGTTACTTGACCTTTCTCCCTTACTGCTTCTAATATTCTCTCTTTATTTAGTGCATTTGTTGTTCTGATTTTTATGTGTCAAGAGGAATTTCTTTTCTGGTCAAGTCTATTTGGAGTTCTGTAGGCTTCTTGTATGTTCATGAGCATCTCTTTCTTTAGGTTTGGGAATTTTCTTCAATAATTTTGTTGAAAATATTTGCTGGCCCTTTAAGTTGACAATCTTCATTCTCATCTATTCCTATTATCCATAGGTTTGGTCTTCTCATTGTGTCCTGGATTTCCTGGATGTTTTGAGTTAGGATCTTTTTGCATTTTGTATTTTCTTTGATTGTTGTGCCAATGTTCTCTATGGAATCTTCTGTACCTGAGATTGTCTCTTCTATCTCTTGTATTCTGTTGCTGATGCTTGCATCTACGTTTCCAGATTTCTTTCCTAGGGTTTCTATCTCCAGTGCTGCCTCACTTTGTGTTTTCTTTATTGTGTCTACTTCCCTTTTTAGGTCTTGGATGGTTTTATTCAATTCCATCACCTGTTTGGTCATGTTTTCTTGCAATACTTCAAGGGTTTTTTGTGCTTCCTCTTTAAGATTTTCTATCTGTTTAGCAGTGTTCTAAAGTATTTCTTTAAGTGAGTTATTAAAGTTCTTCTTGATGTCCTCTACCATCATCATGAGATATGCTTATAAAATCCAGGTCTAGTTTTTTGGGTGTGTTGGGATGCACAGGACTGGGTGGACTGTGAGTGCTGCGTTCTGATGATGTTGAGTAGTCTTGTTTTCTGTTAGTAAGATTCTGATGTTTGCCTTTTACCATCTGGTAATCTCTGGAGTTAGTTGTTGTAGTTGTCTCTGGTTAGATCCTGTTTCTCAGGTGTTTATGTTAGCCTTTATCAGCAGACCTGGGAGACTAGATCTCTCCTGAGTTTCAGTGTTCAGAATACTCTCTGTAGGTAGGCTCTCCTCTTGCAGGGAAATTGCCCAGATATCTGGTGTTCAAACCTGCCTCCTGGCAGAAGTTGTGATCTACTCACAGAGGTCTTAAGATCCCGTGGAGGGTCCTGTGTATACCTTACGGGTGTCAGCCTACTCTGGGCCCTAGCTACCCCAGTGCTGGCAGGGAACGGAAGTGACTTGTGCTGCTGATCAGGCCAGATTTTCTGCTTCCCTAATTAATGCAGTTTCAGGTCCCTCGTAAGTGGATTGGAGCAGACACTGTGTTCCAATCACCAGAGGTCTTAAGGTCCCATGGTGGGTCTTGTGGGTAGCTTGCGGGTGTCAGCCGACTCCATGCCCAAGCTACCCTGGTTCTGGCGGGACTGGAAGGGCGCTATAAAAATCTTAATAGAACCACAGAACTAAACTTTTATACGAAAAAACAATCAGCTCTTTCTACTTTGAATCCTCAGAGTGCACATGTATTCATTAACCATGTTTTTATTAAATCATATCAGGAAACTGAGGGGAAAAAGTGGGTAAGGAATTAATCATCACCTGATCACCATCTCAGATTTTGCAAAAAAAAAAAAAAAAAAAAAAGCATGTTTTTTCATAGTAATTCTTTCCAAGTGTAATGATTTAATTATTAATCTGCTCCAGCAGCAATGCTTGAAAATGTTCAATCTAACTGAAACTTTGGGTGACAATGACATTGGTCAGCAAGGGGCTGGAACCGCCTCCCCCTTAGAGTTTTTATACAACTAATAGATTATAAGGGATGTGATGGTGAGCATAGCAAGCAGAACAAAACTCCACAACAGCATGAAGTCCTCAGGACATAGTCCTCGGTGTTCTGCCTCTTTCAGGCACACCTTGCTTGGGCTAACTGCTGGGTAACATTACATAAGTTCTAATGGTTTTGCTGTTCCTTTTGCATAGCACCCAACATCTATCTATCTAGTATGTTGCTTCAGGTTTTATATCATACATATTGGAATTTAGAAGTACATGTCATAATGTCTTGTCTTTCCTTCTACCATACACATTTTGAGGATAAAACACAGATTAGTTAGCATGGCTGCAATTGCCACTTATCTATCTATACAGTCCCAATACTGTGTTGTAAAAACAGACTTAAAGGATTATGTAAACTCTTATTACCAAATGTACATGATATCATCGATTGCCCCTGTTACCCATGGAATGTGTACACTTCAATTTTTATATGGTTCACCTCACCAAGAATCCATCAAAGCCCAATAGTTCAGAGGTAAAATGTACAGTCCTGAGAGCCCCTCTGCCATGTTTAATTTATTTTCCTTTGTAGTAAAATTTAAAGTAAAGTAATTTCTCATATAATATTACCCTGCTTACTGTCCCCACAAATTTTACTCCCCACAGTTCTTTTTCTACTTCCCCTCCCTTCCAAATCTACTTCCTTTCTGTCATCATTCATCAAATTCCCCTCTCTTTCAACTATCTCTCCCTGCATTTCCTTCCTCAACCCCATCTCCCTCCACCATGTCACCTGATCTCTTTCTTGTCCACCTTGGTCCACTAATAAAACCATTCTATTTCCCCATATCATGGGCATCCATGTTTTTGCGCCAGTCCCTTCCTCTATATCTAACTTCCGTGGATCTACCAATTATAGACTGGTCATCACTTATGTAATGTTGAATGTCTTAGTGTTTCTATTGCTGTCACAAAACACTATGACAAAAGAGCAAGTTGGGGATGGAAGGACTTATTTGGCTTACACTCCATCATTGTTGTTCATCATTGAAGACAGACAGAACAGGAACTGAAATGGGCCAGGAACCTGGAGGCTGGAACTGATACAAAGATCATGGATGGGTACTGCTTAGTGGCTGGTTCAACATGATTTGCTCAGTCTGCTTTCTTATAGATAACTCATAACCACAAGCACATTGATGGCAGTAACAACAATGGGCAGGATCCCTCCCCATCAATCACTAATTAATAAAATGCCCTGCAGTCTTGCCTGAACAGTCTAATCTTATGGACATTTTATCAAATGAGGTTTCCTTCTCTCAGATGAATTTACTTTGTGGCAAATTGACAAAAAAAATACAGCCCAGTCAATATCAACATATAAATCAATACATAGCATATCTATCTTCCATGTACTAGGGTATTTTACTCAGGAAGATTTTTTTCTATTTCCATGCATTTGCCTGCAAATTCCTTATGTCAATTTTTTCATAACAGGTGAGTAATATTCCATTGTATAGATATACCACATTTTTACCAACTCTTCAGCTTATAGACATGCAGATTGTTTCCAGTTACTGACTATTATGAATACAGCAGCAATTAACATGGTTGAGCAAGTATCCTTATGGTAAGATGAAAGCATTTTGGGAATTTTTCCAAACTATCAGGTGTCTGTTATGTCCTGCTCTTGATTTCTGGTTTTAATAATTTGGATATTATTTCTTTGTCTTTTAGTTAATTTGGATAAGAGTTTTTGATCTTAGTGATCTTGTCAAAGAACCAATACTTATTTCTTGGATTTTAAAAATATTTTTCTCTTTCTATTCTATTGATTTCCACGCCGAGTTTTACTATTTCCTGCCACCACTTATTTTGGGTGTCATTTTTTTCTTTTTGTTCTAGAGCTTTTGGGTGTTCTTTTAAAGTGCTAATATGAAATTTCTCTAATATTTTTATTAGATATTTTCTTTATATACATTTCAAATGTTATCCCCTTTCCTGGTTCCCTCTCTGAAAAACACCCTCCCCTTATCCTCCCTCCCCTTGCTTACCAACCCAGCCACTCCAGCTTCCTAGCCCTGGCTTTCCCCCCACATTGAGTCATAGAACATTCATAGGACAAAGGGCCTCTCCCCACATTGATGTCTAACTAGGCCATCCTGTTCTGTATATGCAGCTGGAACCAAGAGTCCCACCATATGTGCTCTTTGGTAGGTGGTTTAGTGCCTGGGAGCTCTGGGGGTACTGGCTAGTTCATACTGTTGTTCCTCTTATGGGTCTTCAAACTCTTCAGCTCCTTAGGTCCTTTCTCTAGCTTCTTAAATGGGGACCCTATGTGCATGGCTGTGAGGATCCACTTATGTATTTGTCAGGTTCTGGCAGAGCCTGTCAGGAGAGAGCTATATCAGGCTCCTGTCAGTAAGCAGTTGTTGGCATCCACAACAGTATCTGGGTTTGGTGATTGTATATGAGATGGTATATTAGTTAGGGTTTTATGGCTGTGAACATAAACCATGACCAAGGCAAGTCTTATAAAAAAACAACATTTAATTGGGGCTGGCTTATAGATTCAGAGGTTCAATTCATTACCATAAAGGTGGGAGCATGGCAGCATTCAGGCAGGCATGGTGCAGGAGGAGCTGAGAGTTCTACATCTTCATCCAAAGGCTACTAGTGGAAGACTGACTTCCAGGAAACTAGGGTGAGGATCTTATGCCCACACCCACAGTGACATACCTATTCCAACAAGGCCACACCTCCAAATGGTGCCACTCCCTGGTCCAAGAATATATAAACCATCACAGATGGATCCCCAGGTAAATAAGTCTCTGGATGGTCATTTCTTCAGTCTCCATTCCACATTTTGTCTCTGTAACTACTTCCATCACACTTTTGTTCCCAGCTTCTAAGATTCATTGAACTATCCATCAAATATCCCCATTAAAAATGGGGCTCAGAGCTAAACAAAGAATTCTCACCCGAGGAATACTGAATGGCTGAGAAGTACCTGAAAAAAAAAATGTTCAGCATCCTTAATCATCAGGGAAATGCAAATCAAAACAACCCTGAGATTCTACCTCACACCAGTCAGAATGGCTAAGATCAAAAATTCAGGTGATAGCAGATGCTGGTGAGGATGTGGAGAAAGAGGAACACTCCTCCATTGTTGGTGGGATTGTAAGCTTGTACAACCACTCTGGAAATCAGAACATTGGACATAGTACTACTGGAGGATACCGCCATACCTCTCCTGGGCATATATCCAGAAGATGTCCCAACTGGTAAGAAGGACATATGCTCCACTATGTTCATAGCAGCCTTATTTATAATAGCCAGAAGCTGGAAAGAACCCAGATGCCCCTCAACAGAAATGGATACAGAAAATGTGGCACATTTACAAAATGTTGTACTACCAAGCTATTAAAAGGAATGAATTTATGAAATTCCTAGGCAAATGGATGGACCTGGTGGGCATCATCCTGAGTGAGATAACACAATCATAAAAGAACTCCCATCATATGTACTCACTGATAAGTGGATATTATCACAGAAACTTAGGATACACAAGATATAAGATACAATTTGTGAAACACAAGAAACGCAAGAAGAACGAAGACCAAAGTGTGGATACTTTGCCCCTTCTTAGAATTGGGAACAAAACACCCATGGAATGGAGTTACACAGACAAATTTGGAGCTGAGAGGAAAGATGTACCATATAGAGACTGCCATACCAGGGGATTCATCCCATAATCAGCTTCCAAACGCTGACCCCATTGCATACACTAGCAAGATTTTGCTGATAGGACCCTGATATAGCTGTCTCTTGTGAGACTATGCTGGGGCCTAACAAACACATAAGTGAATGCTTTCAGTCAGCTATTGGATAGATCACAGGGCCCCCAATGGAGGAGCTAGAGAAAGTACCCAAGGAGCTGGGGTATCTACAACCCTATAGGTGGAACAACAATATGAACTAACCAGTCCCCCCAACCCCGACAGAGCTCATTTCTCTAGCTGCATATGTATGAGAAGATGGCCTAGTCGACCATCAGTGGAAAGAGAGGCCCATTGGTTGTGCAAACTTTATATGCCTCAATAAAGGGGAATGCCAGGGCCATGAAGTAGGAGTGGTTGGGTGGGGGAGTGGGTGGGGCAGGGTGTAGGGGACTTTTGGGATAGCATTGGAAATATAAATGAAATAAATACCTAATAATAAAAAAATAATAAAGCTGCTTTTCTCAGACCAGCCAAAAGACATGTAACTAATCTGTCCTTTGCTAGAATAACACCTGGGGTGGCAGGCCCCAGGGAGTCTCGGAAGGGGGGAAACTGAGGCAGCAGTTTGGGTTATAAATCTCACAGAAGCTCGCCTACTACGAAAAGGAGGTGGGTCGTATGTTTGGTCCAGTATCATAATATCATTTAGTGGGAGTTGTGCCGGATTTATGGTAACAGAAGTTGAGTTGGAGAGCAAGAAGAAAACATAGCAGGATTGGAACGGAGATGAATGAAAGATTTTACATAGATAACCTCTTTCCATTTACCAGTTTGCTGGCAGTATGTATAAAGATTCTTTTAATTTTGATGCCTTTAAAGGAGGCGTTAGCTTCAAAGACTTAAGATTTTCTAGGAGACATTCCAGTGGTGTATCTGAAGATACGTTTGAAGACACGTTGTTGCCCATATTCTGGAGGTTCCTGGTGTTCAAACCAGCATTCTGAGAACAGCTCAGAAACCAAAAAGGAAATCAGCCAGGCTAGAGTGCACAAGTCCTCAGGAGGACCTCTAGTGGCTACCCAGTAAGTCCTGGACTTACTGTGGAAAGTGCTCCACCCTGGCAAGGATCCAGATGGGCAATGTCTGCTTCTATGTCAGCTGGAACGCTAGCCCCTTAGTTCTCAGGCAGAACTGGCCAGGCTCTGTTCAGGGAACTGGAGGCCCTTCCCCACTGATGAGCCCTACTGATGGTATGCTGGTGTCTGCCTGGGAATTTTTAGCGAACCAGTAAAATGGGAGCGTGGAAGCCTGGACTATAAGGCGTGTGGAAGTGGCACAGTTCACTTAGTTTAAATTTTGTGGGTTCTGTGGCAGCTGCGGGTCAGGTGGTGGAAAAGGCAGGCAGCGGCTCCCCTCCCCCGCTGGTCTTTTGTGAGTGCCAAGCTGTTTCTCAGGCGAAGGAGGTCAATTCCCCTTATGACATGGATTTAAAGACACAGCTGAAGTTGGGGTCACTAAGAATTCTGGCTTAGAGCAAGGAGGGAAAGGGAAGTGCAGACCACTGTGCAAAGTGGGCAGGGCTGCAAGACAGTGGGAATCTTACCTTGGATGCTGTGCTCTGTGCCCACTGCTGCGTCCACTGGGGTGCCCCCTCAGGCACACCAGACACTGGTGGATGGTGGCTCTTTATCAGAGTCTCGGCACCATTTATATGTTAATTAACACCAGATAATATTAATCTATATATTTTGATCAGATAAACCAAACAGCAGACCAGGCCAAGGTGATTCCACGTGGGAGAGGTTTATTGTACAGGGATAGAGGCCAGCAAAGCCATTAGAAGGGCAGAGAAGAGGAGAAAGAGAAAAAGAGGCTGGAGAGAAGAAAGAGAAGAAAGTGTGAGGAGGGGGTGATCCCCTAATTTATATGGAAAATGTCACACTAGTGAGGGTGGGAACTGAGCCAAGTGGATTGTGGGATTGAGGGTTGTTGTTCTGGCAATGTAGGTAAAGGGTCACATAGTTAGGCAGGAGCTTGGAGAGTCCTGGTGCTAACATTTACAGCTTTCAGAATGCTCCAAACTGATTTCTAGAATGACCCCACCAGTTTGAAATCCCAATAAGATGTTGGGATTCCCTTTACTCAACATCCCCCACCCCAGCCCTCCATTGTTGGTTGTTTTGGTGATCTTTGCTATCTTTACTGTACTCAGACAGATGGAATCTTTATCCTGTCCAACTAACTACATTAGTGCAGAGGAGGTCTGTGATTGGACAGGGACAAGGGGTCAGAGCTAGGAGTTATGGAGAGGAGGAGAGTCCTAGAGTGTAGGGAGGAGAACCAAGATGGCTTTGTATGTGTACCTGCGTGGCATTTACTAGCCACAAATGGCTATGATTTCACAACTTTAGAAATTTTGGGATAAAGGTTTTATCATTATCAATTGTCTCTGAAATTATTGTATTGTACCTTGTAAATTGTGATATTATTGATACATAAATCTGATTGGTTAATTAAGCTTTAAGAGTCGTGATTCTACAAGGCTACTGGGTGTTTTGAGATGCAACTGTGAGGTTGGCAGTGCCATTTTGTTACTGTAATGTGAGATTGTGACTAGAGGGATTATAGCAGAGAGGGAACTAGTGGCTCAAGGGAAACATGAGACAAATACTGCAGGTTCAAGCTGCAGAGAGTTGGCAGGCCTGCAGGAGCACAGAAGTGTGGTCCAGCACCAGGGAGAGTTGGCAGGTTTGTTTTTAAAACATATTTCCCACAACAGTTTGGATATATATTTTCCTAATTACAGGATACAATGAACAATTTTTGAGTTATTCATAGACATATTTTCATCACTTGATATCTCTGTTCCAGACTCATTTTTTTTTATATTATTGAGTTTAGAATTACTATATTTGTCTCTTACACTTTATGTGTTTGAATAGCATGTCTCATTTCAAAAACAAACTAGGCCAAGACAATTACACATGAAAGAGGATTTTTGTTTCTTTGTTTGTTTTATTTTGTTTTGTTTTTCAAGACAGGGTCTCTCTGTAGAACTTGGCAACTTGGCTGTCCAAGAACTCACTCTGTAGACCAGGCTTGCTTGGAAATCAGAAATCTGCCTGCATCTACCTCCCAAGTGGTGGGATTAAAGTCATGTGCCAGAACCGCTGGCAGTCTGGAAGAGATTTTATTGAGAGGGAGAGACAAGGCGGTGGCAGACAGAGAAGAGGGGGAAAAGAAAGAGAGGGAGGGGTGTTCCCCTTATTTATATGGAAAATGATGTAATACAGGTAAAGGTGGGAGGTGAGCCAAGTGTATTCTGGGAACATGATGGCTTACATCTTGGCAACAGTTCTGTAGGTCTCTCTGTCACCTATGTGATCTCATCGGTTTGGGAGGTCCTGATGCCAACATAAGTCCCTTCTTGTTATAAAGATAACGAAAGAAAAAGGGAAAGGCAATGATGAAAAGGGAATGAGGGCATCATGTCTTTTAAGCTGCTTCCTGCTGTGTATAAGCATTGCTCATGTTGTGGTGTAGCTTACCTTCACCATCTAGATCCTCTTGGTAAACGTTCACATCAGGTTCCTCTGTGGACAGCAGCTTTTCTGTGGCTAGTGGCTGGTAATCCCCTAACACGAACTGATTAGTAGTTTGGCTAGAAACTTTCTGTATTTGTTGTTGAAGAAATATGGAAACAAGATGAATGAGGCAGGAACAAAATAATAATGTCAAGAAGATGACTAGGAACGGTGTTATGAAAGGGAGTATCCACTTCCATATGGGATTTTCAAAAATCCTAGAACTGGAGGTCTCATGGTCTCTGAAGTTCTCGATGTCATACTGTAGCTTTGGATTTTATCACTATCCAGGACTGGTTGACATAGAAACAGCATTCTTCTTGGATTGTAGCCACATGCGCCCACACTAACTGGGTTCCTGAGTGCGCGGCCAGAGCTGTATGGGAGAAAATGGTGAGAGAAGTAATGGAGACCAAGACATATTTTCTGATCAAGGCCAAAAGTTTAGTAAGAGTCTGTGCTTATAAAGGGGGGGAGGGGAGCCCCATCCCCCACCAATCCATTCTTGATGCCTGTCACCAGCCTGTAGGCAATCTGCTGGACAGAACTGGTTTGGCAAGTAGGTGTAAATTACTGGATTCTTTGCTGTCTCTGGAATATCTCAAGAACCTCTCAGCAGGTAGCAGTGTCTTGGAGAAGAGCAGGCAGGTGACAGAACAATAGAGCCATCTAGGTGAGAAAGCTCCACCCAGGTGTTCTTATTCTCAGTGGCAGTGAAGTCTGAATCAGCCTGCTTCAAGGCTGGGAGACACTACAGTGGAGGAACAGGCAAAGACCAGCTTCTTTAGCTTCAGAATATCTAGCCCCTGTAGATTCTGAAGAACCACGACTGCCAAAGAATCTATCTGTTTCTGGATACTGAGCACATTTTCAGACATATTTTGAAGATAACTTTTTAACTGGGAAGTGAATTTATTATATTGGGTCATGGAAGTCATTATCCCTGCAATTCCAGTACCACCACCTATGGCTATTCCCAAAGCAACCAAGAGTGAAATGACTTGAACTGCCCTCTTATGTTGACCAGCTATCATATTTTCAACTGGGATTGGCTGGGGCTCCTTTCCTTGGATTACTCCCTGTTCAGGGAAAAGGAGTACCATTGTGCAAAGTCCTGATCAGCTGATGTGTAGGCAATGATATTCCTGAGTGCCACAAAGAATTGACGTGTTCAGGACTACACGGCGTTGTGGCAGGGATGATATATTGAGGGATATGGTTTTATTGAAGTCTAGGGAACTTAGTGTTCCTACAGGACGTGTCACAGAGGTCTTAAAACAGTTTGCCATGCCAAAGAGAGGGATAGAGGTAAGGTATGGAGTCATGGCAACATTGGAGTCAAGGCAACTGACAAAGGCTGAGGTAAAGTTACTTGGCAGTATCACTGGAGAGGGTGTAAGTGACAATTGTGAGTTAGCTCCAGGTGGTACACATAACCAGCAGTCTTTAAAATGTTGAGGCTGGTGACATTAAGGAGCTGGTATGCTGAGGTCAAGTTTGAAGCAAAAGGCAAAATGACAAGTTAGTGCCATTTATGAGGAGCGATATCAAAGAGGAAAGGACCTCAGAGGAGTGTTTGATTATCTCCCCTACTTTTCAGATATCTAGGGGTTGGGTAATTGAGACATATTTTCTGTGGATATGGTTGGTACTTACTAGGGAACTGGGTTGATTTTTACGGTAGAGCTTACCAATAACTCCTACCTCCCACCTGGAATCCCATGAGTCTTATATGTAGAAAAAGATTGTCTTGTGGTGTTGATAGAAGAAATGATTGGTTCATGATCCTAGCATATGTATCTGACAAGACCAATATGGGCAGCCCCCATATTCATCTGGCAGTTTTCTACAATAATCTTTTGTCTGGTTAAAGAAAAAGAAAGTATAGAGATCATAATATTTATCTATTTATTTATTTATTTATTTATTTTTCTTTCTTTCCATTTTTTATTAGGTATTTAGCTCATTTACATTTCCAATGCTATACCAAAAGTCCCCCATACCCACCCACCCCCACTCCCCTACCCACCCACTCCCCCTTTTTGTCCCTGGCGTTCCCCTGTTCTGGGGCATATAAAGTTTATGTGTCCAATGGGCCTCTCTTTCCGGTGATGGCCGACTAGGCCATCCTTTGATACATATGCAGCTAGAGTCAAGAGCTCCGGGGTACTGGTTAGTTCATAATGTTGATCCACCTATAGGGTTGCAGATCCCTTTAGCTCCTTGGGTACTTTCTCTAGCTCCTCCATTGGGAGCCCTGTGATCCATCCATTAGCTGACTGTGGGCATCCACTTCTGTGTTTGCTAGGTCCCGGCATAGTCTCACAAGAGACAGCTACATCTGGGTCCTTTCGATAAAATCTTGCTAGTGTATGCAATGGTGTCAGCGTTTGGATGCTGATTATGGGGTGGATCCCTGGATAAGGCAGTCTCTACATGGTCCATCCTTTCATCTCAGCTCCAAACTTTGTCTCTGTAACTCCTTCCAAGGGTGTTTTGTTCCCACTTCTAAGGAGGGGTATAGTGTCCACACTTCAGTCTTCATTTTTCTTGAGTTTCATGTGTTTAGGAAATTGTATCTTATATCTTGGGTGTCCTAGGTTTTGGGCTAATATCCACTTATCAGTGAGTACATATTGTGTGAATTCCTTTGTGAATATGTTACCTCACTCAGGATGATGCCCTCCAGGTCCATCCATTTGGCTAGGAATTTCATAAATTCATTCTTTTTAATAGCTGAGTAGTACTCCATTGTGTAGATGTACCACATTTTCTGTATCCATTCCTCTGTTGAGGGGCATCTGGGTTCTTTCCAGCTTCTGGCTATTATAAACAAGGCTGCTATGAACATAGTGGAGCATGTGTCCTTCTTACCAGTTGGGGCATCTTCTGGATATATGCCCAGGAGAGGTATTGCTGGATCCACCGGTAGTACTATGTCCAATTTTCTAAGGAACCGCCAGACGGATTTCCAGAGTGGTTGTACAAGCCTGCAATCCCACCAACAATGGAGGAGTGTTCCTCTTTCTCCACATCCTCGCCAGCATTTGCTGTCACCTGAATTTTTGATCTTAGATATTCTGACTGGTGTGAGGTGGAATCTCAGGGTTATTTTGATTTGCATTTCCCTGATGATTAAGGATGTTGAACATTTTTTCAGGTGCTTCTCTGCCATTCGGTATTCCTCAGGTGAGAATTCTTTGCTCAGTTCTGAGCCCCATTTTTTAATGGGGTTATTTGATTTTCTGAAGTCCACCTTCTTGAGTTCTTTATATATGTTGGATATTTGTCCCCTATCTGATTTAGGATAGGTAAAGATACTTTCCCAATCTCTTGGTGGTCTCTTTGTCTTATTGACGGTGTCTTTTGCCTTGCAGAAACTTTGGAGTTTCATTAGGTCCCATTTGTCAATTCTCGATCTTACAGCACAAGCCATTGCTGTTCTGTTCAGGAATTTTTCCCCTGTGACCATATCTTCAAGGCTTTTCCCTTTCTCCTCTATAAGTTTCAGTGTCTCTGGTTTTATGTGAAGTTCTTTGATCCATTTAGATTTGACCTTAGTACAAGGAGATAAGTATGGATCGATTCGCATTCTTCTACATGATAACAACCAGTTGTGCCAGCACGATTTGTTGAAAATGCTGTCTTTCTTCCACTGGATGGTTTTAGCTCCCTTGTCGAAGATCAAGAGACCATAGGTGTGTGGGTTCATTTCTGGGTCTTCAATTCTATTCCATTGGTCTACTTGTCTGTCTCTATACCAGTACCATGCAGTTTTTTTCACAATTGCTCTGTAGTAAAGCTTTAGGTCAGGCATGGTGATTCCACCAGAGGTTCTTTTATCCTTGAGAAGAGTTTTTGCTATCCTAGGTTTTTTGTTATTCCAGATGAATTTGCAAATTGCTCCTTCTAATTCGTTGAAGAATTGAGTTGGAATTTTGATGGGGATTGCATTGAATCTGTAGATTGCTTTTGGCAAGATACCCATTTTTACAATGTTGATCCTGCCAATCCATGAGCATGGGAGATCTTTCCATCTTCTGAGATCTTCTTTAATTTCTTTCTTCAGAGACTTGAAGTTTTTATCATACAGATCTTTCACTTCCTTAGTTAGAGTCACTCCGAGATATTTTATATTATTTGTGACTATTGAGAAGGGTGTTGTTTCCCTAATTTCTTTCTCAGCCTGTTTATTCTTTGTGTAGAGAAAGGCCATTGACTTGTTTGAGTTAATTTTATATCCAGCTACTTCACCGAAGCTGTTTATCAGGTTTAGGAGTTCTCTGTTGGAATTTTTTGGGTCACTTATATATACTATCATATCATCTGCAAAAAGTGATATTTTGACTTCCTCCTTTCCAATTTGTATCCCCTTGATCTCCTTTTGTTGTCGAATTGCTCTGGCTAATACTTGAAGTTCTATGTTGAAAAGGTAGGAAGAAAGTGGGCAGCCTTGTCTAGTCCCTGATTTTAGTGGGATTGCTTCCAGCTTCTCTCCATTTACTTTGATGTTGGCTCCTGGTTTGCTGTAGATTGCTTTTATAATGTTTAGGTATGGGCCTTGAATTCCTGATCTTTCCAGAACTTTTATCATGAATGGGTGTTGGATCCTGTCAAATGATTTTCTGCATCTAACGAGATGATCATGTGGTTTTTGTCTTTGAGTTTGTTTATATAATGGATTACATTGATGGATTTTCGTATATTAAACCATCCCTGCATCCCTGGAATAAAACCTACTTGGTCAGGATGGGTGATTGCTTTAATGTGTTCTTGGATTCGGTTAGCGAGAATTTTATTGAGGATTTTTGCATCGATATTCATAAGAGAAATTTATCTGAAGTTCTCTATCTTTGTTGGATATTTCTGTGGTTTAGGTATCAGAGTAATAGTGGCTTCATAAAATGAGTTTGGTAGAGTACTTTCTACTTCTATCTTGTGAAAAAGTTTGTGCAGAACTGGAATTAGATCTTCTTTGAAGGTCTGATAGAACTCTGCACTAAACCCGTCTGGTCCTGGGCTTTTTTTGGCTGGGAGACTATTTATAACTGCTTCTATTTCTTTAGGGGATATGGGACTGTTTAGAAGGTCAACTTGATCCTGATTCAACTTTGGTACCTGGTATCTGTCCAGAAATTTGTCCATTTTGTCCAGGTTTTCCAGTTTTGTTGAGTATAGCCTTTTGTAGAAGGATCTGATGGTGTTTTGGATTTCTTCAGGATCTGTTGTTATGTCTCCCTTTTCATTTCTGATTTTGTTAATTAGGATTTTGTCTCTGTGCCCTCTAGTGAGTCTAGCTAAGGGTTTATCTATCTTGTTGATTTTCTCAAAGAACCAACTCCTCGTTTGGTTAATTCTTTGAATAGTTCTTCTTGTTTCCACTTGGTTGATTTCACCCCTGAGTTTGATTATTTCCTGCTGTCTACTCCTCTTGGGTGAATTTGCTTCCTTTTTTTCTAGAGCTTTTAGATGTGTTGTCAAGCTGCTAGTATGTGCTCTCTCCTGTTTCTTCATGGAGGCACTCAGAGCTATGAGTTTCCCTCTTAGAAATGCTTTCATTGTGTCCCAAAGGTTTGGGTACGTTGTGGCTTCATTTTCATTAAACTCTAAAAAAGTCTTTAATTTCTTTCTTTATTCCTTCCTTGACCAAGGTATCATTGAGAAGAGTGTTGTTCAGTTTCCACGTGAGTGTTGGCTTTCTGTTATTTTTTTTGTTATTGAAGATCAGCCTTAGTGCATGGTGATCTGATATGATACATGGGACAATTTCAATATTTTTGAATCTGTTGAGGCCTGTTTTGTGACCTATTATGTGGTCAATTTTGGAGAAGGTACCATGAGGTGCTGAGAAGAATGTATATCCTTTTGTTTTAGGATAAAATGTTCTGTAGATATCTGTCAGATCCATTTGTTTCATCACTTCTGTCAGTTTCAGTGTGTCCCTGTTTAGTTTCTGTTTCCATGATCTGTCCATTGGTGAAAGTGGTGTGTTGAAGTCTCCCACTATTATTGTGTGAGGTGCAGTGTATGCTTTGAGCTTTACTAAAGTTTCTTTAATGAATGTGGCTGCCCTTGCATTTGGAGCATAGATATTCAGAATTGAGAGTTCCTCTTGGAGGATTTTACCTTTGATGAGAACGAAGTGCTCCTCCTTGTCTTTTTTGATGACTTTGGGTTGGAAGTCAATCTTATCAGATATTAGGATGGCTACTCCAGCTTGTTTCTTCATACCATTTGCTTGGAAAATTGTTTTCCAGCCTTTTATTCTGAGGTAGTGTCTATCTTTTTCTCTGAGATGTGTCTCCTGTAAACAGCAAAATGTTGGGTCTTGTTTGTGTAGCCAGTTTGTTAGTCTATGTCTTTTTATTGGGGAGTTGAGACCATTGATGTTAAGAGATATTAAGGAAAAGTAATTGTTGCTTCCTGTTATTTTTGTTGTTAAAGTTGGCATTCTCTTCTTGTGGCTGTCTTCTTTTAGGTTTGTTGAGGGATTACCTTCTTGTTTTTTCTAGGGCATTGTTCCCGTTCTTGTATTGGTTTTTTTCTGTTATTAACCTTTGAAGGGCTGGATTCGTGGAGAGATAATGTGTGAATTTGGTTTTGTCTTGGAATACTTCGGTTTCTCCATCTATGTTAATTGAGAGTTTGGATGGGTATAGTAGCCTGGGCTGGAATTTGTGTTCTTTTAGTGTCTGTATAACATCTGTCCAGGCTCTTCTGGCTTTCATAGTCTCTGGTGAAAAATCTGGTGTAATTCTGATAGGCTTGCCTTCATATATTACTTGACCTTTTTCCCTTACTGCTTTTAGTATTCTATCCTTATTTAGTGCATTTGTTTTTCTGATTATTATGTGTCGGGAGGAATTTCTTTTCTGGTCCAGTCTATTTGGGGTTCTGTAGGCTTCTTGTATGTTCATAGGTATCTCTTTCTTTATATTTGGGAAGTTTTCTTCAATAATTTTGTTGAAGATGTTTGCTGGTCCTTTGAGTTGAAAATCTTCATTCTCATCCACTCCTATTATCCGTAGGTTTGGTCTTCTCATTGTGTCCTGGATTTCCTGGATATTTTGAGTTAGGGTCTTTTTGCATTTTCCATTTTCTTTGATTGTTGTGCCGATGTTCTCTATGGAATCTTCTGCACCTGAGATTCTCTCTTCCATCTCTTGTATTCTGTTGCTGATGCTCAAATCTATGGTTCCAGATTTCTTTCCTAGGGTTTCTATCTCCAGTGTTGCCTCACTTTGAGTTTTCTTTATTGTTTCTACTTCCCTTTTTAGGTCTAGTATGGTTTTGTTCATTTCCATCACCTGTTTGTATGTTTTTTCCTATTTTTCTGTAAGGACTTCTACCTGTTTGATTGTGTTTTCCTCTTTTTCTTTAAGGACTTGTAACTCTTTAGCAGTGTTCTCCTGTATTTCTTTAAGTGATTTATTAAAGTCCTTCTTGATGTCCTCTACCATCATCATGAGATATGCTTTTAAATCTAGGTCTAGGTTTTCGGGTGTGTTGGGGTGCCCTGGACTGGGCGAAGTGGGAGTCCTGGGTTCTGATGATGGTGAGTGGTCTTGGTTCCTGTTAGTAGGATTCCTACGTTTACCTTTCGCCATCTGATAATCTCTGGAGTTAGCAGTTATAGTTGACTCTTTTTAGAGATTGTTCTTCTGGTGATTCTGTTACCGTCTCTCAGCAGACCTGGGAGACAGATTCTCTCCTCTGAGTTTCAGTGCTCAGAGCACTCTCTGCTGGCAAGCTCTCTTACAGGGAAGGTGCGCAGATATCTTGTTTTTGGACCTCCTCCTGGTCGAAGAAGAAGGCCCAAAACAGGGCCTCTCTCAGAAGCTGTGTTGCTTTGGCCGTTCCCAGAAGCTGTCAGCTTCTGTGGTGCAGACTCTCACCTGTGCAGACTAAATTCCTAAGTTCCATGGAGTCCTGGAACCAAGATGGCGACCGCTGCTCCTGAGGCTGAGGCCGCCTCCCGAGCCAGGCAGACACCTGTCCTCTGGTCTGGACGGTGGCCGGCTGTCTGCAGCCTGCAACGGGTACTGCCTCAGCGGCTCTGTGCTTCTGCCTGCCCCCAAAGCTGTCCGGTTCTCTGGCGCACCCTCTAACCTGTTCAGACTAATTTCCTAGGTCCCGCGGAGTCCCGGAACCCAGATGGCGACCACTGCTGCTGAGGCTGAGGCCGCCTCCCAAGCCAGGCGGACACCTGTCCTCTGGTCCGGACGGTGGCCGGCTGTCTGCGGCCCGCCAAGGGTGCTGCCTCAGCGGCTCTGTGCTTCTGCCCGTCCCAGAAGCTGTCCGGTTCTCTGGCGCACCCTCTAACCTGTTCAGACTAATTTCCTAAGTTCTGCTGAGTCCCGGAATCAAGATGGCGACCGCTGCTCGAGATCATAATATTTAGATGGGATAACAGATACAGGGATGATAGCAATTTGGATCAGTTCCTGGCATCCATCTATGGAGTAGTTTCCTGACCCTATTTGGAAAGAATGTTTGTTATCTGTGGGGATTTCTTGGACTTTGACCCTCCAGATGTCAGGGCTACACAGATGGAAATGAACAACAGGGGGGGATAAGAATCCCATATCTCATCCAGTGAGGTCAAGCTTGACTACCAGAGCAGAGTCTCGTTTTCTTGGACTGGGGACATGATGAGTGGTCTCAATGTAGTCTGGAACTTAATAGATAGAGAATGGTCCTGTTAGGGTGAATGTGTATGAAGAAGTGTCATTTTTAGCTGGAGGAATGAAAGGTTTGAGGTGAGACAGATGGATCCAATGAGAGAGTCCATTGGGTTTAGCAGCTGTAGGGGTCACAAGGATTACCTTAAAAGGGCCCTGCCATTTAGGAGAGAGATGTGATGCCAATGATCGGTAGGGTTTGAAGGACTTGACAAGAATTGGACAGGAGACAGTGTATGGCCGTAGTAGATGGTGGTCAGCAAAGTTCCATAGGAGAGAACAGAGATGGCAAAGTATGGGGTGAATATATGGTCTGGGAGTGGAGAATATTTAGGTGAAAGACCAGGAATTAGGAATGAATGTCCATACATGAGTTCAAAGGGTAAGATGAGGAAAAATCACTTCTGGAGAGCTCATAGCCTAGAAAGAACTAGTGGATCGAGTTTTACCCAATAAAGGTGAAGTTCTTGTGACAGCTTAACAAGAGTGTATTTTTTTTAAAGAGCAGTTAGTTCTTTATACCTTACCAGAAGATTGAGGGTGGTAGTGAATATGAAGATGCCAGGGGATGTCTATGGACTTAGATATGATATGAGAAACTTGGCAAGTAAATTCAGATTTATTTTCTTATTTGAGAAAGGCTGGGACATCAAACTGGGGAATGGTCTCTCAGAGGAAGAGGAGATCCGAGCACTTTTGCCATAGAAGTAGAAAAATTAAACCTCTGACTCAGTACAGCCCTTATCAGCCTGTTCTAATTTTTGATATTGTTGGAGCAATATAAGAACCTGTACAGCACTGACCCGCTGTCTGTTGAAAGCCACTAACTTGTGAATTATGCAGGGGCCTATGGTAAATAAAAGAAGCAAGATTAATAAGGGGCCCATGAGGGTAGATAGTAAAGTACTCATCCATGGGGATTTTGTGAACCAACCTTCAATCCATCCTTCATTAGCTTCTCACTTTCATTTTCGTTTTTCTAACCTTTCTCTGGGTTTTACCATAGAGACTCTCTAATTGCCCCTGAATGGTCAATATAGAAGCAACACTCTTCCTTTAGGGCATGGTACTGTTGTCTCAAAACTAAAAGCTGCAATGTACTAAGTCTTTTTCTAATAAAGACAACTAGCCTATCTAACACACATGGACCTATAATTAAAAAGCAGAAGCAAAATCAAAAGGAGTCCCATAAGGGTAGAAAGTAGGGTGGTCAAAAGTACAAGATAAGGTCCTTTCCACCGAGTATCAAGGTTTACTGCATGGAGACATCTAACGTAGACAGAATCTCTAACTTTGAAGAGATGTGGGTCTTGCAGGCCTCCTTCTCATAAGTAGGCCTTGTGGAGCGTACAACAGGGCAGTTAAGGTCACAAACCCAGGTATCCAGAATCTGCAGAAGCCAGCAGTGTCCAAGAATTCTCTTACTTGCCTTTGTGTAGTTATGGTGGAGATCTGAGTTTCAGTCTTTTTTCTGTCTTCCTTTAGCCACTGCTTACCATCTCTAAGGGTATATCCCAAATAAGTAACTTCAGTCCGACACAGCTGAGCCTTTTTAGCTGAGGCTCGGTACCCCAACTCACTCAATTCTGTTAAGCACATTGGTCTTCAGTTGCCCAGGTTCCCTATCTGTCTAGGTCCTTTCTTTTCTTTCTCTCCTACCACTGTGTCCAAAATTCTAGTCAAATTTCTTTCTTGTCTATGATCCCTCCTGTTTTTTCTTTCTTCTGCCTCCCACTTCTCTCTCTCTCTTCCACCTCCCATCTCTCTCTCTCTCTCTTTCTCGTATTACACCTTCTCTGCCCCTTTCACTAGATCACGTAACTTTCTCTTGTAATACAATTTCTCTTACCTTAGCCAAATTAGTGGGCCATTTTGAGGCACCTCAGAGACCAAAGCCTGGTGATAGGATTTCAAGCTCTCCATACCTTTAGCCATGTTGTAGTCCCAACCAGGACAAGTCAAAGGGAATCCCGTGTTAATCTCATTTTGTAGCTTTGTAGGCCACCCATCGGCTCCTGGGATATTTTTTCTAGTCTCTAACAGAATTCTCTCTTGGTCTTCAGTTAGGGTTAGGCTACAGCATCTGCTGAAAATCATCCCAAGTAGGCTGATGATAGAACATAAGGGATTCCACCAACACTGTGAGGCATTGGGGATCCTCTGAGAAAAGGGGGTGGTTAGTTTCCCAGTTATAAAGATCAGCAGAGGAAAATGACCAGTACTGATGGGGTTGAAGGTTGGGTGGGTCCACTGGAGTCCATTCAGACTCTGCACTCTCCAGCTCAGTGTACTCGGAGCAGGTCCGTAGGCCTGGACACTTGGGGGGGGGGGGTTGGTGGTGGCGACGCTGGATAGTGGGCCCTTCCTGTGGAACAGCTGCACCTAGGGAGCCCAGTGGGTGTCTCACAGGCCCCAAGGCCTCACCCTCTCCCCTCCCCTCTGCCCAACCTGTGGGCACAAGGTGCATGGCAGGGGAGTGTCCCGGGACCTCCGTGTCAGTGTTCCCCTGCCAGGTCTGCCTCCCCAGCTTCCCAGGCTGCGGTTTTCCATGGGAGCCTCGCCTTGGCTGGTACCTAGAAGCAAACTTAGAACTGGTGCTAGATCAGGGAAATCCGACTGTTTAATTAAAACAAAACATTGCAAAGGCCTGCAGCAAGTATTGAGGCTGTAGATATGGGGGAGGTAGTGGACTAGGCCACTCTGGAGGCTTCATAGATTTTTGTAGGAGCCAATGGATTAGCTGGTGGCTCTGTCGGGAGAAGCCTTCACTTTTGATTTCTCTTGTAACACCAGAGCACAACTACAATTTTGGGAAGCAAAATGCAATTTTAACAGTTTAAACAATCTATTCTCTTTAAAAATCAACAAACAAAGATGCTTAATTCTCTTTTCTTCCATGAAGCACTGTGTTTATTCTCTGATAGTGCTATTTAGTTGAATAAAATTCCATAGGTATTTATGGAAAAAAAATCAACACCAAAAACATTACTTGCTACAAAGTTTGACTGCCTGTTCTTGAACACAAACACAAAAACATGCAGCCCACAATACGTTAAAAGAGACACTGCCCTAAATCCTATTTTTTATAAGTCTGGTTTCTAGAATAAGAATTACATAGAGTATTACCCAATTTAGGCATATCTTTTAGAGACCTGTTTCCTTGGGTTGTCTCTTGCTGCATATTGTAGTTCTCAATTACTCCAACCCAGAGTTACCAGTTTTAAGCCAACTTTCTGTTACCGATGGTATAAATTTTTAATCATAACCAATAATGTATGAGCCAATAATCTATAACCAAGATACATAAAACATGTTTATACCTTTATAACTATTCAGAAACAAAAATGAAATGGCTGCATACATTTGCTTATTTAAACCAAACAAAATTCTTAATTTTTCTAGCTTTATATTCAAGAGAGGAGCACCTTGTCACCTGATGAATCCAATAATGACAAGCACAGAGACTTTTTTAGGAAAAACACCCATCAGTTCCCTTACTATAGACTTGAGAAGCTGCTGGTCCCTTTAAGAGCAGTGTTTACAATCAGCTCCTAGCAGGGCTTCTCCAGACACACTAGACTTCTAACTACAGGTGCAGGGCTCCAAAGACCAATATATACTTTTTTTTTCTTTTTATCTTCTGTGTGTTTTTGGAGGGCTAGGACTCGGGAGCTTGGCTTCTGTACCAGGTCTTGCCACTACTATAATGTACAGCTCTTCGTCAGGGTGAGATTTTAGTCCTTCCTGAAAGATAATGGTTTAGTCAAGTCCAAAGTTCCCTCCAGTGGCCAGTCAACATCAAAAGTTGGCCACTCAGAGGCACAAAAAGTCTGCCAAGTTCCTTTCTTGATCTCCACAGGGAGGTTATGGGTTCTAGTCCTAACTTCAGTCCAATGATTAAGAGTCAAACTAGGGTGGTCATCACAGACTGTCTCATCATCTTAGTGACAAAGAATACAAAGAGCACACAAACTGTCAACAAACACAAAGACCAACACCAGAAAAATGACCCAGAGGATCGCTGAATCAGATGGACAGTTCTCAACAAGAAGGTTACAGTATAAACCAGACTCAGGCAGATCAGAATCCAAAACTCAGGGTGATCAGAATAAACTCAGACTGATCCAAACTCAGGCTGGACCATGCTTCAGAAACAACAGACAAACAAACAAACACAACAAGTGCACGTTCGTTTCAGAAAACAGAAAACAGAAAACAGACACTCAGAACAGAGACACCGGCTGGCACACACACACATTCCAGAGGGGATCCCCATACCTCCAATTTGGTTCTCTGGTGTGATGGGGTGGTCGCGATTTTTGGCCAATGCATCAGTGGTAGAATTCCTTTTTGACATCTACAGATAGATTGTGAGCCCTAGTCTTAATGTCTGTCCAATGGTCAAGAGTCAGTCCAAGGGGAGTACTAATGATCTATCCCATCTACCAAGTCATGTACAGGGAGACAAACAAAACACACAAAAATACTACGAAGACTGAAACCAGGACTCACTTCCTGCGGGACTTCCAATACCAAGAAACATAATCAGACGGCCAAGTGGGCACAAAATCTCTCCTCTCCAGGAGGGATTCAGGTTCCAACTTGGCACCCAGATGGGAAATCTCCAGGCATCCCTGGAGCTCCCTCAGACCTCCTGGGACATCTCCCAGGGTGGCAGCCAGTTATCCCCTGACATGTCTGTCAACAACCCTCCCTTCCATCCTGGACAAGGAGTTCATTGCTCTGACTAGCTCTGACGACTGCAAACTGAATCCGAAAGTACCAAATTCAAACAGAGCCTGCAGTGAAAATCATAGACAAAAACAGAATCTTACCCCCATGAACGGTCTTTGAGAAATGGGGTCCCACAAAATCCCATGATGATCCCCCAACTGAAAGGCCCCCATTTCGGGGAGACCCTCGCTCAAGTCCTGGGATGAGCCGGCAACCCAATTATGCAAGAGAAACCATTCTTGGTGCAATATTGCATGAGGTTTATTCGGGAGTCAGCATGCTGAGGCCAAGCTCATAACACACACAGGGTCAGAGGAGATTGACCCCCAGCAGTTGCAGTTGAGGGTTTTAAAGAATAAACCACAATGTGAGGGGAGGATAAGATCACAAAGAATTGGGAAGCCAAGTAAACATAAGAATGGGGATGGGGAATTAGTGCTCAAGCTCATGGAAAGGTTACAGGCTATCTTTGGCAAACATTCTTGTTCCCTTAAAGAATGGGGAAGCTGAGTAAACATCATAAGAATGGGGATGGTGAATTAGAGCTCATCTCTCCTGGAAAGGTTACAGGCTATCTTTTTGCAGACATTCTTGGTCCCTTACACTATGGGTCAGGTGCCTGGGTGGGTTACCCAGTGGTCATCTTTCTCTCAGGCTGAAGGCAAAAGAACAAAGAACTCCATGATGGGCTTCGTTTCTAGGGGTCAAAGAAACACATTGAGTTGGGGTCTTACACCTATCCCTGGATGGTTAGATATAGTTGTTTTTACAAGTATGCTATCAAGTATGCTATGGGTGCAAAAGAAGGTCCCAGTAGATAACCTAAAACTCCAAGGGCAAACCCCTCTTTTTCAGTAATGTAGAGGAAAAAAGGATGAGTCAGTTCAGGGAGATGTAAAGCTAGAGCCTTAAGGAGAGCCTGTTGGAGCCTTTGAAAGGGCTTGGTAATAGGTTTGAGGAAAGGATTGTGGGTTGGTTCTAACACTGCTTCATATAAGGGATGAGAAAGAATGGAAAAGGAAGGAACCCACGAATGAAAAAAAAAAAACCTGGCTATTCCTAAGAATGATAAAATCTTTTCCTTTGTAGAAGGAACAGTTGGAGGCTGAATCAGATTCTTTCTATCTAAGGTTGTGGGTTGGGGTAATTGTTAGTCCCAAATAGGTGACCTGAGGTGTGGACAATTAGACTTTAGAAGAAGAGACCCTGTAGCCTCAACTGGAGAGAAAATTTAGAAGAGCAGAGGTGTCAACTTGCTAATTTCTAGAGAGAGACTAAATATAAGGACATCATCTATTTAAAGTCTAACCTTAGATTTAGGGGAGACAGAGATAGTAAGTCAGAAACCAGGGCCTGACCAAAAGGTGTGGGTTGTCACAGAATCCCTGAGGTAGTACAGTCCAGTTAAGTTGTGTAGTAAATTTGGTATCAGGATCTGTTCAGGTAAAGGCAAGTATATTCTGTGACTGGTCTTCTAGAGGAATAGAGAAAAATGCATTCTTCAGATCTAGGACTGAGAAATGAGAAGTCCCCAAGAGGATAGTGGTAAAACGTGTGCAAATATTAGCCATAACAGAAGTGAGAGGAACCATTGTAGAGTTAATGTGCCTGAGGTCTTGAACCAGGTGATTGGTACCATTAGGTTTCTTAACTGCTAGTGTAGGGGTGTTAAAGGGGGAAGAGGTATGGCAAAGGGTTTTTTTTTTTCCTCAAGGGATAAGAAAATATAAGATTAAGTCCCCTGAGGTTCTGGTGAGAGAGAGAGGGTAGAGCTTGGGTTATGTACCTTGTAGAGTGCAGTAATTGGATGAAAACAGGAGAATGATGTTTATCAACAGAGGGTTTCTGTATGTCACAGACTCAGGGAGCTATCTGAGAAGCTGGTAAAGGAAATGACATGGTAGTTTTACTAGGTTGGCTGGCTAGAAGGAGGAGAGGAACTGTTGCTGAGCTTGGATTTAGGTGAATGTGAGGAGCTAAGGAAATAGATTTTCCATGTCTGGCTAGAATATCCCTTCCCAATAAGGAGACAGGACATGTTGGCACTATCAAAAATGAATGGGTGAGAGGTACACCCCTAAAAATGCAACTAAGTTGTGAGGTCTGGTGTGGGAAGTAAGGCTGTCCTCCTATCCCTACAATAGGAAAATTAGAAGGAGAAGTGGGTCCTCCAAACTCCATCAGAACCAAGTAAGTGTCTTCAGGGTCCAAGAGAAAGGAGATGGGCTGCCCACAAACTACAATGTGTTTTCTTTGGTTGAGGTTTTAGTCACAGGGAGCTCTGGAGGTACTAGTTAGTTCATATTGTTGTTCCTACTATGGGTCTGAAAATCCCTTCAGCTCCTTGAATACTTTCTCTAACTCCTTCATTGGGGAACCTGTGCTCTGTCCAATGAATGGCTTTGAGCATCCACTTCTGTAGTTGTCAGGCACTGTCAGAGTTTCTCAGGAGACAGCTATATCAGGCTCCTGCCAGCAAGCTCTTGTTGGAATCCACAATAGTGTCTGGGTTTGGTGGTTGTTTATGGGATGGATTCCTTAGAGGGGCAGTCTCTGGATGGTCATTCCTTCAGTGCTTCTCAACAATTTGTCTCTGTAACTCCTTCCATGTGTATTTTGTTCCTCCTTCTAAGTGTACACACTTTGGTCTTCCATCTTCTTTAGTTTCATGTGTTTTGTGAATTGTATCTCAGGTATTCCAAGCTTCTGGGCTAATATTCATTTATCAGTGAGTGTGTATCATGTGTGTTCTTTTGTGATTGGGTTATCTCACTCAGGATGATATCCTCCAGATCCATCTATTTGCCTAAGAATTTCATAGGTTTATTTCTTCATAGCTGCATAGTACTCCATTGTGTAAATTACCACATTTTCTGTATCCATTCCTCTGTTGAGGGATATCATGTGAGGATGTGGAGAAAGAGGGACATTCCTCCATTGCTAGGTAGATTGCAAGATGTTACAACCACTCAGGAAATCAGCTTGGCAATTCCTCAGAAAATTTGACATAGTACTACCATAGGATCCAGCAATACCTCTCCCGGGCATATACCCAGAAGATGCTCCAACATATAATAAGGGCATATTCTCCGTTATGTTCAAAGAAGCCTTATTTATAATAGCCAGAAACTGGAAAGTCTGTCTTTGGTTCTGGCAACTACAATGGCTGTTCAGGATTCCAGTGTAGCCCTGAGCCTTACTTAGTGAGCTTTTAAGCACACAAAACTTGATCTGTGGTATGGGGTGACATACATCCTTTGTCAAGATCAATTGCTCAGAAGTGGAACTACAGAATCCGAAAAGCAATGTCAGTTCATTTCGAGAATGTCCCAGAACTATGGACTTTGATGGACCAGGTCTTTGTTTTCATTTTGGCAGGTGGTGCTGTCTATATGCTGACTTTTATGAACTGAATGGTGCTTCCACCTTGAAGCCAATCATGCTAAGGTCTGGGGGCCTAAGGTTTAGGGACCTGTTACATTTGCACTGGTCTTAGTGAATGAGACAAATAATAGGCTCAACCTGTTTTAAAGAGATGTGGTTGATCTTAAGGACCATTCCTTTTATTAAATTTATACTTTTACTGAATTGATTGCCTATAAGAACAGAGACTAGTACTATTTTTCTAATTAATGTCTTCGTTTCTTTTTCTCCTTTGAGTTATTTCTTGTTTGTTTGTTTTTACACCTGGTGACTTAGTACAGAAAGAACATGTTTCTTTCAAAGCCATATGTAGTCCCCCTTATCTTGTGAGAAGTAAGTCTAAGCCTCTCCACTATTGTGCCACTTCTAGAAGGGAATCTAAGTATAGTTTCAATAGATCTAGGTCCTGATCAACATGTCTACCTAGTTTGTAATGCATCAGAAGAGTCATATTGAGTCAAACTATTGTTACATTCCCACCACGTGGTCTCAGTAATATGGCTGTTGTCCAGAAGATTCAAGCCATAAGGCAGAATGTTGTGGCCGCCAGCAGCTCACAACATGAAAGGTTCGACTGAGAAGGCTTCTCAAGCTGTAAGAGAGGAATCTAGATGGGGCGAAAGAAGAAACGGAGCTAAGACAAATTCATTCTGATCAAAGCTCAAATTTTATTGTTGTGAAACTAGTTATGAAGGAAGAGGGCGGGGACCCGATTCCCGCCGAATAATCTCAGGTCCATTAGAAATGTGAGCACGTGTGTGGCTCTGAACAGCAAAGCAGCAGGTTCCAGCAGTGGGCGTGGCAGAACGAATGAGCAGGAAGCTCCACCCCTAAGCAAGCAGGTTTCAGGCTGGGGAAGGGGAGGCTACATCTCCTCCCATTTGTTAACAAAAAATAAAAAAAAGAGAGAGAGAAGGGCTGGCCTGAGGCAAAAAACTTATCTATGTTCAATAGTTCTGCCTGAATTCTAGGGCTAAGGAAAAAACCTGTCTCCATGGGATTCCATAACTTTTCTTATGGTAAACTGTATCTGGTTAAGACTGTCCTTTCTTATCCTAGTAAACAACTAACTGAAAAGCCTGGAGCTGCAGGCTCTGACTTTATGATGCTAATTAGTACTTGGTAGGTAACTTCCTAGTTGAATTTTAAGTAGGACGTTGGAACCCTGGCTAAGTTTGACTGAACAAATTTGAAATACACTATATTAAGAATAACACTAAGTTGATATTCCTCCACATTTTTGGATGATAAGTGGGAAACAGGGAGAGGGGGTATGACTGGCTCCGTAATACAAGGCCAATTGTCTTTTTTATTTGGGTGGGAGGCAGTGAAGGGCTTGCCCTTTCAACAATAAGGTCTCCAACCTCTCTCCCCCCTATTGATTAAGTTCAAAAAGGCAACGTTAAACTGAGGTGATCAAAAGATTTTCTCATCCGTAGATGAGTGGGCTTTTAACCTTGGCTTGGGTGGACATTGACCCGATTCCTCCCATGGGTGCTGTCACGACCCACACCTGTGGCTCTTGGTACCTTTTGGGGAGGTGAGGCAGAGCTGTAGATATATTTTTGGTTTTTAGCCAAAATTAGGTACCAACCTCCTTCAAACCAGGTGTATCTCACAGGAAACTCAGAAATGGTCAAGCTGGACCTTCCCCTGCAGTAGCTCTCTGCACCAAGCGATACTCATACTGAATTTGTACAATCACAAATCAGTATGCACAGTTCTGAGTGCTGTGCAGCTCCTAAAGGAGAATTATCAACCTCAGATTTAGCAAGGCCTAAGCAAGAATTATGTCATTAATAACACCACGACTTGTGGCTAAAATAGTTGCTGGAAGTCGTTCCTCCTCATCCCTGTATTTTCCACAGCCTAAGGAACTAAGGGGATCTCACAGTAACAGCAAAGGTGAAAAGCCAGAGGCCAGCTAAGGGACTAAGCACGTCTATCAAAATAAAAACCAATCTTTATTAATATAGAAATATCTAATTTTCTAGCCCTCTAGGAAAACCTAAATTTCAAATCAGACCGAAGGCCACGTGCTGGAATGTCCTGAGAATGCACATCTGCTGGTCCGGCTGGAGAATGCTGATTAATTCTGCTTGAAAAACAAAAGCTTGACAGTAAGAAAGTAAGAAAGCAGAAATTCTTTTGGGGAAGTCAGGTACTTTATTCAAATGCAAATTGTAAAGCTGAGGTTAATCTCTAGCCTCTTGTCCTGTAACAGGCTCCGAGAGTAGCAGGAGAACAGCTTTTCTGGGAGCTTTCACTCTCAGCTGAATTCTAAGCACAAAAGGAATTTTAGTCTTCGGAATGATACTTATGAAAAGAGTCAGAATCTGTGTTCATCTGACGAATTAGTCTCTCTGGCAACCACCTCACTCCATCTTCATCTCGTGAAAAAACACAAACCAAGCCCCTACCACAAATTAGAACTGGATCTGGACCCTTCCATTCATTAGTCAGGGGGTCCTAGCATTTTAAAGCACCATCTACAGCACACAACTAGATTATTTGTGCTGGACCAGGGGAAACTGTGTGTCTTAAGACTCTGCCCCACAGCAGCTAGTTGGGCCCACATGGGCCAAGGATAGGCTGGGAGGATGAGAAAAATTACTTTACAATAATGTTTTTTCTGGCTAAAGAATTGTTTTGGGCACAACCAATTTTTAATTACCAATTAATAACAATTATAAAAGCTTTCTTTATTTTTTGTAAAACCTTTTGTAGTAAACTAAAACCCTAAATAGTAAAAGGATATTGTCTTTGAACCTCTTGGGTGAGAGCAAAGGATTTAAGGTAAACTTCCCTTGAGAAGCATTAGTTAATAAAATACTTTTCACTTAGGAAACAATCTACACTGAAAATTTAAAACTCTTGGCTTCTTGTATAGAAGCAGAAACAATAAAAATTTTTCTTACATAATGTAAAGCTATATTAGCCATACCTAGAGGCAAAATTTTCTAGTGATTATAGTTCACTAGAAGCAAAACTCTTTGAATTTAAGCATTATTAAACATCTGAATAGATCTGTAATACTGTAAAAAAGAAATTTTCTTGAGCACAGGGAAAAAATTTCTTAGGCACTGTTTGCAAAACACAAGGCCACAAGCTGCTCTGGGGCTTCCCAGAGCCCTGTATTGACTTAAATGTAAAATATTTTTTAATCTGAGCATCAATTTTAAATTTGCATTCAAACTGCAAGCTGTAGTCAATGGAACAATGGCAGTTTTAACCATAATGTTTAAGTTTCTTGTGTATCGTTAGGATAATACCTACAAACTTGGGAAAGCAAAACCCAAGTTTAAAACAACTTATTATCTTTAAAATCAATATTAGAAGCATTACTATCATATTATGAAGTTTGGATGTCAATTAATACCTATGAATACCTATTAAAGCAAGCTTTAATGCTTTAATAAAGAGGCATTGCTTTAAATTTTATTTTAAATTTTACTATTTAGGATAGGAACCACATTAATTATTATTTAAACTAGAAATATCTTTAGAGACCCAGCCTCTTGGGCTGTCTTATGCCACGTGTCGGAAAGACTCTAAACTTGAGTTATCAAATTTAACACTAACCATCTGTAGCAATGTAACAATTATTAATCTTAACCAACAACTTATGAACTTAATGTGAAGACATGCAGAGCACATTATCAAGAAAAAGGAACCAGATGAAGCAGTTCATTTTAGACCAATTAGAGAATATTAATTTTTGTAGCTACAATCATAGAATAAAAAACACTTTACCATTGTCAAACACATTAGTCACAAACCATTTATTAGCTTTTTTACTCTGAAACTAAGAGGCTGTTTCTTCTTCCTTGAACCATGGGCAACAGCTATCTATCTTACCTAAAAAATTTCTTACTAATTGTACTTCAAGCCTTACTCCTCTGGCCTGAAACAACTCCTGAAAACTAAGGGCAACCGCCTGATTCATGACTTTAAACCCTTTCTTCTTCCACCTAAGCAGCTTCCTAAAAAGCTGTGGCCGACCGGCCTATTTCCGTTTCTAGTTCCGATTAACACGCTGCTCACCCAAGCAGAACCAGCATTGGGTTAGCACTGATTCAAGCTTAATTCGTATCCTACCGCAAACTCAGCAACACTTTACAAAACTGAAATTTTAAGGTACTGCTAGCATGTGTACCTGTCCGTTGCTCCGATGCCCGATAGGAAGATCCTTAACTGTGGAGCTCCAAAGAAGCAGTGTTTCTCTTAGCATCCCTCTGCCATTTTTAGGTCCCAGTTCTGGCCCCAAAATGTTGTGTACGCCAGCAGCTCGCAACATGAACGGTTCGACTGAGAAGGCTACTCGAGCTGTAAGAGAGGAATCTATACGGGGTGAAATAAGAAATGGAGCTAAGCCATTTTTCGGGTGCTTCTCTGCTATTCGGTATTCCTCAGGTGAGAATTCTTTGTTCAGCTCTGAGCCCCAATTTTAATGGGGTTATTTGATTTTCTGGAGTCCACCTTCTTGAGTTCTTTATATATATTGGATATTTGTCCCCTATCTGATTTGGGATAGGTAAAGATCCTTTCCCAATCTGTTGGTGGCCTTTTTGTCTTATTGATGGTGTCTTTTGCTTTGCAGAAGCTCTGCAATTTTATGAGGTCCCATTTATCAATTCTTGATCTTACAGCACAAGCCATTGCTGTTCTATTCAGGAATTTTTCCCCTGTACCCATATCTTCAAGGCTTTTCCCCACTTTCTCCTCTATAAGTTTCAGTGTCTCTGGTTTTACGTGGAGTTCCTTAATCCACTTAGATTTGACCTTAGTACAAGGAGATAGAAATGGATCAATTCGCATTCTTCTACATGATAAGTGCCAGTTGTGCCAGCACCATTTGTTGAAAATGCTATCTTTTTTCCACTGGATGGTTTTAGCTCCCTTGTCAAAGATCAAGTGACGATAGGTGTGTGGATTCATCTCTGGGTCTTCAATTCTGTTCCATTGGTCTACTTGTCTGTCACTATACCAGTACCATGCAGTTTTGATCACAATTGCTCTGTAGTACAGTTTTAGGTCCGGCATGGTGTTTCCACCAGAGGTTCTTTTATCCTTGAGAAGAGTTTTTGCAATCCTCGGTTTTTTGTTATTCCAGATGAATCTGCCGATTGCCCTTTCTAATTCGTTGAAGAATTGAGTTGGAATTTTGATGGGGATTTCATTGAATCTGTAGATTGCTTTTGGCAAGATAGCCATTTTTACAATGTTGATCCTGCCAATCCATGAGCATGGGAGATCTTTCCATCTTCTGAGATCTTCTTTAATTTCTTTCTTTAGAGACTTGAAGTTTTTATCATACAGATCTTTCACTTCCTTAGTTAGAGTCTCGCCAAGGTATTTTATATATTTTGTGACTACTGAGAAGGGTGTTGTTTCCCTAATTTCTTTCTCAGCCTGTTTATTCTTTGTGTAGAGAAAGGCCATTGACTTGTTTGAGTTAATTTTATATCCAGCTACTTCACCGAAGCTGTTTATCAGGCGTAGGAGTTCTCTGGTGGAATTTTTAGGGTCACTTATATATACTATCATATCATCTGCAAAAAGTGATATTTTGACTTCTTCCTTTCCAATTTGTATCCCCTTGATCTCTTTTTGTTGTCTAATTGCTCTGGCTAGGACTTCAATTACAATTTTGAATAGGTAGGGCAAGAGTGGACAGCCTTGTCTAGTCCCTGATTTTAATGAGATTGCTTCCAGCTTCTCAACATTTACTTTGATGTAGGCTATTGGTTTGCTGTAGATTGCTTTTATCATGTTTAGGTATTGGCCTTGAATTCATGATCTTTCCACGACTTTTATCATGAATGGATGTTGGATTTTGTCAAATGCTTTCTCAGTATCTAACGAGATGATCATGTGGTTTTTGTCTTTGAGTTTGTTTATATACTGGATTACATTGATGGATTTCCGTATATTGAACCATCCCTGCTTCCCTGGGATGAAACCTACTTGGTCAGGATGGATGATTGTTTTGATGTGTTCTTGGATTCGGTTAGCAAGAACTTTATTGAGGATTTTTGCATCGATATTCATAAGGGAAATTGGTCTGAAGTTCTCTATCTTTGTTGAGTCTTTTTGTGGTTTAGGTATCAGAGTAATAGTGGCTTCATAAAATGAGTTAGGTAGAGTACCTTCTACTTCTATATTGTGGAATAGTATGTGCAGAACTGGAATTAGATCTTCTTTGAAGGTCTGATAGAACTCTGCACTAAATCTGTCTGGTCCTGGGCTTTTTTTGGCTGGGAGACTATTAATAACTGCTCTATTTCTTTAGGGGATATGTGACTGTTTAGATGGTCAACTTGATCCTGATTCAACTTTGGTACCTGGTATCTATCCAGAAATTTGTCCATTTCGTCCATGTTTTCCAGTTTTGTTGAGTACAGCCTTTTGTAGAAGGATCTGATGGTGTTTTGGATTTCTTCAGGATCTGTTGTTATGTCTCCCTTTTCATTTCTGATTTTGTTAATTAGGATGCTTTCCCTGTGCCATCTAGTGAGTCTGGATAAGGGTTTATCTATCTTGTTGATTTTCTCAAAGAACCAGCTCATTGATTGGTTGATTCTTTGAACAGTTCTTCTTGTTTCCACTTGGTTGATTTCACCGCTGAGTTTGATTATTTCCTGACTTCTACTCCTCTTGGGTGAATTTGCTTCCTTTTCTTCTAGACGTTTTAGGTGTGTTGTCAAGCTGCTAATGTGTGCTCTTTCTAGTTTCTCTTTGGAGGCACTCAGAGCTATGAGTTTTCCTCTTAGGAATGCTTTCACTGTGTCCCATAAGTTTGGGTATGTTGTGGCTTCATTTACATTAAACTTCAAAAAGTCCTTAATTTCTTTCTTTATTCCTTCCTTGACCAAGGTATCATTGAGAAGAGTGTTGTTCAGTCTCCATGTGAATGTTGGCTTTCTATTATTTATTTTGTTATTGAAGATCAGCCTTAGACCATGGTGATCTGATAGGATGCATGTGACAATTTCAATATTTTTGTATATGTTGAGGTTTGTTTTGTGACCAATTATGTGGTCAATTTTAGAGAAGGTAGCATGAGGTGCTGAGAAGAAGGTATATCCTTTTGTTTTAGGATAAAATGTTCTGTAGATATCTGTTAAGTCCATTTGTTTCATCACTTCTGTTAGTTTCACTGTGTCCCTGTTTAGTTTCTGTTTCCATGATCTGTCTATTGGTGAAAGTGGTGTGTTGAAGTCTCCCACTATTATTGTGTGATGTGCAATGTGTGTTTTGAGCTTTACTAAAGTTTCTTTAGTGAATGTGGCTGGCCTTGTATTTGGAGCATAGATATTCAGAATTGAGAGTTCCTCTTGGAGAATTTTACCTTTGATGAGTATGAAGTGTCCCTCCTTGTCTTTTTTGATGATTTTGGGTTGAAAATCAATCTTATCAGATATTAGGATGGCTACTCCAGCTTGTTTCTTCATACCATTTGCTTGGAAAATTGTTTTCCAGCCTTTCATTCTGAGGTAGTGACTATCTTTTTCTCTGAGATGAGTTTCCTGTAAGCAGCAAAATGTTGGGTCTTGTTTGTGTAGCCAGTTTGTTGGTCTATGTCTTTTTATTGGGGTGTTGAGACCATTGATATTAAGAGATATTAAGGAAAAGTAATTGTTGCTTCCTGTTATATTTGTTATTAAAGTTGGTATTCTGTTCTTGTGGCTGTCTTCTTTTAATTTTGTTGAGGGATTATCTTCTTGTTTTTTCTAGGGCGTGGTTCCCGTCCTTGTATTGTTTTTTTTCTGTTATTATCCTTTGAAGGGCTGGATTCGTGGAGAGATAATGGGTGAATTTATTTTTGTCATGGAATACTTTGGTTTCTCCATCTATGATAATTGAGAGTTTGGCTGGTTATAGTCGCCTGGGCTGGAATTCGTGTTCTCTTAGTGTCTGTATAACATCTGTCCAGGCTCTTCTGGCTTTCATAGTCTCTGATGAAAAATCTGATGTAATTCTGATAGGCTTGCCTTTATATGTTACTTGACCTTTTTCCCTTACTGCTTTTAGTATTCTATCTTTATTTACTGCATTTGATGTTCTGATTATTATGTGTCGGGAGGAATTTCTTTTCTGGTCCAGTCTATTTGGAGTTCTGTAGGCTTCTTGTATGTTCATGGGCATCTCTTTCTTTTGATTTGGGAAGTTTTCTTCAATAATTTGGTTGAAGATGTTTGCTGGTCCTTTGAGTTGAAAATCTTCATTCTCATCTACTCCTATTATCCATAGGTTTGGTCTTCTCATTGTGTCCTGGATTTCCTGGATGTTTTAAGTTAGGATCTTTTTGCATTTTCCATTTTCTTTGATTGTTGTGCTGTTGTTCTCTATGGAATCTTCTGCACCTGAGATTCTCTCTTCCATTTCTTGTATTCTGTTGCTGATGCTGGCATCTATGGTTCCAGATTTCTTTTCTAGGGTTTCTATCTCCAGCGTTGCCTCACTTTGGGTTTTCTTCATTGTGTCTACTTCTCTTTTTAGGTTTAGCATATTTTTGTTCATTTCCATCACCTGTTTGGATGTGTTTTCCTGTTTTTCTATTAGGATTTCTACCTGTTTGGTTGTGTTTTCCTGTTTTTCTTTAAGGACTTGTAACTCTTTAGCAGTGTTCTCCTGTATTTCTTTAAGTGAGTTATTAAATTCCTTCTTTATGTCCTCTACCATCATTATAATATATGTTTTTAAATCCAGGTCTACCTTTTCTGGTGTGTTAGGATGCCCTGGACTGGGCAAAGTGGGCGTTCTGGGTTCTGATGATGGTGAGTGGTCTTGGTTTCTGTTAGTAGGATTCTTACATTTACCTTTCGCCATCTGGCAATCTCTGGATTTTGTTGTTATAGTTGTCTTTGTTTAGAGATTGTTCCTCTGTTGATTTTGTTACCCTCTATCAGCAGACATGGGAGACTAGCTCTCTTCTCTGAGTTTCAGTGGTCAGAGCAGTCTCTGCAGGCAAGCTCTCCTCTTTCAGGGAAGGTGCACAGTTATCTGGTGTTTGGACCTCCTCCTGGCTGAAGATGAAGGCCCAAAACAGGATCTTTCCCAGGAGCTGTGTTGCTTTGGCCAGGAAGGTGGCCGGTTGTCTGGAGCCGAAGATGGCGCCGCCTCAGAAGCTCTCTGGCTCTCGCCTGTTCCAGAAACGGCTGGCCTCTGTATTCCACACCCTCACCCGTACAGCCTGCCCTCCGTGGAGTCCCGGAGCCAAGGAGGCTCCCGCCGCCGGGGCCTGTGGCAGAAACCTCTCGGGCCGGGCTGACCCCTGTGCTCTCACCAGGAAGGTGGCCCCTCCTGTATTTCTTTAAGTGAGTTATTAAAGTCTTTCTTGATGTCCTCTACCATCATCATGAGATATGCTTTTAAATCCGGGTCTAGCTTTTCGGGTGTGTTGGGTTGCCCTGGACTTGGCGAAGTGGGAGTGCTGGGTTCTGATGATGGTGAGTGGTCTTGGTTTCTGTTAGTAAGATTCTTACGTTTACCTTTCGCCATCTGTTAATACCTGGAATTAGTTTTTATAGCTGTCTCTGTTTAGAGATTGTTCCTCTGGTGATGCTGTTACCCTCTATCAACAGACCTGGGAGACTAGATCTCTCCTCTGAGTTTCAGTGGTCAGAGCACTCTCTGCAGGCAAGCTCACCTCTTACAGGAAAGGTGCACACTTATCTGGTGTTTGGACCTTCTCCTGGCCGAAGATGAAGTGCCAAAACAGAACTTTTCCCAGAAGCTGTGTTGCTTTGACCTGTCCCAGAAGCTGTTAATTTCAGTAGTCCACACTCTCACCTGTGCAGACTACTTTCTGTGAAGTCCCGGAACCAAAATGGCTCCCACGGACCCTGTGGCTAGGGCCTCCCCGGCCGGGCAGACACCTGACCTCTGGCCGGGAAGGTGGCCGGATGTCTGAAGCCCGAAAATGGTGCTGCCTCAAAAGCTCTATGGCTCTCGCCTGTCCCAGAACCTGTTAGCTTCTGTAGTCCACACTGTCACCTCTGCAGGCTGCTTTCTGCTGAGTCCAGGAACCAAGGTGGTTCTTGAGTCAAAATCCTAGCCTCCCAGGCTGAGCAGACCCCTGTCCTCTGGCCTGGGAGATGGCCGGATGTCTGGAGCCCGAAAACGGCACTGCCTCAGAAGCTCTGTGGCTCTAGCCTGTCCCAGAAGCTGTTAGCTTCTGTGGTCCACACTCTGGTCTGTGCAGACAACTTTCTGTGGAGTCCCGGACATCAACCACTCTTTAAGAGAAACAATTCAAAGTGCTATTAATCACTGCCCATGTTACATGAATACTGACTATAACAGTCAAGTATTTGAGATGTTTTGTCAACAAGTTATTAATTCTAAAGGACAAGATATTGTGGAACTTTAAAACTTTAACTTTAAGAATGAAGACCAAAGTGTGGACACTTTGCCCCTTCCTAGAAATGGGAACACAACACCCATGGAAGGAGTTACAGAGACAAAACTTGGAGCTGTCACGAAAGTATGGAATATCTAGTGATTGCCATTTCCAGGGATCCATCCCATAATCAGCTTCCAAACGCTGACACCATTGCATACACTAGCAAGATTTTGATGTAAGGACCCAGATATAGCTGTCTCTTGTGAGACTATGCCGGGGCCTAGCAAACACAGAAGTGGATGCTCACAGTCAGCTTTTGGATGGGTCACAAGGCCCCCAATGGAGGAGCTAGAGAAAGTACCCAAGGAGCTAAAGGGAACTGCATCCCTATATGTGGAACAACAATATGAACTAACCAGTACCCCGGAGCTCTTGTCTCTAGCTGCATATGTATCAAAAGATGGTCTAGTTGGCCATCACTGGAAATAGAGGCCCTTTGGACTTGCAAACTTTATATGCCCCAATACAGAGGAACACCAGGGCCAAAAAGGGGGAGTGGTTGGGTAGGGGAATGGGGGGTGGGGTGGGTATGAGTGACTTTTGGGATAGCATTGTAAATGTAAACGAGGAAAATACCTAGCAAGATTTTATTGAAAGGACCCAGATGTAGCCGTCTCTTGTGAGACTATGCCGGGGCCTAGCAAACACAGAAGTGGATGCTCACAGTCAGCTAATGGATGGATCACAGGGCTCCCAATGGAGGAGCTAGAGAAAGAACCCAAGGAGCTAAAGGGATCTGCAACCCTATAGGTGGAACAACATTATGAACTAACCAGTACCCCGGAGCTCTTGACTCTAGCTGCATATGTATCAAAAGATGGCCTAATCGGCCATCACTGGAAAGAGAGGCCCATTGGACACGCAAACTTTGTATGCCCCAGTACAGGGGAACGCCAGGGCCAAAAAGGGGGAGTGGGTGGGTAGGGGAGTGGGGGTGGGAGGGTATGGGGGACTTTTGGTATAGCATTGGAAATGTAAATGTGCTAAATACCTAATAAAAAATGGAAAAAAAAGAAAAAGAAAAAAATAGTTTACGAAAAAACAAAACAAAACAAAACAACAACAACAACAAAATGTAACTTCTTAAAAGACAAAGAAGTGGGAAATTATATCCCTGTGCATATTATTTAGTGTATTGCTGTGCACATTATTTAAATCATACTTTTATTTTAGAATTTTGAAATTTGGGTGTCAAAGAACTTAATGCTTTATAGTATCTTAAAAGGATCTACTTATTGGCATATGGTTTGATCCTAAACAGCTCTCTTATTAGGGAAAGAAAAAACATAGGTTCTCTCCACGGAACACTGCAGAAGCATGATGGGTAATTCGTTTGACAAGCTGGCAGGTGAGTTGGCTCTGTGCCCTGACTGAAGTGATAAGGAAGCTAAATTGGGTACATGTTTTCGACCCATCCTTGCTTGCCATTTTTCCAGTTTGGACTAGTGAAGATCTCTTGCTTCAAGCTTTTAAAACTTTATGGCAAAATGAACATCAGAGACTGTATATTCTGACTTAGAAAGATAAGTCATATAATAGTCATAATGATTTTTCTTTTTTCTTAAAGGTGACCAGTTATTCAAACTCAGTCTTGGACTGGTATAGTAATAAGTCCAATATTAGAGATTCCTATTGAAGATCGCTAAAAATCTTGATTATCTAGCAAAGTTAATTCAGAGCACAGCTTCCACTTCCAGAGAATCTCTGGCCTTTTTACTAATTTACCAGCTCCCACACACCTGGAGGCCAGAGCCTGAACTTGATTGTTGCTAATTTGCAACTGAATAAAGTACCTGGGCTTTCACAAAGAAACTTTGTACTGTTGCCTTTCACTGTCTGGATTTTATTTTTCAAGCAGGTCAATCAACACCCTTCAGCCTGCCTGTACCAGGTGTGCATCCCTGCCCCCAAGAGTGTGCAGATGCAGCTACTAATTTTCATTCTAAAAGCATTCCAGTACATATTGTGGCTTTTGGTCTGATTCATCAGGCCATAGAGACAATAAAGATGAGGAGGGTGACCTCTAGCTCCCAATATAGCCTAAGAGTCACAAATTGTGGTGTGACAATTGGCATAATTCTTGTAGAGGCATTGCTGAACCCATACATGTGAGCTGCTGGCCGGCCTCAACAAAAAGGTACCTGCAAACCTAGCAAGTAAAGTTTTACCATCCCCTGGCAGGCTGGAGCTTGCTGAAGTCATTTTCCCTAAAGTTGCTGAGGTGTTTATTTCATATTTGGAACCCTTCCTAGGTAAGGGCTCCCTGTTTTAGATTTATTTGAATACAATCCTGGCATAATCTTGAACCAGGATGTCCAGTTTAAGTGAAATGTACTTTAATCTGAGTAATTCAGAAAGTTGCATGGACCCCAGATGCCTGGTGAAGGTCAATTACCAACAATCTTGCCAGTTGTTTGTGTGAGAATGATCTTTGTCTCTGATGTCCTCCATCAACCTGTGGGTGTGAGCTGTATATTTCTTCTTTACAATGGAGTCTCAGGCAGCACCAGGTTGGGTTATGTCATCAGAATATATATAGGTGTTTGGGGTGTTTGTTGGGGAGTCAGGTCAGCAACCTGGCAGTGGAGGACCACAGTTTATAGGAAAAGTCACTTAGCCTCTAGAAAGTGCAATAAATTCTCTTTGTTATTAATATCCTGTCTTGTAGTGGTAAGATGCCGCCTTTATCGTTCATACATACATGCAGTGGACAGAGTAGTAAAAATCATAGCAAAGTCCATCTATATGGTAGTAGAGTTTCCATTTTCCTATCTGAGAGCTTGACTCAGATTAATAATTTTTTGTTCTCAGGGCCAAGATACCTGGCTTATGACTACATCATTTACAATAAAGTACCTGCTGTACAGCTGCCAAGCTTGCCATGAGTGTGCAAACATTTGGAATTCAGACCACAAGAATGCTTTAAGTTTAAAGATGCTTGTCCCCCAGTCTTCCCAGGAGAACCCTGTGCTGGGAGATGAGAGAGTTGGTTGTGGCTGAGAGATTAGGGTATAAGGGAAGAAGAACAAATGCCAAAAGGGTGAATTCCAGCAACTTCAGCTGGGCCCCTGGGAGAGTAGGCAGCTTCAATCTACCAGAATATAGCTCTGGGGTGGATTCAGGGCAAAGCACAGGCAGGTCTATTCAATTTTTCAAGCTGGAGCCAGGAGTATGCTAGGAGATAAGAATATCTGCCAATACCTTTGATTCTTTTTTCCATTGACTAAGGTCTGAGTCTTCAGGCACCCGGTCATCTGGGTCCAGGTTGATGCTGCAGCATGTCTTCTAACCCGCCTGCCACCAGAGGGCAGCAACGTACATTCACAACAATTGTTGAGAAGTCAGGAAGCCCAGGAATCTTATGTGTGGAAGAGGACATAGCAAAAGAAGAAGCATTCCATACCACCTGCGTTCATGCCTGCCATGCCCTGGGTTTGGGCCCCCATCTGAACCATCTCCTGCACATAACCATGCAATCATAATGAGGAATCTTGAGATCTGTGACAATCTCTCTCTTCTCCCCAGCCCACAGCTCCATTATACCCCACTCTAATCACTAAGGATCACTCAAGATACTTCACTGTCTTCCGTATTTCCAAAGTCCCTAAGTCACTTTAAGACTTTCTATGTCCTCTGTAAACAGTCACATACTCATGTCTGAGGCTAGGTACACATGTGGAGATAAGAGTGTAAGAGACAAGAATGAAGGAGAGAAAAGTGAGGAAGGAAAAATAAAGAGCTATTTATGTGGTAGGTCTGTGTTCCCCACACACCATGGGATGATCCAAGGATATCCAACATAAGGTGTGACTTCTTCAAAATAGTCTTGAGTGAGCAGCTTAGCCCAGATAAGACCTAAGGATCCAAAGCATTGCTGCATATTACTACTGTGTGCAAAGAGGCCAGGAAGCTATCCCAGGAAATTTCATCACATCCCTCAATGGCAGATGCATTCTACTGAGAAGAGAGCAACAGTTTCACTTGGCAAATATTGCTGTCACATGATGTCAATGTATATGCATAACCTATGATTTTAACTCATCTGGAGCACTGCCTGCCGCAGGAGCCAGCACTTGTCCAAGCTGCCACAGGTCAACCTGGTCCTTGTTTTTCCTAAAGACTCCTTAGTCTGAGGGAATTTACTTTCCCATACTTCTGAGACTCAAATAACCCATTTCCCAAATCTAGGCAGGAAAACCAAATGGAAATATTTGGGGCATCTATGAGAAAATTCTCCTTCATGTCAGCATCACTCTGTGAAGGCCAAGCTACCCTTACCTCAAGTCTACACCAATGGTACTGAATTTTTAATAAAAATTTCTCAGGAGAAATTTCTTTTACTACGACTGGCCTTTTTGCTTAATCTCAAAACCAGAGTTAATAATATACTCTGAGGTCACTTCAGATGTAGAACAATGCCTACTGTATGCATTTCCTTTGTATAACCTCTCTTTAAGGGACTAATGGAACAACCAACCTTACTTGCCTTGAGTTTTAAGTAACCAATCATTATAATCTGATGTAAGGCATAGCTGTTATTTTAAAATATGTTTTTCAATGCTTCTGACCCAGAGTGTAATGAATGTGTATCTATGTAAGTTTTACAATGATCACATTTGGAAAATGGTAAATAGGATCAAAGCTGTTTTTAAAAATGAATACCCACCACAAATATTGAATAAAACATACAAATAGTGCATGAAAAAAATGGTATTTGTAATGTTTTTTATCCAGATCAGTTGAAGTCAGTTATTTATTCACTTGAAAAACACTGTGAAACATTTCTTTAGTTATCACTATTTTTTCCCCATATGGTGCTTTCTGTGTGGCTCAATGGGGATAGAGACAAAGAAAGAGAGAGAGGGAAGAGGGAGAAAGAGGGAGAGAGCAAGCAAGAGCGAGCGAGAGCAAGCAAGAGGGAGAGAGAGAGAGAGAGAGAGAGAGAGAGAGAGAGAGAGAGAGAGAGAGAGAGAGAGAGAGAGAAATTGATTCAGTTATTCAGGCTGATACAGACCCAGATTCATGCAACAGAGAGAAACAGTGGAAGATATGGAGGGAGAGAAATAAAGAATTCAAATCTTGGATCATTCTTCGTTAAATTCACCAAGGAAATGCATTTATATTTATTTTCCATAATTGCCGCAGACCCTCTGGGCCCCTATGTATGCGTGGAACTGGTCTCTAGTCGCAGGTGGGCAAAGCTTAGGATGAATTGACAAACAGACACACACAGGAGAGGTTGTGTGAAATTTGAATGTTTTTTTCAAATCAATCATCAGACTTTTTATGCAGAAGACAATAAGGAAGTTGGGTGACATATTCATAAGGTACAAATGAGGTACCCGGAATCTTACATAAAACAGAGGAATGCAAACACAAGAGGTCTAAAAGGAACCACCTGGGATAGAATTCATTGATAACAATTAGGATCAACAAGGGCTCCACCTAAGATTCACTAATCTTAGAAGCCAGGGTCAAGGGCTTTGCGCCCTTGCCATAGTTCCTATTTTAGTCTATTGTATAGTCCACCTTCCCCTTAGGCCATTGTAAAACATGTGTGTGTGTGTGTGTGTGTGTGTGTGTGTGTGTGTGTGTGTGTGTGTTTGTGTGTGTGTGTGTATAGGTGTAACTTCGCTATAGTTCTAAGTATCTATTCTGGTTACTCCTCTGTTCTGAAACTTCCTTCTTCCTCAGTGATGGTAAATTCCTGTGTAAGGTAGTGACCTAGCTTTTATTCAAAGTGATAGTGTAGTACCAGAGGCTATTCTTATCAGAAACATTCTTGCTGAATTTCAAGCCCATGGTCTTGCTCAAGGACGTTCTAGAACTGTTGGAACACTGGAAGAAGGCTTTAGCTATGTCAGAATTCAATCTTAAAAGGCACTTATAATAAGAAAATACTGAAAGGTAGCACGTGGATCCATATACTAGACTAACTCGGGAATGGAAAATTAATGTATGGGTTAGAGGGAACGCCAGACTCCAGGAGGAGAGCTTCCTTGAAGCTCTTTGCCTCATGAGTGACTTTCAAGCCTCTCAGCTTAAGCTGACTCGACCAGAGCGTGTGGCACATAATATAACACTGATGGGTTTTGGGTACTCTAAAATCATTTCTACATTCAAACAATTGCATTTTGGTATTCAATGTGGGGGATATTTTTCTGTTTTAGGGAACATTGCTGTATTACCTAGAGTTGTCAGAAGGTGGGGACCTTGAATATATTTTGAAAGCCAGATGTCAGCACTTGATTGCCGAGTAGTCCCTGAAAAAGCACAACTTTATCACTAGGATGTAAAATAATAGTAATGTGGTCCGGTAAATCAATAATAATAATAATAATAATAATAATAATAATAATAATAATAAGGCATTTTTGAGTGACCATTTCAGGAGACAAAACTCCAGGCTAAAGAGCATCAAAGTAATGGGGATGGGCATTGACAGAGAGGAGGTCATGTCAACTATTTACCAGACTCTCAGGAATACAGGAGATAGGAGTATTCCAGGTGCTGATGTATAACTCTATATGATCTTCCTGAAGTTATTCTTGGATTAGCTAATACAAATGTTTATGTTTGTCCCCTTAATTACTCATTAGTGTGCTGAAACAAGAAACCCTTCCAGTCAAGAACATTGGATAGGAGTTTTTCAGTAGCTCCTTGAGAAAGAATGTTCTGGGACAGTGTTTTACAACTCCATTGAGACAGAAACTTCTACCCTAAAGAGAGCAAGGTAAGGGGGAAATATAGAGTTGAAAATGGCAGCTTTGCTTTGAAAGCTTGCACACACTTATTCTGTACTTTGATGGGGGAATTACCTTTGCCATGAATTCTTTGACTGTCAAAAGTTGGGGAATTGGTAAACCAATTAGAAACATCATCTACTGTGCCTACAATGTCTTTTTTGAGAACAAGTTTGATGGAAAATCGAATATAAAGTTTATTAAAAAATTCAACTGAGTTCAGTATCTGTCTGGGGAACCAGACTTTTGATTTTGTCAATTAAATCAAGGTTATGTGGAAGGAGTTAACATAGTTGTCAGAAATCTTTATTATTTCAATTATGTATAATTTTATGATTGAAATTACAGATTCCAGCCTAATCACAAACTTTGTTTAGTGGTAGTAATCATATTTCTTACTGTTTTAGGATTTAGGGATGGAGTTGAGTGGCAAGGTGCTTATTACACTTGATGCAGTGTCTGCTTCTTTAGCAATATAACCTTCTGCTGAGTCAACCCTAATATCATAGAACTGGGATGTAAGAGGCTGTTTCATAATAATGCATTGCCACACACTACCTGATCCTCTACTGAGCAAAACACACTAACTCATTACCTTCCAAACTCACCATTGGCTACTCAGTATCTTGGCTACTTCTGGCTAGATATGTGCCTCTCAGAATGAGTCATATGACTCAGCCTGGGAGACAAAGACCCCGTTGTGTCACCATTTCCACTGTACTGTGAGAATTAAATTCTCCCAAGGGACAGGAACCATACTATATAACTATCTTTTCCTTTCTGGAAAAGAGATCAGAACCCACAGATACAAAAGCGTGGACACTGGATCCAGGGGCTGAACACAGGCCCTCTCACTTGGATGTTGGTACAGGATCCTCAGTTATCATCTTGACTCCTCCAATGCAGAGTTATGCCCAGGGTGGTCATGCCTGCCAAGGATTTGCTATCGCTGTGGTCCATACCACACCCAAAGTCCTAGAGAACATACAGCATAAAAAGATGGGTCGCTGCCATGGGGGACACAATCACCTTCCTCAACTAGTTACTAGGCTCCTAAATAGCTTCAAAACTGGATGGGAGAGGATATATTTCAACTTATGCTGGAAGGGGGAAATGCTGTGGTTATTCTGTTTCCTTAACAAAAGAAAAATAATGATAGTAATTGCTAACCAAACTGTGTGCTCTTCTCTAGGGCAGATATTGCTCCCACTCTCCACATTCAACAGTTAGCTGTAGTTTTTATAGGGTTGAGGCCTCATGGGCGTTCTATGACCACTTTGTCACATATCCTGTCCATCTTCATCTCATGTTTAAACTATCATACTGGTGAGTCCTGATTAGTATAGAGAGAGTAAGGAGGGATATATGAGAGGGCCTGAAGGGAAAAATGATAAGCGATAAACAATATAATTATAGCATAAACTCAAAAATTGAATGAAATTTCCTTCCTCTGGCTGGACTTCCTGTTTGGTCCTCAGTGGGAGGGGATGTGCTTAGTTTGGCTGGGACTACCTGTTCCAGGGCAGGGTGAGACCTGAGGGGACTTCCTCTACTCTGAGAAAACAGGGAGGGAGTAGTGGGGAAGCGATGTAAATTGAATAAATAAATAAATAAATAAATGAAAGAAACCTTTGAAGTTGGTTGTGCTGGCTCATACCTTTAATCCCAGCATTCAGGAGGCAGAGACATTCACAGATCAGAGTTGGAAGCTAGCCTGTTATACATAAAGAGTTCCAGGAAAGCCAAAGCTATAGATTGAAACCTGTCTTTAAAAAAAAAGAAGTAAAGAAAAAGAAAGAAAGAAAATTAGGAGCTGAAGGGGTTAGCATCCCCAAAAGAGGAATAACATTATGAACTAACAAGTACCCCCAGAGCTCCCAGGGACTATATCACCAACCAAAGAGTACACATGGTGAGAATCATGGCTCTATCTGCATATGTTGCAGAAGATATACTAGTCATTCCTCAGTGGGAGGAAAGGCTCTATGTCGGCTCTATGCCCTACTGTAGAGGAATGTCACGGCCAGGAAGCAGGTGTGGGTAGGTTGGTGAGCAAGCGGAGGGGGAGGAGATAGGGGGTTTTGGGAGAGGAATACAGGAAAGGGAACAACATTTGGCATGCAAATAAGGTAAATATCTAATGAAATATATTTTTGGTCTATAAAAAGTTTAAAAAAAAATAAAATTCAAAAAAATATTATTAGCTGTGATACTACTACATGGAATGTCAGCAGTCCATACATGGGATTCAAGATTAAACATTAGAATGAAAAGAAGAAAAGAAAAGAAATACCAGAAAAGTAAAGGTAGAACAAGGAAAAAAAAACCTTTAGGGGACCAGAGGCTTTCCCTAAAGTTATAGCCTGACTGTGATATCTGTTCCTCAACACAGTTTGACGTGTCTGGTTACAGTGGGAGAAATTCTGCCTAACCCTAGAGAGACTTGATGTACAAGGGTGGGTGGATACCCACAGGAGGCCACTGCCCTCTCAGAGAAAGAGATACAAGATAGTGGTAGGGTCTCTCTAAGGGGGGACAAGCAGTAGGGAACACTTGATATAAATATTTAATTTTAGAAAAGACTTTGATGTCAGTGACAATGATTCCCCCAAAAGTTCTTTTATTGTTTATAATGTTTTGGGTATACTGTTTTTGTTTGTTTGAAATTAAGAATTGCTCTTTCTATTTTTGTGAAGAATTGTCTTGGAATTTTGATGGTATTTGCATTAAATCAGTGGATTACTTTTGGTAAGATGGCCATTTTCATTGTTAATCCTACTGATTCATGAGTAAGGGAGATCTTTCTGTCTTCTGAGGTCTGCTTTCCTTCCTTTCTCCAGGGACTTGAAATCCATTTCATACATGCCTTTCACTTGAGTGGTGAGTAACACTGAGGTATTCTATGTTATGTGTGGCTACTTGAATGGTGTTGTTCCCTAATTTCTTTCTCATCTACTTTATCATTTGTATAAAGGAAGGAAACTGATTTGTTTGAGTCAGTGTAATATCTAGCCACATTGCTGAAGTTGTTTATCTATCATAGGAGTTCTCTGGTAGAGTTTTGAGGGACATTTATGTATCATATCACCCATGAATAGTCATACCATGACTTCTTCCTTTCCAATTTGTATATCCTAAGATCTCCTTTTGTTGTCTTATTGCTCCAGCTAGAACTTTGCTGGTGGCCAGCCCTGCCAGGTTCTTCTCTTTTGTTTGTTTTGATGAGGCAGCAGAGTGGGGAGAGCATCAGTGGAGTGTAAGACTTCATATTACAAGATACAGGGGTAAGACTGTCTTTCAAGATATCTAGAGTTGCTGTATAATAATAAAAAGTTTACTTATCTAAGTCTAAGTTACTTTGCTGCTGTAGCTGACCTGCCTCCTGTGTTTCTCTGAGACCTGAAACTGTGGTCTCTGGCACTTAACACCTCATCCTAAAATAGCATGGGATTAAGTAAAGAATTAATTGCTAGAGACTTTTCTCTTTTGTCCAGATGCCTCTTACTTCTCAGTCTAGGGGGAAGCATGGAACAATAATCTTCTATTGAATGAGAAGAAGAGAATAGTGCTCACAGAAGGAAAAATTTTGCATAAGAAAATATGCATAAACACATAAATTCACATAGAGTTACACAAATGCAAATTCACACATTCCAATTCAAACCTGTAAGGTTCAACTTGCATGAATTGTGTCAATTACATACTTACATGCACACATCCATACAGACCTATGCATATGACGCAAAGATCAAGCACTGGTGCAGGAAACTAAATCATTCTGGATGAAAAATGTGCTCCAATCTTTATTGCATAAAGAAAAAAGTTTCTACCCTTTTAATGCTGAATGAATTTCACACAAGATTTTAAGAACAAAGCTTTGTTCTTTAATAAGGCTAAGCTTGCCTTAGTAAGAAAAGACATGTTCTGTCCATAGTAAGGAGAAACTTGCCTGCTACTTCTGCTATCTCTGCAGGTTCCTTTTCCTCTTTCCCTCTGCATTCTGCACATTGCTCTATTAGTTTTTTTTAATGTTACTTATAGTTTAGAATTTATTCCACTCTGCATTTTTTCTTATCTTGCTCTCTTCTCTTTCCTCCTTTCTCTCAACATCTTCTCTTCCAATGCTATTCCTATACTTCTAAGTTCTTCTTCAGCTCTGTTATGTCCATAAACTGTTCTATCTAAAAATTTCTCAGCTCATTTCTTCTCTCTTCTCTTTATCCTCAGCACTTACACATCTTACAGAATACATGACCACATGTTAAAAAGATCATCAAATGTTCACACATAAAATCATAAATTGAAATAGAATTTTACAACAGAGAATGCTTACATGAATATACACTAGGAGTAATTATCTGGCTAAATATTCATCACCTGTCACAGCTAAGAAGGTTCACTGAAAGGTAAAAACCATAAGTAAGTTATTAGTGAAGTTTTGTATAGTAAACATAGTCAATATTATATTTTCTATACCAGAGCCTTTAATTAATTGTTAGTTATATTTTTACGACCTTTGGTTAATTGTTTTACAACCATTTGGAATGTAGTAGTAGTACATTGTAGTAGTACAATGTAGTAGTAGTAGTAGTAGTAGTAGTAGTAGTAGTAGTAGTAGTAGAAAGTCTGGTTATTATGTAGAGGAATTAACTGGTAACACCTGGGAGACTGGCAGAGTTCTCATTTCAGTTTTGACTATCACAAAAGGATCTAGTAGCAGACACACTAAAAAAGAGCTTAATAAACGCTGATATAACTATAGGAAATCTGATAGGATCATCTTCAAGATTTAAGAGATCATGTATTTTCATGTATAGCATCACTACAAGCCAGTATATCTTTGTAGATCTGCAGAGATCTGCTCAGAAGTGTGGGCTAATTCCTAGTGTTATGTTCAATTTATATGTTCAATAATAACAAGAAAAGCATTAGGAGGAATCGTTCCTGAAATGATTTTCTCCTGGGACATGCCTATTGGAGCAAATCTCTCGTGGATTATAATCCAAGAGAGACCATCTCAGGAAGATCACTTAATCCTTATTAGCTTGTCATATGATGACTCCTGACAACTTCAAGTACTACACTGAATAAATAGCGAGAGAGTGGGCAGCCTTGTATTGTAACTGGGTGCTGGTTTCCTTCATATTGGTTTTATTATATTATATTAGTTGTGTGTCAGGAGTTCCTGATCTCTACAAGACTTTTATCATGAAGGAGCTTTGGATATTGGCCTAGGCTTTTTCAGGGTCTTTTGAGATGATAATTCTTTTCCTTTGAGTTTGTTTATATAGTGGATTACTTGATGGGTTCTGGGGACAGGGAATGGGGAAGAATTCTCTGTGAGCTGGAACTAGGACACATGGGCTCCAGAAGAATATGCAGTAGAGGATTGTCTTATTGGACATCAATCTGAGGAGAGGCTTTTGGTCCTATGAAGGCATGATGCCCTACTGTAGGGGAATGCCAGGACAGGGAAGCGAGAGTGGGTGGGTTGGTGATCAGAAGAAGGGGGATGGGATTGGGGTTTTTGGAGGGGAAATTAGAAAAGGGGATAACATTTGAAATGTAAAAAAAAAATCTTATAAATAAAAGAAAGCTTGAAACACACAAAACAAAACAATCAAACAAACAAAACAAAAGGCCTTTGGTGGGAAGGACATGTCTCCTCTATCCCATATGCTGAGGTGAGAATATCCAGGGAAGCTTGTAGCTATAAGAAATGAACTTTGCTGCAAGTAGGGGAAGAGAAAGTAGCTAGGGATCCTGTCGTAAAATATGTGTGCTTGGGCACTATGTTTTCTATCAGAAAGACTTAGAGGGAGCCAGGGCAATATTCCTATATTTCTGAGGATATGTGTAAACTGCTGGGGTGCTATTGTTTGCCATGTCTGATGGACATGGCCTCAAATGGAAGTGGTATACTATGCCTTCTGTATCTAGTAGGCCAAGAGATCTGGAGCCCTGTCTGTTTGAGGAGCCTGTACTGACTCTGGCTGCCAGAATCACTAGAACCTTCTTTCTCCCTGGACTTGAAATACTGAAGGAATCTTTTGCCCTGCCTCTCTGCCACTCTCAAAACATGCCAAGCAAAGCAAAGCAAAGCAAAGCACTGGGGGCTTCAGCAAGATAATTAGGTTTCATGATAGTATTTTGTCTAGAATGCTAAACTATCCTTTACCTAGGTCCTTGGACCTTTGCTCAGAAAAAACACCCTAAAAAGTGGACTGCCACCAGGCGTCTAGGTGGCAACCTAGCATCTTAGGCATTTCAGGCTACAGGTGCATTTCCCAGAGTGAGTCAGGGAAATGGCCTTTAGGTCGAAGACCACACAGGGCTCACATTTCCACTGGACTGAGACAATCCAGTCATGGGTATTACACCATCAAGACGTAGAGATTATACACATATAAGACAAAAGTAACACCACTCTTAGTTTAAATAGAAGACAGAATCCTCAGACACCAAACCATGAATACTGGTCCCAGGTCCTCTCACTGTGCTACAGCAATATCCCGACTTTGTGTAGCATCCTCAGCTGTAATCTTGACAGTAGCAAGGTAGACTAACATATCTCATCAGTGCTGTGCTGACACTTTGGAACTATAACCAAGCTTTTAGAGACCACTGCATATAGATGAAGTTGGGAAGGTGCCACTGCATATATAAGTACCTGCATCAACCAGGGCTTAGAGCAAGAAGTGGCTTCAAAACTTGCTGAAGGCAGGTCTCCTGTGGACACATGGATCATCCTGCACAAAAGCCTCAGAAACAAAACCATGGACACTGAAACCAGGTGTATAGTTCCATTATGCTTCGTTAGGAAATTACAATATCCTGAATTGGACATTGGCCCAGGACCCTCAGCTATCAGGTTGACCCCAGGGTATAAGAAAAACCCCAAGGCAGTCTTACCAGCATTGTGGTACACCATGGTTACACTGCACAACCAAGGTCTTAGAGATCACTGGACAAGGGAAAAGTCATACATGCAGAGACAGACACCTTCATTGTATAAGGGATGGTGTGAGAAAATGCTTCAAACCTTGGTGAAGGCAGGTCTCAGGCAGAGACAGGGGAAAACTTACCCCATTGTCTTTACCTCTGAGGTCTTGTGTTTCCCAGATAGGAGTTCAGATTCTTACGAGAAGGACATTTATTGCCAAATCTCTTTCATCATATTGTCCAAAGACCACAGTCTATGCCATCAGGTACCCTAGGCATGGATTAGAGTGTCAACTTAATGCCATCTTTTGCAGCTTGCTCATGGCTCATCAGGGAATATCCCCCCAAAATATGTGGTGAAATAACAGGTTATGCATGATCCCTATCTTGAGAGAATAATATTTCATAAGAAAAATGCTGCATCTCTGCTTCTTCCTGCCTGTTGGGCTCTGCATACTGACCCATAGGGATCTCCTTGGGATTGCTCATCATCCATTATGATCTCCTGGTCTATTGAAATCTAATACTTCTCCCCACCACATCCCCTCAAGGTTACTGAGTATATTTTTATTTTTATATTTTATCTAAGGGTCCCCATGTCTCTCTATGGAAGACATAGCCGAATTTAGTATGTAGAATTTTATATCTTAATATATAGAAGGACAATATATTTTAAATATAGCAGAGGAATTAATAAATCTTGATGCAAACTGGGTGTGGAGTCAGATAAAAGTTGCTTTTAATGGCAGTTAGACATCACTGGCAATGTGGATAGGATATCACTATTGGGGTAGTGTTGGTCTATTCTCCAAGAAAACATACAAAGATGTGGGTAAATTTATTGTGGGGTATGGCCCAGCCAATGAAGCAGGTAAATAACACCATCCACAACAGCCACAAACCACAGAAAACATCTTGGGTACGTACCCACACAAATAAAAGTTGAGTATGACAAAATATTTTAAATGTTTATAGAAATAAATCAAAGAGGACACCAGAAGATGATATTTAGATCACTAAATTGCCTAATAATTAGAGAAGCTTCCTATAGCAGCTGATGGGTGCAGAGATCCACTGTCAAGTATTAGGTGGAGATCAGGGAATTCCTTGGGATATGTGGAGAAAAGATTGCAGGAATAAGAGGGGTCAAGGATACCAGGAAATCACAGTCTACAGAGTCAACTCATCAAGGCTCTTAGGTGTTCATTAATATGGAAGCAACAACCACAGAGCCCCTGTGGGTCTGAACTAGGCCCTCTACATTCATGATATAGTTGTGAAGCTTGGGGTTTGTGTTGTCCTCCTACCAGTGGGAATGGGGTTGTCTAAGACTCTTTTGCCTGTTTGTGGAACCATTTTCCTACTAGTGGATTACTACATACTGTCTTGTTATTAAAGTATATGTTTAGGTTTGTTGCATCTTGTTATATTCCAGGATTCAGTTTGAGTATTTTACTGAGTAATTTTGCATCAATGTTCATAAGAGAAATAAGTCTGAAGTTCTAGTTCTCTGTTGAGTCTTTATATGATTTAGGTGTTGCTATGAACTGTGGTAGAACTATGACACCACAGGGTCACTGTCGAGTCAGAGAATGAGTTTGGCAGTGTTCCTTATGTTTCCATTTTCTGAAAGAATTCAACATATATTGAGTTAGTTCTTTGAAACTCTGGTAGAATTCTGTGTTAAATTGAATTGACCATTGACTTTTTAGTTATTTATTTGTTTGGGAGATTTTTAATGCCTGCTTCTATTTCTTTAGTGTTACTGGGCCGTGTAAAGTGTTTATGTGTAATTGATTTAACATTCATAATTGGTATCATCTAAAAAACTCTTTTTTCATTAAGATTTTCCAATTTTGCAGAGTACAGGATTTTTTTTCTTTTTAGATATTTTCTTTATTTACATTTCAAATGCTATCCTGAAAGTTCCCTATACCCTCCTCCTGCCCTGCTCCCCTACCCACCCACTCCCTCTTCTTGGCCCTGGTGTTCCCCTGTACTGGGGCATATAAAGTGTATAAGACCAAGGGGCCTTATGCAATAGTGTCTGAGTTTGGTGGCAGATTATAGGATGGATGCCCGGGTGGGGTAGTCTCTGGATGGTCCATCCTTTCATCTTAGCTCCAAACTTTGCCTCTGTACCTCCTTCATTGGGAAATTTGTTCCTTATTCTAAGGAGGAATGAATAATCCACACTTTGGTCTTCCTTTTTCATGATTTTCTTGTGTTTTGCAAATTATATCTTGGCTATTGTAAGTTTCTTGGTTAATATCCACTTATCAGTGAGTGCATGTGAAGTGACTTCTATTTTTATTGGGTTACCTCACTCAGGATGATATCCTCCAACTCCATTCATTTGCCTAAAAATTTCATAAATTCATTGTTTTTAATTGCTGTGTAGTACTTCATTTTGTAAATGTGCCACATTTTCTGTATCCATTCCTCTGTTGAGGGACATCTGGGTTCTTTCCAGCTTCTGGCTATTATAAATAAGGCTGCTATGAACATAGTGCAGAATGTGTCCTTATTACAAGTTGGAACATATTCTGGGTATATGCCCAGAAGAGGAATTGCTGGATCTAGTGGTAGAACTAAGTCCAATTATCTGAGGAAATTCCATACTGATTTCCAGAGTGGTTGTACAAGCTTGAAAACCCACCAGCAACGGAAGATTATTCCTCTTTCTCCACATCCTCGCCAGCATCTGCTCTCACATGAACTTTTTATCTTAGCCATTCTGTCTAGAGTGAAGTGGAATCATAGGGTTGTTTTGATTTGCATTTCCCTGATGATCAAGGATGTTGAACATTTTTTCAGGTGCTTCTCAGTCCTTCAGTATTCCTTAGTTGATAATATTTTGTTTAGCTCTGTACCCCATTTTTAATGGGGTTATTTGAATTTCTGGAGTCCAGCTTCTTGAGTTCTTTGTACATATTGGATATTACTCCCCTATCAGATTTAGGATTAGAAAAAATCCTTTCCCAATCTGTTGGTGGTCTTTTTGTCTTATTGACAGTATCTTTTGCCTTAAAGAAGCTTTGCAAATTTATGAGGTCCCATTTGTCAATATTTGATCTTACAGCATAAGCCATTGCTGTTCTGTTTAGGAATCCTATGCCCACCACACTCCGTGCCCATATCTTCAAGGCTTTTTCCTACTTTCTTCTCTATAAATTTCAATGTCTCTGGTTTTAATTCGAGTTGTTTGATCCACTTAGACTTGAGCTTTGTACAATGAGATAAGAATGGATCAATTTGCATTCTTCTACATGATAACCACCAGTTGTGCCAGCACCATTTGTGGAAAATGCTGTCTTTCTTCCACTGGATAGTTTTGGCTCCCTTGTCAAAGATCAAGTGACCATCAGCATGTGGGTTCATTTCTGGGTCTTCAATTCTATTGCATTGATACACCTGTCTGTCACTGTATCTGTACATGCAGTTTTTAATCACAATTGTTCTGTAGTACAGCTTGACATCAAGCATGGTGATTCCACCAGAGGTTCTTTTATCATTGACAATAGTCTTTGCTATCCTAGGTTTTTTGTTATTCCAGATGAATTTGAAAATTGCCCTTTCTAACTCAGTGAAGAATTGAGTTGGAATTTTGATGGGGATTGCATTGAACTACAGATTGCTTTCGGCAGGATAGCTATTTTCACTATATTAATCGTGACAATCCATGAGCATGGGAGAGCTTTCGATCTTCTGAGATCTTCTTCTATTTCTTTCTTCAAAGACTTAAGTTCTTACCTACAGATATTTTACTTCCTTAGTTAAAGTCACACCAAGGTATTTTATATTATTTGTGACTATTGTGAAGTGTATTGTTTCCCTAATTTCTTTCTCAGCTTGTTTATCCTTTGAGGAGAGAAAGACCACTGATTTGTTGGAGTTAATTTTTATCCAGTTACTGCGCTGAAACTGTTTATCAGGTTTAGGGGTTCTCTGGTGGGATTTTTAGGGTCACTTATATATACTATCATATCATCTGCAAATAGTGATATTTTGACTTCTTCCTTAACAATTTGTATCCCCTTGATCTCCTTTTGTTGTTGAATTGCTCTGGCTAGGATTTCAAGTACTATATTGATTAGGAAGGGAGACAGTGGGCAGCTTTGTCTAGTCCCTGATTTTAGTGGGATTGCTTCCAGTTTCTCTCCATTTAGTTTGAGGTTGGCTACTGGTTTGCTGTATATTGCTCTTATTATCTTTAGGTTTGGGCATTGAATTCCTGATCTTTCCATGACTTTTATCATGAATGGATGTTGCATTTTGTCAAATGCTTTCTAAGCCTCTAAGGAGACGATAGTGTGCTTTTTTTTTTTTTATTTGACTTTGTTTATATAGTGGATAATGTTGATAGATTTTCAGATTCAAACCATCCTTGTGTTCCTTGGAGGAATCCTACTTGGTCATGGTGGATGGTCATTTTGATGTGTTCTTGGATTCGGTTTGCCAGGATTTTATAGATTATTTTTGCATCGATATTCAAAATGAAATTGGTCCGGAGTTCTTTTTCTTTGTTGGATCTTTCTGTGGTTTAGGTATCAGAGTAATTGTGACTTCATAAAATGAATTGGGTAGAGTACCTTCCATTTCTGTTTTGTGGAATAGTTTAAGGAATTGGAATTAGATCTTCTTTGAAGGTGTGATGGAACTCTGCATTAAACCCATTTTGTCATGTGCTTTTTTGGTTGGGATACTATTGATGGCTACTTCTATTTCTTTGGAGAAATGGGACTGTTTAGATCATTAATCTGATCCTGATTTAACTTTGGCACCAGGTATCTGTCTAGGAAGTTGTCCATTTCATCCAGGTTTTTTAGTTTTGTTGAGTAAAGCCTTTTGTCATAGGATCTGATGATGTTTTGGATATCCTCTGTTTCTGTTGTTATTTCTCCTTTTTCATTTCTGATTTTGTTAATTGGGATACTGTCCCTGTGCCCTCTAGTTAGTCTGGCTAAGGGTTTTTCTATCTTGTTGATTTTCTCAAAGAACCAGCTCTTTATTTGGTTGATTCATTGAATAGGTTTTGTTTGTTTGTTTGTTTGTTTGTTTCCCCTTGGATGATTTCAGCCTGGTGTTTGATTATTTCCTGTTGTCTACTCCTCTTGGGTGAATTTACTTCCTTTAGTTTTATAGTTTCTAGGTGTGCTGTCAGGCTACTAATGTATGCTCTCTCTAGTTTCTTTTTGGAGGCACTCAGTGCTATGAGTTTAACTCTTAGTACTGTCTTCATTGTGTCCCATAAGTTTGGGTATGTTGTGGCTTCATTTTCATTAAACTCTAAAAAGTCCTTAATTTCTTTCTTTATTTCATCATTGGCCAAGGTATCATTGAGTAGAGTGTTGTTCAGTTTCCCTCTGAATATTAGCATTCCATTATTTTTGCTGTTATTGAAGATGACCCTTAGTCCATGGTGATTAGATAGAATTCATGGGATGATTTCAATATTTTTTTATCTGTTGAGGACTGTTTTGTGACCATTTATATGGTCAATTTTGGAGGAGGTGCCATGAGATGCTGAAAAAATGGTATATCCTTTTGTTTTAGGATAAAACAATCTGTTGATATATATTAAAACCATTTCTTTCATAGATTTTGATAGTTTCTACTGTCTCTGTTTAGTTTCTGTTTTCAGGATCTGTCAATTGGTGAGAACAGGGTTTTGAAGTCTTCCACTATTATTGTGTGAGGTGCAATGTGTGCTTTGATCTTTACTAAACTTTCTTTAATGAATGTGGCTGCCCTTGCATTTGGAGCATAGATATTCAAAATTGAGAGTTCATCTTCATAGATTTTACCTTTAATGACTATCAAGTGGCCCTCATTGTCTTTTTTGATAACTTTGGGTTGGAAGTCAATTTTACTCGATATTAGAATGGCTGCTCCAGCGCTTCCCGTTGGTGCCAGCAATGAGTCACCTTGGCGCAGAGTCAGCAGACACCCCCAAGGTCCCTAGGGGATTTTCAATTCGATCTTAGGACCTCTGGTGAGTGGAACACAACTTCTGTTTCAATCCAATCACATGGGACATGAGACAGCATTATGGAAGCAGAAGGCAGTCACAAGTCCCTTCCAGTTGGTTCCAGTACCTGGTCACTATGGGCATGAAGTCAGCGGACACTCCCAAGGTCCCAAGAAGACAGCTTCTGAGGCAGAACCCATTTCAGACTACAGACATCAGGACACCTTCCCTGACAGAGGAGAGGTGTACCCCCCTCCCGGGAGGGCCTTTGTCTGAGGACCTGGAGGAGCCATCTTGGTTCCTGGAAAACTCTAAGACTATTCTGCACAAATGAGAGTGTGGACTACAGAAGCTAATAGCTTCTGGGACAGGCAGAATCCACACAGCTTCTGGGGAAAACCACGCCTCAGGCTCCAGACATCAGGGTACCTTACCTGCCAGAGGAGAGGTGTCCCCCCCATCATGCAAGGGCTTTGCCAGAGCACCTGGGGGAGTCATATTGGTTCCTGGATCCCTTTGAGACTAGTCTGCCCAGATGAGAGTGTGGACTACAGAAGCTAACAGCTTCAGGGACAGGCCCTGTTTCAGGCCTTCATCTTCTGCCAGGAAGCAGGACTGAACGGCAGATATCTGTGCACCTTCCCTAAAAGAGGAGATCTTGCCTGCAGAGAGGGCTCTGCTCACTGAAAATCAGGAGAGAGCTAATCTCCCGGGTCTGCTGATAGAGGCTAACATAATCATGAGAGGACCAAGGTCTAACCAGAGATAACTAAAACAACTAACTCCAGAGATGATCAGGCAACCGTAAGGATGTTACTAACAGAAACCAAGACCACTCACCATTATCAAAATGAAGCACACCCACCTTACCCAGTCCTGGGCACCCCAAAACACCCGAAAAGCTAGACCTGGATTTAAAAGCATATCTCATGATGATGGTAGAGGACATCAAGAAGGACTTTAATAACTCACTTAAAGAAATACAGGAGAAAACTGTTAAGGAGTTACAAGTCCTTAAAGAAAAAACAGGAAAACACAAACAAACAGATAGAATTCCTTAAAAAAAAACAGGAAGACACATCCAACAGGTGATAGAAATGAACAAAACCATACTAGACCTAAAAAGGGAAGTAGGCATAATAAAGAAAACACAAAGTGAGGCAATGGTGGAGATAGAAACCCTAGGAAAGTAATCTGGAACCATAGATGCGAGCATCAGCAATAGAATACAAGAGATGGAAGAGAAAAATCTCAGATCCAAAAGATTCCATAGAGAACATGGGCACAACAATCAAAGAAAATGCAAAATGCAAAACGATCCTAACTCAAAACATCCAGGAAAACCAGGCCTTAATTAGAAGACTAAACCTACTGATAATAGTGGTAGATGAGAAGGAAGATTTTCAAATTAAAGGGCCAGCAAATATCTTCAACAAAATTATAGAAGAAAAGTTCCCAAACCTAAAGAAAGAGATGCCCATGAACACACAAGAAGCCTACAGAACTCCAAATAGACTGCACCAGAAAAGAAATTCCTCCTGACACATAATAATCAGAACAACAAATGCACTAAATAAAGATAGAATATTAAAAGCAGTAAGGGAAAAATGTCAAGTAACATATGAAGGCAGGCCTATCAGAATTACATCAGACTTTTCACCAGACACTATGAAAGCCTGGATAGTTATTATACAGACTCTAAGAGAACACAAATGCTAGCCCAGGCTACTATACCCAGCCAAACTTAAAATTACCATAGATGGAGAAACCAAAGTATTCCGTGACGAATCCAAATTCACACAATATCTTTCCACAAATCCAGCCCTTTAAAGGACAATAAAGAAAAAACACCAACATAAGAACAGGAAACACATCAAGCCCCTTCCGCTCCACTCGAGCTCCAGGCTACCTTGCCAGCAGAGTCTCGCCCAACACCCGCAAGGGCCCACACAGGATTCCCCACGGGATCCTAAGACCTCTGGTGAGTGGAACACAGTGCCTGCCCCAATCCAATCCCGCGGAACCTGAGACTGTGGTACATAGGGAAGCAGGCTGCCCGGGCCTGATCTGGGGCACAAGCCCCTTCTGCTCCACTCGAGCCCCAGGTTACCTTGCCAGCAGAGTCTTGCCCAATACCCGCAAGGGCCCACACAGGACTCCCCACGAGATCCTAAGACCTCTGGTGAGTGGAACACAGTGCCTGCCCCAATCCAATCGTGCGGAACCTGAGACTGCAGTACATAGGGAAGCAGGCTACCCGGGCCTGATCTGGGGCACAAGCCCCTTCTGCTCCATTCAAGCCCCGGGCTACCTTGCCAGCAGAGTCGCCTGACACCCGCAAGGGCCCACACAGTTCTCCCCATGGGATCCTAAGACCTCTGGTGAGTGGAACACAGCGCCTGCCCCAATCCAATCGCACGGAACCTGGGACTGCGGTACATAGGGAAGCAGGCTACCCGGGCCTGACCTGGGGCACAAGCCCCTTCCGCTCCACTCGAGCTCTGGGCTACCTTGCCAGCGGAGTCGCCTGACACCCGCAAGGGCCCACACAGGATTCCACACGGGGTCCTAAGACCTCTAGTGATTGGAACACAACTTCTGCCAGGAGTCTGGTTCGAACACCAGATATCTTGGTACCTTCCCTGCAAGAAGAGAGTTTGCCTGCAGAGAATACTCTTCCCACTGAAACTAAGGAGAGTGCTACCCTCCCGGACTGCTTATAGAGGCTAACAGAGTCACCTGAAGAACAAGCTCTTAACAGTGACAACTAAGACAGCTAGCTTCAGAGATTACCAGATGGCGAAAGGCAAACGTAAGAATCCTACTAACAGAAATCAAGACCACTCACCATCATCAAAACGCAGAACTCCCACCCCACCTAGTCCTGGGCACCCCAACACAACCGAAAATCTAGACACAGATTTAAAAACATTTCTCATGATGATGATAGAGGACATAAAGAAGGACTTTCATAAGTCACTTAAAGAATTACAGGAGAGCACTGCTAAAGAGTTACAGGCCCTTAAAGAAAAGCAGGAAAACACAGCCAAACAGGTAGAAATCATTAACGAAAAACAGGAAAACACATCCAAACAGGTAATGGAAATGAACAAAACCATACTAGAACTAAAAAGGGAAGTAGACACAATAAAGAAAACCCAAAACGAGGCAACGCTGGATATAGAAACCCTAGGAAAGAGATCTGGAAGCATAGATGCGAGAATCAGCAACAGAATACAAGAAATGGAAGAGAGAATCTCAGGTGCAGAAGATTCCATAGAGAACATCGACACAACAGTCAAAGAAAATACAAAATGCAAAAGGATCCTAACTCAAAACATCCAGGAAATCCAGGACACAATGAGAAGACCAAACCTACGGATAATAGGAATTGACGAGAATTAAGATTTTCAACTTAAAGGGCCAGCTAATATCTTCAACAAAATAATAGAAGAAAACTTCCCAAACATAAAGAAAGAGATGCCCATTATCATATAAGAAGCCTACAGAACTCCAAATAGACTGGACCAGAAAAGAAATTCCTCCCGACACATAATAATCAGAACAACAAATGCACTAAATCAAGATAGAATATTAAAAGCAGTAAGGGAGAAAGGTCAAGTAACATATAAAGGAAGGCCTATCAGAATTACACCAGACTTTTCACCAGAGATTATGAAAGCCAGAAGAGCCTGGACAGATGTTATACAGACACTAAGAGAACACAAATGCCAGCCCAGGCTACTATACCCGGCCAAACTCTCAATTACCATATATGAAGAAACCAAAGTATTCCACGACAAAACCAATTTCACACAATATCTTTCCACGAATCCAGCCCTTCAAAGGATAATAACAGAAAAGAAGCAATACAAGGACGGAAATCACGCCCTAGAACAAGCAAGAAAGTAATCACTCAACAAACCAAAAAGAAGACAGCCACAAGAACAGAATGCCAACTATAACAACAAAAATAAAAGGAAGCAACAATTACTTTTTCTTAATATCTCTTAATATCAATGGACTCAATTCCCCAATAAAAAGACATAGACTAACAGACTGGCTACACAAACAGGACCCAACATTCTGCTGCTTACAGGAAACCCATCTCAGGGAAAAAGACAGACACTACCTCAGAGTGAAAGGCTGGAAAACAATTTTCCAAGCAAATGGACTGAAGAAACAAGCTGGAGTAGCTATTTTAGTATCGGATAAAATCGACTTCCAACCCAAAGTTATCAAAAAAGACAAGGAGGGACACTTCATACTCATCAAAGGTAAAATCCTCCAAGAGGAACTCTCAATTCTGAATATCTACGCACCAAATGCAAGGGCAGCCACATTCATTAAAGACACTTTAGTAAAGCTCAAAGCACACATTGCACCTCACACAATAATAGTGGGAGACTTCAACATACCACTTTCTTCAATGGACAGATCATGGAAACAGAAACTAAATAGGGACACAGTGAAACTAACAGAAGTTATGAAACGAATGGACCTGACAGATACCTATAGAACATTTTATCCTAAAACAAAAGGATATACCTTCTTCTCAGCACCTCAGGGGACCTTCTCCAAAATTGACCATATAATTTGTCACAAAACAGGCCTCAACAGATACAAAAACATTGAAATTGTCCCATGTATCCTATCAGACCACCATGGCCTAAGACTGATCTTCAATAACAACATAAATAATGGAAAGCCAACATTCACGTGGAAACTGAATAACACTCTTCTCAATGATACCTTGGTTAAGGAAGGAATAAAGAAAGAAATTAAAGACTTTTTAGAGTTTAATGAAAAAGAAGCCACAACGTACCCAAACCTATGGGACACAATGAAAGCATTTCTAAGAGGGAAACTCATAGCTCTGAGTGCCTCCAAGAAGAAACGGGAGACAGCACATACTAGCAGCTTGACAACACATCTAAAAGCCCTAGAAAAAAAGGAAGCAAATTCACCCAAGAGGAGTAGACGGCAGGAAATAATCAAACTCAGGGGTGAAATCAACCAAGTGGAAACAAGAAGAACTATTGAAAGAATCAACCAATGGAGTAGCAGATACTTTGAGAAAATCAGCAAGATAGATAAACCCTTATCCAGACTCACTAGAGAGCAAAGGGACAGCATCATAATTAACAAAATCAGAAATGAAAAGGGAGACATAACAACAGATCCTGAAGAAATCCAAAACACCATCAGATCCTTCTACAAAAGGCTATACTCAACAAAATTGGAAAACATGGACGAAATGGACAAATTTCTGGACAGATACCAGGTAACAAAGTAGAATCAGGATCAAGTTGACCATCTAAACAGTCCCATATCGCCTAAAGTAATAGAAGCAGTTATTAATAGTCTCCCAAAGAAAAAAAGACCAGGACCAGACAGGTTTAGTGCAGAGTTCTATCAGACCTTCAAAGAAGATCTAATTCCAGTTCTGCACAAACTATTTCACAAAATAGAAGTAGAAGGTACTCTACACAACTCATTTTATGAAGCCACTATTACTCTGATACCTAAACCACAGAAAGACCCAACAAAGATAGAGAACTTCAGACCAATTTCTCTTATGAATATTGATGCAAAAATCCTCAATTAAATTCTCGCTAACCGAATCCAAGAACACATTAAAGCAATCATCCATCCTGACCAAGTAGGTTTTATTCCAGGGATGCAGGAATGGTTTAATATACAAAAATCCATCAATGTAATCCATTATATAAACAAACTCAAAGACAAAATCACATGATCATCTCGTTAGATGCAGAAAAAGCATTTGACAAGATCCAACACCCATTCATGATAAAAGTTTTGGAAAGATCAGGAATTCAAGGCCCATACCTAAACACGATAAAAGCAATATACAGCAAACCAGTAGCCAACATCAAAGTAAATGGAGAGAAGCTGGAAGCAATCCCACTAAAATCAGGGACTAGACAAGGCTGCCCATTTTCTCCCTACCTTTTCAACATTGAAAAGTATTAGCCAGAGCAATTTGACAACAAAAGGAGATCAAGGGGATACAATTTGGAAAAAAGGATGTAAAAATATCACTTTTTGCAGATGATATGATAGTATACATAAGTGACCCTAAAAATTCTACCAGAGAACATCTAAACCTGGTAAACAGCTTCGGTGAAGTAGCTGGATATAAAATAAACTCAAACAAGTCAATGGCCTTTCTCTATACAAAGAATAAACAGGCTGAGAAAGAAATTAGGGAAACAACACCCTTCTCAATATTCACAAATAATATAAAATATCTTGGCGTGACTCTAACTAAGGAAGTGAAAGATCTGTATGATAAAAACTTCAAATCTCTGAAGAAAGAAATTAAAGAAGATCTCAGAAGATGGAAAGATCTCCCATGATCATGGATCGGCAGGATCAACATTGTAAAAATGGCTATCTTGCCAAAAGCAATCTACAGATTCAATGCAATCCCCATCAAAATTCCAACTCAATTCTTCAACTAATTGGAAGGAGCAATTTGCAAATTCGTCTGGAATAACAAAAAACCTAGGAGAGCAAAAACTCTTCTCAAGGATAAAAGAACTTCTGGTGGAATCACCATGCCAGTCCTAAATCTTTACTACAGAGCAATTGTGATAAAAACTGCTTGGTACTGGTATAGAGACAGACAAGTAGACCAATGGAATAGAATTGAAGAACCAGAAATGAACCCACACACCTATGGTCACTTGATCTTCGACAAGGGAGCTAAAACCATACAGTGGAAGAAAGACAGCATTTTCAACAATTGGTGCTGGCACAACTGGTTGTTATCGTGTAGAAGAATGCGAATCGATCCATACTTATCTCCTTGTACTAAGGTCAAATCTAAGTGGATCAAGGAACTTCACATAAAACCAGAGACACTGAAACTTATAGAGGAGAAAGTGGGGAAAAGCCTTGAAGATATGGGCACAGTGGAAAAATTCCTGAACAGAACAGCAATGGCTTGTGCTGTAAGATCGAGAATTGACAAATGGGATCTAATGAAACTCCAAAGTTTCTGCAAGACAAAAGACACCGTCAATAAGACAAAAAGACCACCAACAGATTGGGAAAGGATCTTTACCTATCCTAAATCAGATAGGGGACAAATATCCAACATATATAAAGAACTCAAGAAGGTGGACTTCAGAAAATCGAATAACCCCATTAAAAAATGGGGCTCAGAACTGAACAAAGAATTCTCACCTGAGGAATACCGAATGGCAGAGAAGCACCTGAAAAAATGTTCAACATCCTTAATCATCAGGGAAATGCAAATCAAAACACCCCTGAGATTCCACCTCACACCAGTCAGAATGGCTAAGACCAAAAATTCAGGTGACTGCAGATGCTGGCGTGGATGTGGAGAAAGAGGAACACTTCTCCATTGTTGGTGGGATTGCAGGCTTGTACAACCACTCTGGAAAGCAGTCTGGCGGTTCCTCAGAAAATTGGACATAGTACTACCGAAGGATCCAACAATACCACTCCTGGGCATATATCCAGAAGATGCCCCAACTGGTACGAAGGACACATTCTCCACTATGTTCATAGCAGCCTTATTTATAATAGCCAGAAGCTGGAAAGAACCCAGATGCCCCTCAAGAGAGGAATGGATACAGAAAATGTGGTACATCTACACAATGGAGTACTACTCAGCTATTAAAAAGAATGAATTTATGAAATTCCTAGCCAAATGGATGGACCTGGAGGGCATCATCCTGAGTGAGGTAACGCATTCACAAAGGAATTCACACAATATGTACTCACTGATAAGTGGATATTAGCCCCAAACCTAGGATACCCAAGATATAAGATACAATTTGCTAAACACATGAAACTCAAGAAGAATGAAGACTGAAGTGTGGACACTATGCCCCTCCTTAGAACTGGGAACCAAACACCCATGGAAGGAGTTACAAAAACAAAGTTTGGAGCTGAGATGAAAGGATTGACCATGTAGAGACTGCCATATCCAGGGATCCACCCCATAATCAGCATCCAAACGCTGACAAAATTGCATATACTAGCAAAATTTTATCGAAAGGACCCAGATGTAGCTGTCTCTTGTGAGACTATCCCGGGGCCTAGCAGATCACAGGGCTCCCAATGGAGGAGCTAGAGAAAGTACCCAAGGATCTAAAGGGATCTGCAACCCTATAGGTGGAACAACATTATGAACTAACCAGTACCCCGGAGCTCTTGACTCTAGCTGCATATGTATCAAAAGATGGCCTAGTTGGCCATCACTGGAAAGAGAGGCCCATTGGATACGCAAACTTTATATGCCCCAGTACAGGGGAACGCCAGGGCCAAAAAGGGGGAGTGGGTGGGTAGGGGAGTGGGGGTGGGTGGGTATGGGAGACTTTTGGTATAGCATTGGAAATGTAAATGAGCTAAATACCTAATAAAAATGGAAAGAAAATGGAAAACACGTCCTAGAAAAAGCAAGAAGTTAATCCCTCAACAAACCTAAAAGAATAGAGCCACAAGAACAGAATCCCAACTTTAATGACAAAAATATTTGGAAGCAACAATTATTTTTCCTCAATATCTTTTAATATCAACGGACTCAATTCACCAATAAAAAGATATAGACTAACAGACAGGCTACACAAACAGGACCCAACATTTTGCTGCTTACAGAAAACCCATCTCAGGGAAAAAGACAGACACTACCTCAGAATGAAAGGCTTGAAAACAAATTTCCAAGCAAATGGTCTGAAGAAACAAGCTGGAATAGCCATTCTAATACCGAATAAAATCAACTTCCAACCCAAAGTTATCAAAAAGACAAGGAGGGACACTTCATGCTCATCAAAGGTAAATCTTCCATGAGGAACTTCAAATTTTGAATATGTGTGCTACAAATGCCAGCGCAGCCACATTCATTAAAGAACCTTTAGTAAAGCTCAAAACACACATTGCACCTCACACAATAATAGTGGGAGACTTCAACATACCACTTTCATCAATGGACAGATCGTGGAAACAGAAACTAAACAGGGACACAGTGAAACTAACAGAAGTTATGAAACAAATGGACCTGAGAGATATCTACAGAACATTTTATCCTAAAACAAAAGGATATATCTTCTTTTCAGATTGTCTGGTACCTTCTCCAAAATTGACCAAATAATTGGTCACAAAACATGCCTCAACAGATACAAAAACATTGAAATTATCCCATGCATCCTATAACATCACCATGGACTAAGGCTGATCTTCAATAACAACATAAATAACAGAACGCCATCATTCATGTGGAGACTGAACAACACTCTTCTCAATGATACCTTGGTCAAGGAAGGAATAAAGAAAGAAATTAAAGACTTTTTTGAGTTTAATGAAAATGAAGTGCCAACATACCCAAACGTATGGGACACAACGAAAGCATTTCTAAGAGGAAAACTCATAGCTCTGAGTGCCTCCAAAAAGAAACTGGAGAGAGCAAACACTAGCAGCTTGACAACATACCTAAAAGCTCTAGAACAAAAGGAAGCAAATTCACCTAAGAGGAGTAGACAGCAGGAAACAATCAAACTCAGGGGCAAGTAATCAACCAAGTAGAAACAAGAAGAACTATTGAAAGAATCAACCAATGGAGGAGCAGGTACTTTGGGAAAATCAGCAAGATAGATAAACCCTTATCCAGACTCACTAGAGGGCAAAGGGATAGCATCCTAATTAACAAAATCAGAAATGAAAAGGGAGACATAACAACAGATCCTGAAGTAATCCAAAACACCATCAGATCCTTCTACAAAAGACTATACTCAACAAAACCTGAAAACCTGGATGAAATGGACAAATTTCTAGACAGGTACCAGGTACCAAACTTAAATCAGGATCAGGTTAATGATCTAATCCGTCCTATAACCCCTAAAGAAATAGAAGCAGTGCTGGAGAGTTGGCTCAGTGCTTAAGATCACTGACTGCTCTTTCGGAGGTCCTGAGTTCAAATCCCAGCAACCACATGGTGGCGCACAACCGTCTGTAATGAGATGTGCCCTCTTCTGGAGTGTCTGAAGACAGCTACTTACATAAAATAAATAAATACATCTTTAAAAAAAAAAGAAATAGAAGCAGTTATTAGTAGTCCCCCAACCAAAAAAAGCCCAGGACCAGATGGGTTTAGTGCAGAGTTCCATCAGACCTTCAAAGAAGATCTAATTTCAGTTCTTCACAAACTATACCACAAAATAGAAGCAGAAGATACTCTACCCAATTCATTCTATGAAGACAAAATTACTCTGATATCTAAACCACAGATAGACCCAGCAAAGAGAACTTGAGACCAATTTCAATTATGAAAATTGATGCAAAAATACCCAATAAAATTCTCCTAACCAAATCTAAGAACACATCGATACAATCATTCATTCATTCCAAGTAGGTTTCATTCCAGGGATGCAGGGATGGTTTAATATACAGAAATCCGTCAATGTAATCCACTATATAACCAAACGGAGAGACAAAAAACAGATGATCATCTTGTTAGATGTGGAGAAAGCATTTGACAAAATCCAACACCCATTCATGATAAAAGTCTTAAAAATATCAGGAATTCGAGGCCCATACCTAAACATGATAAAAGCAATCTACAGGAAACCAGTAGCCAACATCAAAGTAAATGGTGAGAATCTGAAAGCAATCCCCCTAAAATCAGGGACTAGACAAGGCTGCCCACTTTCTCCCTACCTTTTCAACATAGTACTTGAAGTATTAGCCAGAACAATTCAACATTGTACTTGAAGTCCTAGCCAGTGCAATTAGACAACAACAGGAGATCAAGGGGATACAAATTGGAAAAAGATGAAGTCAAAATATCACTTTTTGCAGATGATATCATAATATATATAAGTGACCCTAAAAATTTCACCAGAGAACTCCTAAGCCTGATAAACAGCTTCAGTGAAGTAGCAAGATATAAAATTAACTCAAACAAGTCAATGGCATTTCTGTACACAAAGTATAAACAGGCTGAGAAAGAAATTAGGGAAACAACACCCTTCTGAATAGTCACAAATAATATAAAATACCTTGGTGTGACTCAAACTAAGGAAGTGAAAGATCTATATGATAAGAACTTCATGTCTCTGAAAAAAGAAATTAAAGAAGATCTCAGAAGATGGAAAGATCTCCCATGCTCATGGACTGGCAGGATCAATATAGTAAAAATGGGTATCTTGCCAAAAGCAATCTACAGATTCAATGCAATCCCCATCAAAATTCCAACTCAATTCTTCAACGAATTAGAAAGAGTAATCGGCAGATTCATCTGGAATAACAAAAAACCTAGTAGAGCAAAAACTCTTCTCAAGGATAAAAGAACCTCTGGTGGAATGACCATGCCCGACCTCAAGCTGTACTACAGAGCAATTGTGATAAAAACTGCATGGTGCTGGTATAGTGACAGACAAGTAGACCAATGGAACAGAATTGAAGACCCAGAGATGAACCCACACACCTATGGTCACTTGATCTTTCACAAGAGAGCTTAAACCATCCAGTGGAAAAAAGACAGCATTTTCAACAAATGGTGCTGGCACAACTGGCTGTTATCATGTAGAAGATTGCGCATTGATGCATTTTTATCTCCTTGTGCTAAGGTCAAATCTAAGTGGATTAAGGAACTCCACATAAATCCAGAGACACTGAAACTTATATAGGAGAAAGTGTGGAAAAGCCTCGAAGATATGGGCACAGGGGAAAAATTCCTGAAAAGAAAAGCAATGGCTTGTGCTGTAAGATTGAGAATCAATAAATGGGACCTCATAAAATTGAAGAGCTTTTGCAAGGCAAAAGACACCGTCAATAAGACAAAAAGAACACCAAGAGATTGGGAAAGGATCTTTACCTATCCCAAATCGGATAGGGGGACTAATATCTAATATATATGAAGAACTCAAGAAGGTGGACTTCATAAAATCAAATAACCCCATTAAAAATGGGGCTCAGAACTGAAAAAAGAATTCTCACCTGAGGAATACTGAATGGCAAAGAAGCACCTGAAAAAATGTTCAACATCCTTAATCAACAGGGAAATGCAAATCAAAACACCCCTGAGAAATTCACCTCACACCAATCAGAATGGCTAAGATGAAAAATTCAGGTTACAGCAGATGCTGGTGAGGATGTGGAAAAAGAGGAACACTCCTTCATTTTTGGTGTGATTGCAAACTTGTACAACCACTCTGGAATCAGTCTGTCGGTTCCTCAGAAAATTGGACATAGTACTACCAGAGGATCCAGCAATACCTCTCCTGGGCATATATCCAGAAGATGTCCCAACCAGTTAGAAGGACACATACTCCACTATGTTCATAGCAGCCTTATTTATAATAGCCAGAAGCTGGAAAGAGGAACACTCCTCCATTGTTGGTGTGATTGCAAGCTTGTACAACCACTCTGGAATCAGTCTGTAGGTTCCTCATAGAGGAACCCCTCAACAGAGGAATGAATACAGAAAATGTTGCACATTTACACAATGGAGTACTACTCAGCTATTGAAAGGAATGATTTTATGAAATCCCTAGGAAAATGGATGGACCTGGAGGGCATTATCCTGAGTGAGGTAACCCAATCACAAAGGAACTCACAGAACATGTACTCACTGATAAGTGGATATTAGCCCAGAAACTTAGGATACCCAAGATATAAGATACAATTTGCTAAACGCATGAAACTCAAGAAGAACGAAGACCAAAGTGTGGACACTTTGCCCCTTCTTAGAATTGTGAATTTACATCTACTTACTTCCCATAGAGGGGTTGTTTTAAACACAATAATTGGGAGGTATGCATGCATGGATTTATAGAAACTACAGAAGCATGCATAAAGCAATTTTTAACTTATCTTTGGCATATTGATTGTCAGTCTTATTTAAAATGATGGTATGCAATAGATCAATTATTAATATTTTGTAAAAACCAAATTAATTGCTGTTTTGAACACAGAACAGACACTTAGTCAGGGTTTTAAGACACAAGTTTGTTATAGGTTTTCTAAAATACACAAGTATATCTTACAATTCTTTATTAGTACCACAGTAGTTTTAATAGGATGTAGAAACTGTGTTTGGAGGTGAACGACACCTCGGCCTTCCCCACCCTTGGCCTTCCTCTCAGGCAGAAGAAGCTGAAGGCAGCCCAATCTGTTGTAGGCCAGAAAACCCACCCTGAGTCTTAGTGCAAAAAATACGGCTACCCTGGTCGGGACAGGTGGAGGCTCATGGGGCAATGGCGAGGGCAGCCCTCTCTTGAGTTTGTTACAAAGCCTCCCACTTTCTGGTGGCCTCCCGCACCACTACAGCTCAGGGAAAGCTGTGTGGCCCATGGTGCCGCCCCACAGCAGCCAGCAGCTAGCTGGCTCCACGTGGGCCAAGAACTGGCTGGGAGGATGAGAAAAATGACTTTACAATAATGTTTTCTCTTGCCAAAGAATTGTTGTTGGCACAGCTAATATTTAATTAACATTGATTATAATTAATAACAATTAGGATTGCAAGCTTGTACAACCACTCTGGAAATCAGTCTGGCGGTTTCTCAGAAAATTGGACATGGTACTACTGAAGGATCCCGCAATACCACTCCTGGGCATATATCCAGAAGATGTTCCAACCAGTAAGAAAGAAACATGCTCCACTATGTTCATAGCAGCCTTATTTATAATAGCCAGAAGCTGGAAAGAACCCAGATGCCCCTCAACAGAGGAATGGATAAAAAAAATGTGGTACATTTATACAGTGGAGTAGTACTCAGCTATTAAAAAGAATGAATTTATGAAATTCCTAGGCAAATGGTTGGACCTGGAGGACATTATCGTGAGTGAGGTAAACCAATCACAAAAGAACTCAAGTGATATGTACTTCTGATAAGTGGATATTAGCCCAGAAACTTAGAATACCCAAGATATAAGTTACAATTTGCAAAACTCGAGACACTCAAGAAGAACGAAGACCAAAGTGTGGACACTTTGCCCCTTCTTAGAATTGGGAACAAAACACCCATAAAAGGAGTTACAGAGACAAAGTTTGGAGCAGAGACAAAAGAATGGACCATCTAGAGATTGCCATATCCAGGGATCCATCCCATAATCACCTTCCAAACGCTGACACCATTGCATACACTAGCAAGATTTTGCTGAAAAGACCCTGATATAGCTGTCTCTTGTGAGACTATGCCGGGGTCTAGCAAACACATAAGTGGATGCTCACAGTCAGCTGTTGGATGGATCACAGGGCCTCCAATGGAGGAGCTAGAGAAAATACCCAAGGAGCTAAAGGGATCTGCAACCCTATAGGTGGAACAACATTATGAACTAACCAGTATCCTGGAGCTCTTGACTCTAGCTGCATATATATCAAAAGATGGCCTAGTCGGCCATCACTGGAAGGAGAGGCCCATTGGACTTGCAAAGTTTATATGCCCCAGTACAGGGGAATACCAGAGCAAAAAAGTGGGAGTGGGTGGGTAGGGGAGTGGTGGGGAGAGGGTATGGGGGACTTTTGGGATAGCATTGGAAATGTAAATGAGGAAAATACCTAATAAAAAATAATTAATAACACTTATAAAAGCTTTCTTTATTTTATGCAAAGCCTTCTGTAGTAAACTAAAACCCTAAGTAATAAAAAGATATTGCCTCTGAATCTTTTTAGGAGCAACAGCTACTCCCCAGAACTTAAAAGCTCCTTGTGTGAGAACAAGGGTTTAAAGTAAACTTCCCTTGAAAGGTATTCGCTAATAAAATATTTCTACTAAGAAAATAATATACACTGGAAGATTCAAACTCTTGGCTTCTTGTCTAGAAGCAGAAATGATAAAAAAATCTCACATAATGTAGATTCATATTTAGCCATATCTAGAGGCAAAATATTCCAGTTATTATAAACTTACTTGAAACAAAACCTTTACAATCATTAAGATGCAAAGGAGAGAGAGAAAAAAATAAACAAACTTTTATATCTATAATAACTATATAAAAGGTAGGAAAGCCAGATAGTAATGCCTTTATAAATTTTACAGTCTGATTGACCCTTTATAAACTATGGATTTGAACTTTATTAAAACAGTAGCTGGCTAGATCTGTAAAGGTGCTCTTTCAGCTAAAAGGAATTTCCCCTGGAGGAAAATCTCCAGAGCTTCCCTAGGCACTGTTTGCAAGACAAAGAAAGTCACACAAACCAAGCAAAAGCTGCTCTGAGCTTAGTTCCTCTTGCCATGAGGATGATATTAGAATTACTAAGTTTCTTTTGCAACATTAGATTGTAACTATAACTTTGGGAAAACAAAACCCAATTTCAAAACAATTTATCACTTTAAGAATCAACATTAAAACTTCACTACTACATTGCAAAATTTGGCTGCCAATTTATATCTATGAATGCATGACAATGTAAGCTTTAACGCTTCATTAAAGAGACATTGCTTTAAATTTTATCTTAATCTTACTTTCTAGGATAACAATCACATTAAATATTATCTCAGTTAAATGTATCTTAGGAGGCCCAGTTTTTTGGAGAACACTGACACGGAGGTCCCAGGACACCCCCCTGCCATGTACCTTGTGCCCACAGGATGGGCAGAGTTGAGGGCAGAGGGTCAGGCCTTGGGGCCTGCGCAGCACCAGCTGGGCACCCCAGGAGCAGCTGTGCCACAGGAAGGGCCCACTGTCCAGATTCGCCACCACCAACCCCCCCCCCCAAGTGTCCAGGCCTACGGACCTGCTCCGAGTACACTGAGCTGGAGAGTGCAGAGTCCGAATGGAATCCAGTGGACTCGCCCAATCTTCAATCCCTTCAGTACTGGTCATTTTCCTCTGCTGATTTTTATAACTGGGAAACTAAACACCCCCTCTTCTCAGAGGATCCCCAATGCCTCACAGTGTTGGTGGAGTCCCTTATGTTCTCTCATCAGCCTACTAGGGATGATTTTCAGCAGATGCTGCAGCCTAACCCTAACTGAAGAACAAGAGAGAATTCTGTTAGAGACTAGAAAAAATATCTCAGGAGCTGACAGGTGGCCTACACAGCTACAAAATGAGATTAACACGGGATTCCCTTTGATTTGCCCTGTTTGGGACTACAACATGGCTAAAGGTATGGAGAGCTTGAAATACTATCACCAGGCTCTGGTCTCAGAGGTGCTTCAAAATGGCCCACTAATTTGGCTAAGTAAGAGAAGGTGTATTACAAGAGAGAGACAGTTACATGATCTAATGAAAGGGGCAGAGAAGGTGTAATACGAGAGAGAGAGAGAGAGAGAGAGAGAGAGAGAGAGAGAGAGAGAGAGATTGAGAGAGAGGTGGGAGGCAGAAGAAAGAAAAAAACAGGAGGGATCATAGACAAGAAAGCAATTTGACCAGAATTTTGGCCACAGTGGTAGGAGAGAAAGAAAAGAAAGGACCTAGACTGATAGGGAACCTGGGCAACAGAAGGCCAGTGTGCTTAACAGAATTGAGTGAGTTGGGGTACCGAGCCTCAGCTAAAAAGGCTCAGCTGTGTCAGACTGAAGTTACTTATTTGGGATATACCCTTTGAGATGGTAAGCAGTAGCTAAAGGAAGCCAGAAAAAAGACTGAAACTTAGATCCCCACCATAACTACACCAAGGCAAGTAAGAGAATTCTTGGACACTGCTGGCTTCTGCAGGTTCTGGATACCTGGGTTTGTGACCTTAACTGCCCTATTGTACCCCCCTAACCAAGGAAGGGGAGATGTTTGTGAGGACTCCAGATCAAAGCCTTTGAAGAAATTAAAAAGGCCCTACTGAACAAGGGCCACCAGAGGAGTCCTTACTCAGACTTTGGGACCTTGGAAAAGGCCAGTGGCTTACTTATCCAAGAAGTTAGACCCTGTTGCCAGCTGGTGGTTTTCTTGCCTGAAAGCTATCGCTGCTATAGCTCTGCTTGTCAAGGATGCTGATAAGCTCACTCTGGACAGCAAATAACTGTAGTGGCACCCCACACACTTGAAAGCATTATCCAACAGCCTCCTGACCGATGGATGACCTACACACGTATGACACATTATCAAAGCATGTTGTTGACTAAACGAGCAATCTTCGCTCCCCCTGTTGTCCTCAATCCCGCTACCCTACTGCCAGAGACTGATGACTCTTCACCTACTCATCACTGTGCTGACATTCTGGCAGAAGAAACTGGTACTCGAAATGATCTGAAGGATCAGCCTTTGCCTGGGAGTCTGAGCTGATACAGGGATGGCAGTAGCTTCATGGTTGAAGGAAAGTGGAAGGCAGGAGCAGCAGTGGTGGATGGAAAGCAAGTGATGTAGGCCAGCAGTCTCCCTGAAGGAACATCGGCCCAGAAAGCCGAACTTGTGGCTTTGATACAAGCTCTACAAATGGCAAAAGGAAAGTACACTGACAGCAGGTATGCTTTTGCCACTGAATGGAGCAATATTCAGACAAAGACGGATGTTGACATCTGCAGATAAAGGCCTAAGATGCTGTGGCTAAAGGGAACCGGATGGCAGATCTAGCCGCCAAAGAGGCAGCCAAAGGAGCAATGACCCTGGCAGTCAATGAGCCTAAAGATTATTATGATATCAGAGAGACCAGCTTTAGATACACCCTTGAGGACTATCAAGTTATGGACAAATTAGGACTGGTGCCAACTTACATTACTTGACACACTTGGGGTCCAAGAAATTAAAAGGTATGGTTAGGTCCTCTGAATACTATGTTATAGGACTCCCTGACATGGCAGAAGAAATAGTCAAAAGCTCCAAGGTCTGTGCTATGACTAAAACATGGAACTCCATGTATACTCCTGATAAGAGGTTCAGGTGCAACCGGCCTGAGGCCTACTGGGAGGGAGATTTTACAGATATTAAGCCAGCTAGAAATGGCAACAAGTACTTATTAGTCTTTATAGATACCTTTCTGAGCTGGATAGAAGATTTTCCTACCAGGATTGAGACGGCCAATGTGATGGCCAAGAAGATCCTAGAAGAAATCTTCCTGAGGTTTGGGATACCCAAGGTAATCAGGTCTGATAATGGACCTGCCTTTGTTGCCCAGGTAAGTCAGGGACTGGCCAAGATACTGGGGATTGATTAAAAGTTACATTGTGCATACAGGCCTCGAAGCTCAGGACAGGTAGAGAGGATGAATAAAACCATTAAAGAGACCCTTACCAAATTGACAGCAGAGACTGGCGCTAATAATTGGATAGCTCTCATACCCTTTGTGCTCTTCAAGGTTAGAAACACTCCTGGACAGTTTAGACTGACCCCCTATGGATTACTCTATGGGGAATCCCCTCCATTGGTAAAAATAGCCTCTGTATATAGTGCTGATGTGCTGCATCCCCAGGCTTTGTCCTTTAGGCTCAAGGCACTCAAGTGGGTGAGACAGCGAGCATAGAAGTAGCTCCACGAGGCCTACTCATGAGAAGGAGACCTGCAAGCCCCACATCTCTTCCAAGTTAGAGATACTGTCTGCGTTAGATGTCTCCATGCAGAAAACCTTGATACTCGGTGGAAAGGACCTTATCTTGTACTCTTGACCACCCTACATTCTATACTTATGGGACTCCTTTTGATTTTGCTTCTGCTTTTTAATTATAGTTCCATGTGTGTTAGATAGGCTAGTCCCCTTTATTAGAGCAAGATTTAGTACATTGCAGCTTTTAGTTTTGAGACAACAGCACCATGCCCTAAAGGAAGAGTTTTGCTTCTATATTGACCATTCAGGGTCAATTAGAGAGACTCTATGGCCAAACTCAGAGAAAGGTTAGAAAACTGAAAACGAGAGTGAGAAGCTAATGAAGGATGGTTTGAAGGTTGGTTCACAAAATGCCCATGGATGACTACTTTACTATCTGCCCTCATGGGCCCCTTATTAATCTTGTTTCTTTTATTTACCATAGGCCCCTGCATAATTCACAAGATAGTGGCTTTCAACAGACAGCGGGTCAGTGCTGTACAGGTTCTTATGTTGCTCCAACAATATCAAAAATTAGAACAGGCTGATAAGGGCTGTACTGAGTCAGAGGTTTATTTTTTCTAGTTCTATGACAAAAGTGCTCTGATCTCCTCTTCCTCTGAGAGACCATCCCCCAGTTTGATGTCCCAGCCTCTCTCTAATCAGACAATAATCCTGAATTTACTTGCAAAGTTTCTCCAATCATATCTAAGTCCCTAGACATCCCCTGACATTTTCATATTCCCTACCACCCTCAATCTTCAGGTAATGTATAAAGAACTAACTGCTCTTTAAAAAAATACACTCTTGTTAACCTGTCACGAGAACTTCACCTTTATTGGGTAAAACTCCAACCATTGGTTCTTTCTAGGCTATGAGGTCTCCACAAGTGCCTTCTCCTCAACTTACCCTTTGAACTCATGTATGGACATTCATTCCTAATGCCTGGGCTTTCACCTATATATTCTCCATTCCCAGATCATATATTTACCCCATACTTTGCCATCTCTGTTCTCTCCTATGGAACTTTGCTGACCACCATCTACTACGGCCATAAACAGTCTCTTGTCCATTTCTTTTCAAGTCCTTCTATCCCCTACAGATCATTGGCATCACATCTCTCTCCTAAATGGCAGGGCCCTTTTAAGGTAATCCTTGTGACCCCTACAGCTGCTAAACCCAATGGACTCTCTCATTGGATCCATTTGTCTCACCTCAAAACTGTCATTCCTCCATCTAAAAATGGCACTTCTTCATATACATTCACCCTAACAGGACCATTCTCTATCTATTAAGTTCCAGAAGACATTGAGACCACCCTACATGTCCCCAGTTCCAAAAAATGAGACTCTACTCTGGCAGTCAAGCTTGACATCACTGGATGAGATATGGGTTTCTTATCCTCCCCCTGATGTTCATTTCCATCTGGGTAGCCCTGACATCTGGAGGGTCAAAGTCCAAGAAATCCCCACAGATAACAAACATTCTTTCCAAATAGGGTCAGGAAACTCCTCCATAGCTGGATGCCAGGAACTGATCCAGATTGCTATCATCACTGTATCTGTTATCCCATCTAAATATTATGATCTCTATACTTGCTTTTTCTTTAACCAGACAAAAGATTATTGTAGAAAACTGCCAGATGAATATGGGGGCTGCCCATATTGGTCTTGTCAGATACATATGCTAGGATCATGAAAAAATCATTTCTTCTATCAACACCACAAGACAATCTTTTTCTACATATAAGACTCATGGGATTCCAGGTGGGAGGTAGGAGTTATTGGTAAGCTCTACAGTAAAAATCAACCCAGTTCCCTAGTAAGTACTAACCATATCCAAAGAAAATATGTCTTAAGTGCCCAACCCATAGATATCTGAAAAGTAGGGGAGATAATCAAACACTCCTGTGAGGTCCTTACCTCTTTGATATCGCCCCTCATAAATGGCACTAACTTGTCATTTTGCCTTTTGCTTCAAACTTGACCTCAGCATACCAACTCCTTAATGTCACCAGCCTCAACACTTTAAAGACTGATGATTATGTGTACCCCCTGGAGCTAACTCACAATTGTCACTTACAGCCTCTCCAGTGATATTGCCAAGTAACTTTACCTTAGCCTTTGTCAGTTGCCTTGACTCCAAAGTTGCCATGACTCCATACCTTACCTCTATCCCTCTCTTTAGCATGGCAAACTGTAATAAGACCTCTGGGACACGTCCTTTAGGAACACTATGTTTCCTATACTTCAATAAAATCATATCCCTCAATATATCATCCCTGCCATAATGCCATGTAGTCCTGAACACGTCAATTCTTTGTGGCACTCAGGAATATCATTGCCTACCCATCAGCTGGTCAGGACTTTGAACAATGGTACTCCTTTTCCCTGAACAGGGAGTAAACCAGGGAAAGAAGCCCCTGCCAATCCCAGTTGAAAATATGATAGCTGGTCAACATAAGAGGGCGATTCAAGTCATTTCACTCTTGGTTGCTATGGGAATAGCAATAGGTGCTGGTACTGGAATTGCAGGGATAATGACTTCCATGACCCAATATAATAAGTTCACTTCCCAGTTAAAAAGCTATCTACAAAAAATGTCTGATAATGTGCTCAGTATCCAGAAACAGATAGATTCTTTGGCAGTCGTGGTACTTCAGAATCTACAGGGGCTAGATATTCTGAAGCTAAAGAAGGTGGTCTTTGCCTGTTCCTCCACTTTAGCCTCCACCAGCCTTGAAGCAGGCTGATTCAGACTTCACTGCCACTGAGAATAAGAACACCTGGGTGGAGCCTTCTCACCTAGATGGCTCTATTGTTCTGTCACCTGCCTGCTCTTCTCCAAGACACTGCTACCTGCTGAGAGGTTCTTGAGATATTCCAGAGACAACAAACAATCCAGTAATTTACACCTACTTGCCAAACCAGTTCTGTCCAGCAGATTGCCTACAGGCTGGTGACAGGCATCAAGAATGGATTGGAGGAGGATGGGCCTCCCATCCCCCCTTTATAAGCACAGACTCTTACTAAACTTTGGGCCTTGATCAGAAAATATGTCTTGGTCTCCATTACTTCTCTCACCATTCTCTCAATTACAGCTCCGGCCTCCCACTCAGGAACCCAGTTAGTGTGGGCACATGTGGCTACAATCCAAGAAGAATGCTGTTTCTATGTCAACCAGTCCTGGATAGTGATAAAATCCAGGAGCTACAGTATGACATCGAGAACTTCAGAGACCATGAGACCTCCAGTTCTAGGATTTTTGAAAATCCTATATGGAAGTGGATACTCCCTTTCATAACACCATTCCTAGTCATCTTCTTGGCATTATTATTTTCTCGCTGCCTCATTCATCTTCTTTCCATATTTCTTCAACAACAAATACAGAAAGTTTCTAGCCAAACTACTAATCAGTTTGAGTTAGAGGATTACCAGCCACTGCCCACAGAAGAGCTGCTGTCCACAAAGGAACCTGATGTGAACGTTTACCAAGAGGATCTAGATGTTTAAAGTCAGCTACACCACAAAATGAGCAATGCTCATACACAGCAGGAAGCAGCTTAAAATACATGATGCTGTCATTCCCTTTTCATCATTGCCTTTCCCTTTTTCTTTCCTTTTCGTTATAACAAGAAGGGAGTTATTTTGGCATTAGGACCTCTCAAACCAATGACATCACATAGGTGATAGAGCGACCTACAGAACTGTTGCCAAGATGAAAGCTATCATGTTCCCAGAATACACTTGGCTCACCTCCCACCTTTACCTGTATTACATCATTTTCCATATAAATAAGGGGAACACCCCCCCTCTCTTTCTTTTCCCCCTCTTCTCTGTCTGCCACCACCTTGTCTCTCCCTCTCAATAAAACCTCTTCCAGACTGCCTGCAGTTCTGGCACATGACTTTAATCCCACCACTTGGGAGGTAGATGCAGTCAGATTTCTGAGTTCAAGGCAAGCCTGGTCTACAGAGTGAGTTCTGGGACAGCCAAGTTGCCAAGTTCTACAGAGAGACCCTGTCTTGAAAAACAAAACAAAATAAAACAAACAAAGAAACAAAAATCCTCTCTCATTTGTAATTGTCTTGGCCTAGTTTGTTGTTGAAATGAGACCTGCTAACACAAGCCCCTTTCTGTCCGAGCAGCACTGGGGTAACTAGGGCGCACAGTCTGCTGACTACTGCCAGCTACCCATAACACCGCCAAGCGATCTTAAGTCTTCTGGTGAGTGGAACACCGCATCTGCTCCAATCCAATCACAAGGGACTTGAGACTGCATTAGTCAGGGAAGCAAAAACCCGGTCTGAGTAGGGGCACAAGCCCCTTTTGGTCTGAGCAGCACCAGGTAGCTAGGTTGCACAGTTGGTTGACTACCACCAGATACACAGGACACCAGCCACGCGATATTAAGAATTCTGAGGATTGGGATCTGTCCTGCGCAGGAGTGCTTTACCTAAGCATTGGCAGCAGAAATCTCGGTTACGGGACCCCGCCGAGTGTATCCTGCACAGACAGCTGGCCATTTTCCCGGCCAGAGGATAGGGATCTGCCCGGTGTGGGAGCATTTTGCCTGAGCATTGACAGCAGGCATCTTAGTCCGGGACACTGCCGAGTGTACCCTGCACAGACATCTTGGTTCCAGGACCCTGCCCAGTGCATCCTGCACAGCTCCAGAGAATACCAGATGACGAAAGGCAAACGTAAGAATCCTATTAACAGAAATCAAAACTACTCACCATCATCAGAATGCAGCACTCCCACCTCACCCAGTCCGGGGCAGGTGCAGAAGATTCCATAGAGAACATTGGCACAATCAAAGATAATAAAAAAAGGAAAAATATCCTAACCCAAAACATCCAGGAAATCCAGCACACAATGAGAAGACCAAACCTACGGATAATAGGAGTTGATGAGAATGAAGATTTCCAACTTAAAGGGCCAGCAAATATATTCAACTAAATATAGAAGAAAACTTCCCAAACCTAAAGAAAGAGATGCCCATGAACATACAAGAAGCCTACAGAACTCCAAATAGACTGGACCAGAAAAGAAATTCCTCCTGACACATAATAATCAGAACAAAAAATGCATTAAATAAAGATAGAATATTAAAAGTAGTAATGGAGAAAGGTCAAGTAACATATAAAGGCAGACCTATCAGAATTACACCAGACATTTCACCAGAGACTATGAAAGCCAGAAGAGCCTGGACAGATGTTATACAGACACTAAGAGAACACAAATTCCAGCCCAGGTTACTATACCCGGCCAAACTCTCAATTACCATAGATGGAGAAACCAAACTATTCCACGACAAAACCAAATTCACACATTATCTTTCCACGAATCCAGCCCTTCAAAGAATAATAACAGAAAAGAACCAATACAAGGACGGAAATCACGCCCTAGAACAAGCAAGAAAGTAATCCCTCAACAAACCAAAAAAAAAAAAAAAAAAAAAAAAAAAAAAAAAAAAAGAAAAGAAAAGAAAAAAAGACAGCCACAAGAACAGAATGCCAACTCTAACAACAAAAATAAAAGGAAGCAACAATTACTTTTCCTTAATATCTCTTAATATCAATGGACTCAATTCACCAATAAAAAAAATAGACTAACAGACTGGCTACACAAACAGGACCCAACATTCTGCTGCTTACAGGAAACCCATCTCAGGGAAAAAGACAGACACTACCTCAGAGTGAAAGGCTGGAAAACAATATTTCAAGCAAATGGTATGAAGAAACAAGCTGGAGTAGCCATTCTAATATGGGATAAAATCGACTTCCATCCCAAAGTTATCAAAAAAGAAAAGGAGGGACATTTCATACGCATCAAAGGTAAAATCCTCCAAGAGGAACTCTCAATTCTGAATATCTACACTCCAAATGCAAGGGCAGCCACATTCATTAAAGACACTTTAGTAAAGCTCAAAACACACATTGCACCTCACACAATAATAGTGGGAGACTTCAACACACTACTTTCATCAATGGACAGATCGTGGAAACAGAAACTAAACAGGGACACATTGACACTAACAGAAGTAATGAAACAAATGTATCTGACAGATATCTACAAAACATTTTATCCTACAACAAAAGGATATACCTTCTTCTCAGCACCTCATGGGAACTTCTCCAACATTGACCATATAATTGGTCACAAAACAGGCCTCAACAGATACAAAAATATTGAAATTGTCCCATGTATCCTATCAGACCACCATGGCCTAAGGATGATTTTCAATAACAACATAATTAATGGAATGCCAACATTCACGTGGAAACTGAACAACACTCTTCTCAATGATACCTTGGTTAAGGAATGAATAAAGAAAGAAATTAAAGACTTTTTAGAGTTTAATGAAAATGAAGCCACAACATACCCAAACCTATGGAACACAATGAAAGCATTTCTAAGAGGGAAACTCATAGCTCTGAGTACCTCCAAGAAGAAACGGGATAGAGCACATACTACCAGCTTGACAACACATCTAAAAGCTCTAGAAAAAAAGGAAGCAAATTCACCCAAGAGGAGTAGACGGCAGGAAATAATCAAACTCAGGGGTGAAATCAACCAAGTGGAAACAAGAAGAACTATACAAAGAATTAAACAAACGAGGATTTGGTTCTTCGAGAAAATCAACAAGATAGATAAAGCCTTAACTAGACTAACTAGAGGGCACAGGGACAGCATCATAATTAACAAAATCAGAAATGAAAAGGGAGACATAACAACAGATCCTGAAGAAATCCAAAACACCAGCAGATCCTCCTACAAAAGGCTGTACTCAACAAAACTGGAAAACCTGGATGAAATGGACATTTTTCTACACAGATACCATGTACCAAAGTTAAATCAGGATCAAGTTAACGATCTAAACAGTCCCATATCCCCTAAGGAAATAGAAGCAGTCATTAATAGTCTCCCAACCAAAAAAAGCCCAGGACCAGATGTGTTTAGTGCAGAGTTCTACCAGACCTTCAAAGAAGATATAAGCCCAGTTCTGCACAAACTATTCCACAAAATAGAAGTAGAGAGAACTCTACCCAACTCATTCTATGAAGCCACAATTATTCTGATACCTAAACCACAGAAAGATCCAACAAAGATAAAGAACTTCAGACCAATTTCCCTTATGAAGATCGATGCAAAAAATCCTCAATAAAATTCTTGCTAACCGAATCCAAGAACACATTAAAGCAATCATCCATCCTGACCAAGTAGGTTTTATTCCAGGGATGCAGGGATGGTTTAATATATGAAAATCCATCAATGTAATCCATTATATAAACAAACTCAAAGATAACAACCAAATGATCATCTCTTTAGATGCAGAAAAAGCATTCGACAAGATCTAACACCCTTTCATGATAAAAGTCTTGGAAAGATCAGGAATTCAAGGCCCATACCTAAACATGATACAGGCAATCTACAGCAAACCAGTAGCCAATATCAAAGTAAATGGTGAGAAGCTGGAAGCAGTCCCACTAAAAACAGGGACTAAACAAGGCTGCCCACTTTTTCCCTACCTCTTCAACATAGTACTTGAAGTCCTAGCCAGAGCAATTCGACAACAAAAGGAGATCAAGGGGATACAAATTGGAAAATATGAAGTGAAAATATCACTTTTTGCAGATGATATGATAGTATATATAAGTGACCCTAAAAATTCCACCATAGAACTCCTAAACCTGATAAACAGCTTCGGTAAAATAACTGGATATAAAATTAACTCAAACAAGTCAATGGCCTTTCTCTACACAAAGAATAAACAGGCTGAGATAGAAATTAGGGAAACAACACCCTTCTCAATAGTCACAAATAATATAATATATCTTGGTGTGACTCTAACTAAGGAAGTGAAAGATCTGTATGATAAACTTTCATGTCCCCGAAGAAAGAAATTAAAGAAGATCTCAGAAGATGGAAAGATCTCCCATGCTCATGAACTTGCAGGATCAACATTGTAAAAATGGCTATCTTGCCAAAAGCAATCTACAGATTCAATGCAATCCCCATCAAAATTCCAACTCAATTCTTCAACGAATTAGAAAGAGCAATCTGCAAATTCATGTGGAATAACAAAAAACCTAGGATAGCCAAAACTCTTCTCAAGGATAAAAGTCCTTCTGGTGGAATCACCATGCCTGACCTAAAGCTTTACTACAGAGCAATTGTGATAAAAACTGCATGGTACTGGTATAGGGACAGACAAGTAGACCAATGGAATAGAATTGAAGAGCCAGAAATGAACCCACAAACCTATGGTCACTTGATCTTCAACAAGGCAGCTAAAACCATCTAGTGGAAAAAAGACAGTATTTTCAACAATTGGTGCTGGCACAACTGGTTGTTATCATGTAGAAGAATGGGAATCGACCCATTCCTCTCTCCTTATACTAAGGTCAAATCTAAGTGGATCAAGGAACTTCACATAAAACCAGAGACACTGCTTCTTATAGAGGAGAAAGTGGGGAAAAGTCTCAAAGATATGGGCACAGGGAAAAATTTCCTGAATAGAACAGCCATGGCTTGTGCTTTAAGATCGAGGATTGACAAATGGGGACCTCATGAAACTGCAAAGCTTCTGCAAGGCAAAAGACACCATCAATAAGACAAAAAGACCACCAACAGATTGGGAAAGGATCTTTACCTATCTTAAATCAGATAGGGGACTAATATCCAAAATATATTTAGAACTTAAGAGGGTGGACTCCAGAAAATCAAATAGCCCCCTTAAAAGATGAGGTTCAGAGAAGAACAAAGAATTCTCACCTGAGGAATACCGAAAGGCTGAGAAACACCTGAAAAAATGTTCAACATCTTTAATCAACAGGGAAATGCAAATCAAAACAACCCTGAGATTCCATCTCACACCAGTCAGAATGGCTAAGATCAAAAATTCAGGTGACATCAGATGCTGGCGAGGATGTGGGGAAAGAAGAACACTCCTCCATTGTTGGTGGGATTGCAAGCTTGTACAACCACTCTGGAAATCAGTCTGGCGGTTCCTCCAAAAATTGGACATAGTACTACCGGAGTATCCCGCAATACCTCTCCTGGGCATATATCCAGAAGATGTCCCAACTGGTAAGAAGGACACATGCTCCACTATGTTCATAGCAGCCTTATTTATAATAGCCAGAAGCTGGAAAGAACCCAGATGTCCCTCAACAGAGGAATGGATACAAAAAATGTGGTACATTTACACAATGGTGTACTACCCAGGTATTAAAAACAATGAATTCACGAAATTCCTAGGCAAATGATTGGACCTGGAGGGCATTATCCTGAGTGAGGTCACCCAATCACAAAAGAACTCAAATGATATGTACTCACTAATAAGTGAATATTAGCCCAGAAACTTAGAATACCCAAGATATAAGTTACAATTTGCAAAACACATGAAACTCAAGAAGAACAAAGACCAAAGTGTGGACACTTTCCCCCTTCTTAGATTTGGGAACAAAACACCCATAAAAGGAGTTACAGAAACAAAGTTTGGAGCAGAGACAAAAGAATGGACCATCTAAAGACTGCCATATCCAGGGATCCATCCCATAATCAGCCTCCAAACGCTGACACCATTGTATACACTAGCAAGATTTTGCTAAGAGGACCCTGATATAGCTGTCTCTTGTGAGACTATGCCGGGGCCTAGCGAACACATAAGTGGATGCTCACAGCCAGCTATTGGATGGATCACAGGTTCCCCAATGGAGGAGCTAGAGAAAATACCCAAGGAGCTAAAGGGATCTGCAACCCTATAGGTGGAACTACATTATGAACTAACCAGTACCCCAGAGCTCTTGACTCCTGCTGCATATGAATCAAAAGATGGCCTAGTCGGCCATCACTGGAAAGAGAGGCCCATTGTACTTGCAAACTCTATATGCCCCAGTACAGGGGAACGCCAGGACCAAAATGGGTGGGTAGGGGAGTGGGGGGAGGGTATGGGATAGCATTGTAAATGTAAATGAGGAAAATGCCTAATTAAAAAAAGATTTTATAGCATTAATTTTTGAGATAAATAATAAAGTAATTGACCTTTTTTTATAACAGCAAATAGCAGTCTACCTGTAAGAGTAACTGGCTGAAAAAAAAATGTTACCTTGCTTGCTTGCACATGTTTAATCTATAACAACTTGCTTAGATATAAATATATGTGGATTCTAGGAGGAAAATTGTTTTTTTATTAATAATTTATAAACAGCTCATTGTGGGTGTATATTTTGAAGATGTTTTTCCTTACATATACTCATAATTATTCACGAGAAGAAAACAAAAAGTAATCACCTTGCATTTTATACTACCTGAAAGATTTTACACAGATAAGTAAGCAGTGTGAGAAAAGTAAAGTTGGAGCTGTGTTCCATATCAAATATGACTATATATGTAAAGTGGTTGATGCTTTGCTCTATCCATCAAAATATACATGTAAAATTGCTTGTGATTCTTAAAGCTTGCTTTTTCACCAAGTGTTTAAATATGTCAGAAATAATATCATGGGCACTGAAAACAGGGTTATAGTTGCATTATGCTTCATTAGGGGATTACAACATCCAGAACTGGATATTGGCCTGGTACCCTCAGCTATCAGGATGACCACCGAGTATAAGGAAAACCCCAAGGCCGTCATTCTTACCAGCATTGTGGTAATACCATGGTGTTGAGGTAAATCTCCTCCCAAATATGCCCCAGCAATGAAAACACAACTCAGTTAATATGATTACATGCTGTGCTCCAAGATTGGACAGTTCTACCACTATGCTACCATCTTCCACAGCTTATGAGACCCCTTAGAACTTGCAGTTTCCCCAGGCGATGGGCTTCTGCTCTGCTTTTCTTTGTTTTGCTCCACCTCTGCATCCTCTCCCTCTTCCATTTTCTCCTTCTTCTCTCTCCCACCTTCCACTCCACCTTCCCTTTTACCTGCCCAATCATCAGCTTTCCTTTATTTTACAAATTAAGGTGGGAAGCAGGTTTTTAGGAAATCACCTGAGTGCTGACTAACTCCTTGTTTACAAGAGACCTAACACCCAGTTCATTATGGTTGTTAATTAAATAGAACCTCTGTCATCTATCCTTACGTAAAGCCAGGTTCTGTGTCTGGCTATCACTGGGTTTTAGATACAATGCCATCTGAAAAACATCCTCTCAAATCTGTTCCTCTTAAAGTAAAAAGCCTCAGTTCTCTAGGAGACTATGTAGTTTTTCAACCCCATCAGAAATTCAAGAACCACTGATTTTAACTGAAAATATATAGGAAGCCTAAAACAGCTTCCAAAACTTAGCCAATTTACAGAGACAACTGATCACCTGGATAGTCCCTTACTTCAACACATTGGAGCATCGGTATTCAGCCTACTGGCCAGGGTCACCTGACAGACTTTCAGATACAGTAATATTAAGGACTAGCCTACTCTGGCTCATCAGAATCAAGCTGTCCTAGCCTGTAATTGTATCCTTTCTTTGAACTGTATTATGTCTGTAGATGAAATGAGGCAATTCTTGCCTAGTGGTTATTTTGTCACAAATGGAGTACCTCAAAGATACTCAGTTTCTTCTTTAAATCAAAGAAGGGAAACCTGTCAGGAGCAGACGTGTCTTAACAACATGTGAATAAATAATATTAAAGCTCAAATTCTGTGGACTTCTAATGTTTTGAAAACCAGCTATCTATGTGGAGTAATCTAGACTGTTGTCTGTTAACTACTCTCAGCCATTTCTAATTAAAATAACTGAAAACACCCAAACAATAACCTCATAGCCTTGAATTTCCTATTTGGCCCTTAACTCACCTGCTTAAACATCTCAGATCTGATTATAATAGCAACAATAGAAGGACTGGGTGTAAGCCCTGAACTTCAAATTTTTTTAGTATCTAAGACAACCTATAATAACCACCAACAGCCCTGAAGCTTAGGGAACTTGGATGACAACTCTTCATGACTTCATCAAGCTGAATATGGGTGTTGAGTTACGTTTGAAGGTAGAAGAAAGAGTAGGGAAATGTGAGAGTTAGTTGGCCTTATGTAGGACATACCAATGATTGTATTCATCTCTGATGTCTGTGACCTGACTGGATCCAGATGAAAATCCAAGACTTCAGCAGTTCAGGGAAGTCAGTTCAGCATGTCTGATGATGAAATTCACCAAGGCTGTATATTCTGTAATATATAAATCTCAAAACAAAATTTTAGTATCATCAAGATAAACTTTGTGCTGGCTAGTTTTGTGTCAACTTGACACAGCTGGAGTTATCACAGAGAAAGGAGCTTCAGTTGGGGAAATGCCTCCACGAGATACAACTGTAAGGCATTTTCTCAATAAGTGATCAAGGGGGAAAGGCCCCTTGTCGGTGGGACCATCTCTGGGCTGTTAGTCTTGGGTCCTATAAGAGAGGAGGCTGAGCAAGCCAGGGGAAGCAAGCCAGTAAAGAACATCCCTCCATGGCCTATGTATCAGCTCCTTTTTCCTGACCTGCTTGAGTTCCAGTCCTGATTTCCTTGGTGATAAACAGCAGTATGGAATTTTAAGCTGAATAAACCCTTTCCTCCCCAACTTGCTTCTTGGTCATGAGGTTTGTGCAGGAATAGAAACCCTGACTAAGACAAACTTGTAATTTGATTCTCTGGAATCTACACCTTAGGTGTCTCCCTCTACCAAATCTGATCCATATAACTCTGGAAGGTGTAAGTACTTTCATCACCTTTTCCCGAAAACAGACGACTAATCCTGTTCCACAAATTAGTATGTCCTTCAGCTGGTAACCAAGAAAAACTTTAGGTTGCCCTCTGTCCCATAGGAACAATAAAGCAACCACAATACACAAAACCACACTCATTTAAGCCTATTTAGGTCTTTCTAATATGTCATGTCAGGATATTATCCCAAAATTCCCATGGAGCCCACATTAGACAGAAAATGACTCTCCTTCAAACTTTATTATACTATCTTTAAAACAAATGATTCACACTTCTATTTTCTTTCCTTTTCCTTTCCTCTTTCATCTTCTTTCTTTTCCCCTTTCCTTTCTCCTTACCTTTCATTTCCTCTTACCTATCCTTTTCACTTTTTTCCACTTCCCTTTCTTTCCTTTCTTTTCCTTTCCCTTTCTCTTATTCCCTTTTCCCTTTTTCCCTTTTCCCTTTTCCCTTTTCCCCTTTCCTTTCATTTCTATATTTGCTTATAAGCAGTAGCTTATCAAATCAGGATTTTACCCCAAAATTCTCTAGAAACACACGTTACAAAGAATATGAGTACCCTGTAATAGTTATTAGAGCAGTATATCTTTATACCATATTTAAAGGAATTAATTCAACCTTCCCCTAATACCTGTTATACCAGCTATCTGTTACGTTCTCTACCTGGAGCTACAGACTTCTATTAATTAATACCTGTTCATAGCAGGTGATTATCACTGCTCTACTTGGAGTCAGTGACTAATATTCCATATCTAGTTCTGAACCACAGGTGAAATTTCCCATGAATAATACACTTTCCTCCTAGAGCAGCTAGCTATATTTTCTGTTTTCTGTTGTGCTCTCTATCAAGAGCTACAGACATTTATTTAAACCTTCTATTTGTTGTGCTCTCTACCAGGAGCCACAGACATCTATTTAATTAATACCTATTATAATATCTGTTATGCTCTTTACCTAGAGACACAGACTTTATTATTAATACCTATTCATAGCAGGTGATTATAACTGTTTTCACTACTTGGAGTCAGTGACTAATACTCCCTAGCTAGTCCCAAACCACAGGTGAAATTTCCCATCTATAAGTGCTACACTACCTTATAAGAGGCAGCCTGTCAAGCCAGTATTTAAAACCAAAATTCCTTTTGCACCCACTTTAGACAAAATATGAGTATCCTGTAAGAATTATTAGAGGAGAATATCTTTATGCCATCTTTAAGTATCAAGAGGGTATATTTCTCTCTTTATATCAATGAATTACCTCGTCTGGAGCCCTTTGTACCTTTGTCTCCCAATTCTTTATTCACAGGGAGAAGCTGAGTGTAAAAAGACCTGTGTTGTCTGTGTCCCTGTTTGGAGGGGGGGGGGAAAGCAGGGAGGGAAAGGAAGGATACAGGCAAGCAAACACAGAAAGGTTCTCTTGAGTATAGATAACTCTCTTGGTTTCAGATTGGGCTTCAAATCAAGAAAAAATATTTGTTGGTTGCTCTTAGAACTTTTGTGAAACTATTATAAAAGTATATCTGGCAGACACTTTTCTATTAAAGGTTAAAACTTTTGTAGCTTGATTGATATTTACCTTCCTCCTTTGGTAGCATGAGGAGTGCCTTCCAGTACCATCAGCACTAGTCAGTTTGGTTGGTCTCTGTTTAAGCACCAGCTTGATTTCTCTTGGGTCAATGGTTTATGTAGGCATTATTGTCACCAATAGGGAATTACTGTTGGTTTGTGGAAAACAAATATACAGCATTTTCAATAGCCTGGATTCTTTGTTTGCGGGTTTGTGTGTGTCCCTTTTGGCCAAAAACTCACTTATATGTAACCCATTCTAACCACTGGGGTTTCATTTAGTACTGAGTGGTGTCCAGTTGGTTTATTTTACTCTTTATTTGGTGATTCCATTTACATTTCTTACATATGCGTATATATTTTAAGAAGATTCATATGACCCAACAGATGGCCCTTAGTTATAACTCTCCCTCTCCTTAGGCATTTATCTGCCCTTCCTATTCCTTCTCCATCACTATTTAGTCTTCACATCCATTAACTACATACACCCACCCACAAATAGTCCTTAGTTATAACTCTCCCTACCCATAGGCACTCGACTACACTTCCTGTTCCTTCCCCATCTTTATTTAGTCTTCACTTCCAATCCCCATATATCCCCACCCATAAGTCTATAATTATATTTTTCCTCCTTTGAATATTCTTCCCTCTACTTTAGTTCCATACTCTTTACCTAATCTCTGTGTTTATATGGATTGTGACTTATCAAAGACTTAAATGCTAGCATCTATATTTAAACAAATGCATACCATACATGTCATTTTAGTGCTTGAATGGATATACATATATATATATACATATCATATGGATATGGGAAAATATATATCTTATATACAGTGGATAAATGTATCATAAATGGTATTCTGATATTTATGGAGAATGTAATGTTAACTTTCTTCTTTTTGCTTGACTTATTTAGAACACTTAGCTCTCTCCTGCTCATGTGCTGTTATTAACAAACTTATTCCAGGTTTTCACGAGACTTCATCCTGCTGGTCATGATGGTACAGGGAGATCTTTGGATGTAGGGGTGTGAGGATCAGAAATTAAAGGCTAACTGTGAGTGCATGGTTTGTCTGAGGGACTGGAGAGATCACTGGGTAAGTAAAGAGTGATTGCTGCTCTTCTAGAGGACCAGAATTCAGTCCCACACACCCATATTGGGAAGCTCATAACTGCCCATAACTCCAATGGGTCTGACACCCTCTTTTAGTCACCATAGAGAGCTGTACAAATGTGACACTTATATAAAGAATAACACACATATACACATGAATAAAAATAAATCTTTAGAAAAAAATAATGATTCTGAGTAACTCCTAGTCTATGTGATATCCTACTTTAAAAAAAAAAGAAGGAAGGAAGGAAGGAAGGAAGGAAGGAAGGAAGGGAAAAAGAGATTTTAAAAAATTTGATTCCTGCTTTCATCTGGGTTGCTTTAGTTTATTTTAAAATTTGTGAGACTTTTAAAAAGATTTTATATATAAATGATTAGATCACATATATGTATGGATCCCACACTTGTGCCTTGTGCCTGCAGAGCTCAGAAGCAGGCATTGGTTTTCCTGAAACTTGAGTTAAAGACAGTTTTTAGCTGCAATGTGGGTGCTGGGAATTCACTGTGAGTCCTCTAGAAAAAGAAATAGTGCTTTCAACAGATGAGCCATCTCTCCAGCTCCTTTAGTTTTATATAAAAGCGATGTTAACCTTCACTTTCTTTTCGGTTCAGATCCATGTATTTTCTCTATCAGTTGTATTGATGATGATTGGCAGGAAGCAAACTCAAGGGTGTGTGCAGAGTAGTGAAAGAAATCCTTAACAAAAGAGACGTTGCTTTTTCCCCAATATATCCCTGCCTCATCTCCAGCACTTACCTCCGAAAATCTTCCCACAGGATTCTCCAGGATTTAGAGGACCATGGTCTACATGCCTTAAAGGGAATTGCAAAGTTGTTTTCGCTAAAGGCTCAATTCCATCACATATCTATCCACTGGAAGGCCACGATGTGCATTATCCTTGTGATTTGCTAAAACTATTTGCTACTATCTCATATTGTTCAACCCATATTCGGGACCACATCATATACTTGTTCCTCTCAAGGGTGGGCTTCAGAAATCTCTACAAATAACAAAGGCCCCAGGTGCTCAAGTCCACTCTATAATACCACAGTATTTGCCTGTAACCTGCACAATCCTCCCACATACTCTAAACCACCTCTTGGAGATTTATAATACATAATAAAATGTACATTCTATATAAATGGTTGTATGATATTATTTAGGGAATGAAAGAAAAAAGTCAAGAAATGTTCAATACAGATGACTTATTTTCTTACAGATATTTCCTGTGTGTAATTGGTTAAATATGTGTGAAACTCACATACTGAGGGCCAGTGTGTCTCAAAAGCCATGTTTCCCAATGTATATAGCATTGAAATTGGGGTAAAATAGGAAAACCCATACCCATGAACCCTGATAGTGTAGCTGGAGGGAATGTGCCCAAGCTTGACATTGTTGGGGAGCAAACAAACAACTTCCTTGCAAGTGTTATTTGGAAAATATATATAAAGAACAAAAGATGTTAGACTCCAGAGAACCAAATAACCCTAGTTAAAATTAAAGAACAAAGCTAAACAGATTTCTCAACTGAGGAAACATGAATGGCCACGTAGCACCTAAATAAACATCTGTAGTCATTAGAGAAATGCATATCAAAACAACCCTGAGACTCCACCTCATACCATTGGGAATGGCTAAGATCAAAAACTGTCATCCTGCCCCACTATCTTCTAACTGAATCTGCCAGAGGATGCCAAGGGCCCTAGAGTACTCTCCACGCCACAGGAACTCGGGATCACCTTGGGATCATGAGTGAGTAGAATGCAACATCAGGTCCAAAGAATCACAGAGGGTCTTGTGTCAGTAGGAACAGGGACAAAGGAACACCACCTGAATAGAGGCTGGGATCCATTCTGGTCAGGCCAGCCCTGCCATCTTCCGTCTGAACCTACCAGAGGGCGCCAAGAGCCCCAGAGGACTCTCCATGCCACAGGACCCCTAGCACACCTGGGACCTCTGGATCACAGGTGAGTGGAACAGCTTCAAAGAGTCGAGAAGGGTCTTTTGCCAGCAGGAACAGGGACAAAGGAAACCTGCCCAACAAGAGGCTGGGATTCTTTACAGTCGGGGCCAGCCCCACCATCTTCTGTGTTAACATGGCCAAGGGTGTTGAGGGCCTCAGAGAACTCTCCACTCTGCAGGACTTCTAGCACACCCAAGACCTCTTGAGCGCTGGAGGGCATGTGGGCAACAGAAGCAACAGAGCTTATTGGACAGGGTCCCTTTGGGCCTTCATCCTCAGCCAGGAGGCCGAGCGGAAACCCTAACACCTGGGCAACTTCCTTGTCAGAGGAGAGTCTGCTTACAGGGAGGGCTCTGACACCTGGATTCAGGAGGTGGATGAGAGCTCCAGACTTCTGGACACCTGCCTGCAAGAGGAGAACTTGCCTGCAGAGAGTAATCTGAGACTGGGTCTCAGGTGAGATTTGGATTCTCAGGAGTGCTGACAGAGGCTAACAGAATCACAGGAGGACCAAGCTCCAGACAGAGACAGCTTGAACATTAACACCAGAGATTACCTAATGGCGAGAGGCAATGGTAAAAATCTTACTAACATAAACCAAGAACAATGGGCATCATCAGAATCCAGTAAGCCCACCACAGAAAGTCCTGGATACCCCAACACACCCGACAAGCAAGACTCGGATTTAAAATCATATCTCTTGATGGTGGTAGAAGATTTTAGGATGTACATTAATAACTTACTTAAAGAAATACAGGAGAACACGGCTAAACAGGTAGAAGCCCTTAAAGAGGAAGCACAGAAAGCCCTCAAGGAATTACAGGAGAACACTGCTAAATAAGTACAAGTATTTAAAGAACTACAGATAAACACTGCTAAACTGGTAGAAGAAACACAAAAATCCCTTAAAGAATTACAGGAAAACACAACCAAACAGATGATGGAATTGAATAAAAAAAAAAATCCAAGATGTAAAAATAGAAGTAGAAACAATGAAGAAAACCTAAAGGGAAACAACTCTGGAGATAAAAATCCTAGGAAAGATATCAGGAAACATAGATATGAGCATCATCAAGAGAATACAAGAGATAGAAGAGAGAATCTCAGATGCAGAAGATTCCATAGGTAACATGAACACAACAATCAAAGAAAATGGAAAATGCAAAAAGATCCCAACTCAAAACATTCAGGAAATCCAGGACACAATGAGAAGACCAAACCTATGGATAATAGTAGACGAGAATGAAGATTCTCAACTTAAAAGGCCAGCAAATATCTTCAACAAAGTTATAGAAGAAAACATCCAATACCTAAAGAGATTCCCATGAACATATAAGAAGCCCAGAGAATTCCAAATAGGCTGGACCAGAAAAGAAATTTCTCCTGACATGTAATATTCAGAACAACAAATGCACTAAATAAAGATAGAATATTAAAATCAGTAAGGGAAAACACTCAAGTAACATATAAAGTCAGACCTATTAGAATTACACCAGACTTATCAGCAGAGTCTATGAAAGCCAGAAGATCCTGGACGGATGTTATACTGTCCCTAAGAGAACAAAAATGCCAGCCCAGGCTAATATACACCAGCAAAAATCTCAATTACAATAGATGGAGAAACCAAAGAATTCCATGATAAAAACAAATGCACACAATATCTTTCCATGAATCTAGCCCTTCAAAGGATAATAAAGGGAAAACACCAACACATAGATGGAAACTACACCTGAGAAAAAACAAGTAAGTAATCCTTCAACAAACCTAAAATAAGACAGCCACAAGAACAGAATCCCAACTTTAACAACAAAAATAACAGGAAGCAACAACTACTTTTCTTTAATTTCTCTTAACATCAATAGACTAAATTCCCCAATTAAAAAACATAATCTAATAGACTGACTACACAAACTGGACCCAGCATTTTGCTACTTGCAGATAACCCACCCCGAGAAGAAAGACAGATTCTACATCAGAGTAAAAGGCTGAAAAACAATTTTCTAAGCAAATGGTCTGAAGAAACAAGCTGGACTAGCCATTCAAATATCGAATAAAATTGACCTCCAACCCAAAGATATCAAAAAAGTCAAGGAGGGGTGCTTCATACTCATAAAGGTAAAGTCCTCCAAAAGGAACTATCAGTTCTAAATATCTATGCTCCAAATGCAAGGGCAGCCACATTCATTAAAGTAACTTTAGTAAAGCTCAAAGCACACATTGTACCTCACACAAAAACAGTGGGAGACTTCAACACCTCACTCTCACCAATGGACAGATCCTAGAAACATAAACAAAACAGAGACTCATGGACACTAACAGAAGTTATGATACAAATGGATTTAACAGACATCTACACAACATTTTATCCTAAAACAAAAGGATATAACTTCTTGTCAGCACCTCATGGTACCTCCTCCAAAATTGACCATATAATGGGTCAAAAAACAGGCCTCAATAGATACAAAAGGTCACGATGGACTAAGGCTGAATTTCAATAACAACATAAATAAGAGAATACCAACATTCATGTGGAGACTGAAGAACACTCTACTCAATGATATCTTGGTCAATGAAGAAATAAAGAAAGAGATTAAAGACTTTTTAACATTTAATGAAAATGACACCACAAAATACACACATTTATGGGACATAATGAAAGCAGACCTAAGAGGAAAACTCACAGCCCTGAGTGCCTCCAAAAAGAAACTAGAGGGAGCACACACTAGCAGCCTGACAACAGACCTAGAAGCTCTAGAACTAAAGGAAACAAATTCTCCCAAGAGGAGTAGACAGTAGGAAATTATCAAACTTAGAGCAGAAATCAACCAAGTGGAAACAAAAAGATCTATTCAAGGATTCAACCAAACCAGGAGCTGGTTCTTTGAGTAAATCAACAAGTTAGATAAACCCTTAACCAGACTAAGGAGAGGGCACAGGGAAAGTATCCTAATTAACAAAATCAAAAATTAAAAGGGAGATATAACAACAGAACCTAAAGAAATCCAAAACATCATCAGATCCTACTATAAAAGGCTATATTCAACACAACTGGAAAACCTGGATGAAATGGACAACTTCCCAGACAGATACCAGAGACATAACAACAAAACCTGAGGAAATCCAAAACATCATCAGATCCTACTACAAAAGGCTATATTCAACAAAACTAGAAAACCTGGATGAAATGGACAATTTCTCAGACAGATACCAGGTGACAAAGTTAAATCAGGATCAGATTAAAGATATGAACAGTCCCATTTTCCCTAAAGAAATAGAAGCACTCATTAATAGTCTCCCAACCAAAAAAAAAAAAAAAAAAAAAAAAAAAAGCCCAGGACCAGATGCGTTTAGGTTCTATCAGACCTTCAAAGAAGACCTAATTCCAACTCTCCTCATACTAGTCCACAAAATAGAAACAGAAGGTACTCTACCTAATTCATTATATGAAGCCACAAATACTCTAATACCTAAACCACACAAAGATCCATCTAAGAAAGAAAACTTCAGATCAATTTTCCTTATGGATATCGATGAAAATATTCTCAATAAAATCCTCGAAAACCAAATCCAGGAACACATCAAAACGATCATCCATCAAGACCAAGAAGGCTACATCCCAGGGATGCAGGGATGGTTTAATATACAGAAAGCTATCAATGTAATCTGAAAAATATTCTAACAATTGTTCTTCAATCCCTACTCGTCTAGCCTGAAGCAGCTCTTGAAGATTGCAGACAAATGCCTGTTTAGAATTTACTAATCCCATTTTCCTCTGTCAACCCCTAGTGGAATCAGCGCCAGGTCAACACTATTGCAATTTAGCCCGTATCATATCACTCCTACAGCAACACTTTAAACAATAATCCACTACATAAACAATCTCAAAAACAAAAATCAAATGATAATATCATTAGGTGCTGAGAAAGCATTTGACAAAATCCAACAACCCTTCATGATAAAAGGCATAGAAAGATCAGGAATTGAAGGCCCATACCTAAACAAAATAAAAGCAATATACAGCAAACCAGTAGCCGATATCAAACCAAATGGAGTGAAACTGGAAGCAATCCCACTAAAATCAGGGAATAGACAAGGCTGCCCACTTTCTACCTACCTATTCAATATAGTACTTGAAGTCCTAGCCAGAGCAATACTACAACAAAATGAGATCAAGGGGATAAAAATTGGAAAGAAGTCAAAATATCACTATTTGCAGATGATATGATTGTATATATAAGTGACCCTATAAATTCCACGAGAGAATTCCTGAACCTGATAAATGGCTTCAGTACCGTATCTGGATATAAAATTAACTCAAACAAATCAGTGGCCTTTCTCTACTCAAAGGCTAAACAGGTTGAGAAAGAAATTAGTGAAACTACACCCTTCACAATAATTACAAAAAATATAAACTACCTTGGTGTGATTCTAAGGAAGTGAAAGATCCGTATGACAAGAATTTCAAGTCTCTGACAAAAGAAATTGAAGATCTCAGAAGGAAAGATATCCCATGTTCATGGATTGGCCGGATTAATATAGAAAAATGGCTATCCTGCCAACAGAAATCTACAGATTCAATGCAATTCCCATCAAAAATCCAAATCAATTCTTCACTGAGTTAGAAAGGTCAATTTGCATATTCTTCTGGATGACAAGAAAGCTAAGAGAGCAAAAACTATTCTCAAAAATAAAAGAAACTATGGTGGAATTACCATGCCTGATCTCAAGCTGTACTACAGAGCAATTTTGATAAAAACTGCATGGTACTAGTACAGCGAGAGAGGGAGATCAATGTAATAGAATTGAAGACCCAGCAATGAACTCACACACGTGTGTTCACTTGAACTTTGACAAGGGAGCTAAAACCATCCATTGGAAAAAAAGCATTTTCAACAAATGGTGCTGACACAATGGGAGGTTATCATTTAGAAGAATGCAAATTAATCCATTCTTATCTTCTTGTACAAGGTTCAAGTCTAAGTACATCAAAGAACTCCACATAAAACCAGACTGAAATTTATAGAAGACAAAGTGGGTAAAAGCCTCGAAGTTATAGGCAAAAAGGAACAATTCCTGAACAGAACAGCAATGGCTTGTACAGTAAGATCAAGAATTGACAAATGGGACCTCATAAAATTGCAAAATTTCTGTAAGGCAAAAGACACTGTCAATAAGACAAAAAGGCCACCAACAGATTGGGAAAGGATTTTTTTCTAATTCTAAATCTGATAGGAAACTAATATCCAATATATATAAGGAGCTCAAGAAGCTGGACCACAGAAATTCAAGTAACCCCATTAAAAATTTGGTACAGAGCTAAACAATGAATTCCCAAGTGAGGAATATTGAAGGGCTGACAAGCACCTGAAAAAATGTTCAACATCCTTAATCATCAGGGAAATGCAAATCAAAACAACCCTGAGATTCCAGTTCACACCAGTCAGAATGGCTAAGTTTGAAAATTCAGGTGACAGCAGATGCTGGCAAGGATGTGAAGAAAGAGGAACACTCCTCCATTGCTGGTGGCATTGCAACCTTGTACAACCACTCTGGAAATCAGTCTGGCGGTTCCTGAGAACATTGGACATTGTATTACTTGAAGATGCAGCAATACCTCTCCTGGGCATATACCCAGAAGCTGTTCCAACCGGTAAGAAGGACACATGCTCCACTATGTTCATAGCAGTCTTATTTATAATAGCCAAAAGCTGGAAACAACCCAGATGTCCCTCAACAGAGGAATGGATACAGAAAATGTGGTACATTTACACAAGGGAATAATACTCAGCTATTAAAAATAATGGATTTATGAAATTCTTGTGCAAATGGATGTGTCTGGAGGATATTATCTTAAGTGAGGTAACCCAATCACAAAAGAAGTCACTTGATAAGCACTCACTGATAAGTGGATATTAGCCAAGAAACTTGGAATATCCAAGATACAATTTGCAAAGCACAAGAAAATCAAGAAGCAAGAAGACCAATGGGTGGATACTTCATTTCTCCTTAGAATAGGGAGCAAAACACACATGGAAGGAGTTACAGAGACAAAGTTTGGAGCTAAGATGAAAGGATGGACCATCTAGAGACTACCCCTTCCAGGGATCCATCCTATAATCAGCCAACAAACACAGACACTATTGTGCATGCCAGCAAGATTTTGCTGAAAGGACCCTGATATAGCTGTCTCTTGAGAGGATATTCCAGTGCCTGGCAAATACAGAAGTGGTTGCTCATAGTCATTTATTGGATAGAACTCAGGGCCCCAATGGTGGATCTAAAGAATATATCCAAGGAGCTAAAGGGGTCTGCAACCCTATAGGTGGAACAAAAATTTAACTAACCAGCGCCCTCAGATCTTCTTTCTCTATCTACATATGTAGCAGAAGATGGCCTAGTCAGCCATCATTGGGAAGAGAGAGGCCCCTTGGTCTTGCAAACTTTATATGCCCCAGTACATGGGAATGCAGGGCCAAGAAGTGGGAGTGGGTGGATTGGGGAGCAGTGCACAGGGGAGGGTATAGGGGACTTTCGGGATAGCATTTGAAATGTAAATGAAGAAAATAGCTAATTAAAAATTGAAAAAAATAAAATAAAAACTATTGTCTTGAGTGAGGTAACTCAGTCACAAAAGACCATACATGGTATGTGCTCACTGATTAGTGAATATTAGTCAAAAGACATAGAATACCCAAGATACAACTCATGAAGCAAATGAAGCTCAAGCAGAAGGAAGACCAGTGTGAATACTTCAGCCCTACTTAGAAAGGGGAACAAAATACTCATGGGAAGTAGAGGGTGAAAGGGACTGGGATGTAAGAGAAGAGGGGTAGGTGAAAAAGAGGGAAGAATCATATATCAGAGGAGATGGAGGAGATGTAATGTGGGTCAGGAACCTGAATAGCAGTGTATAGCAATAAGGGATGGGGAACTGGGTGTCGCAACCAGAAAGTCCCCAATGCCAAAAAGCAAGGAACTCACAGGACTCCAAAAGGATTACATTAGCAAAAAAATACACCACGAAAGGGTAGAGATAACCTGTAAAGACCATATCCAGAGATTAGCATGGTTGAGGGATGAGGCCCCACACTCAGTTCCAAAATTTTAATTCATAATTACTCCTTTCTATAGGAAATATAGGAAAAAAGAGAGGATTAAAGACTGAAGGAAAGGTTATCCAGAGACTACCCTACCTGGGGATCCATCCCAAATGCAGACACCAAACCCAGACACTATAGCTGATTCCAAAAAGTGCTTGCTGACAGGAGCCCGATACAGCTGTCTTCTGAGAGGGTCTTCTAGATCCTGACCAATACAGATGTGGATGCTCACAGCCAACCATTGGACTGAGCAAAGGGACGCCAGTGGAGGAGTAAGGGGAAGTACTCAAGAAGCTGAAGGAGCCTTATCTGGCATCAATGGGAGAAGAGGCCCTTGGTCCTGTGAAGGTTTGCTGTCCCAGTGTGGAGGAATGCTAGGGCAGTGAGGCAGGAGTAGATAGGTCAGAGGGGAGCACCCTCATGGAAGTAGGGTAAAGGGAGTTGTAAAAGATTATTTGCAGAGGGGAAATTGGAAAGAGATAACATTTGAAATTTAAGTGAATAAAATATCCAATTTTTAAGAAAATCAGAATGACACAAAAAGACACTGTCTCCACACTGGGAGCCAGTTTAAGCATTTTAACTCCAGTCTGCTTATCATAGGTTTACTTCGCTCTGTGTCCATGTCATAGGAACACCTTTTGATTGTAGGACATTTGAGGTCTCATTTTTTTCTTGACAGGTTGAAAAACAATAGTTATTATAAGTTAAGGGCAAATAGAAGCCAGCAAAGGTCTTAGTTATCCTAGATTTAAGTGGGACAATTCCAAATGGAATTACATTTCTATTAGCATGAGTATAGTTAATATTATTTTTATGAGACAGGGTCTTATGTATATCAGAGTAGGCTTCAAACTAACTATGGAGCTGAAGATGAACTTCGCTTCTGCTCCTGGTCCCCCCCTTCACAGTTCCTCATCACATTCCTCCTCCCCCTTGCCCCTCTTCCAAGAGGATGCTCTCACACATATACTGGACCTTCACCCTCCATGGGATCTCAAGTCATTTGAAGATTAGGCACATATTCTCCCAGTAAGGCCGGCCAGACTAGGAAATCCTATGTTATATGTGTGTCAGGGTACTCCAGCCAGTAAAGAGCATATAAATTTTTAAAAAAACCAGGAGGGCTATATGCATAAATCATGGACATTTCATAGATTCCTGCGCCCAATAATATCTTGAGAGGAACAATAATCACTGTCGTGATTACTGATGTCAGAAGGCAGTCAGGTCACAGGCATGAAAATCATAACTGATTGTAACACAGTACACTTAAGTAAACATGACTTAGGCAACAGTATTTACAAAGAATTTCAAGACAGAGTCTTCTAGCAGTAGGGGTAATAGATTTTAGCAAGATCTTCAGAGGCAGCACTGTCTATAGATATGAACATAGTTACATGCAGCAATATGGATGGCTATCATCATAATTTTACTATAGGTAGTTGGGAATCACTGATATCATCATGGTCCAAAGTGGCAGCACAAATCTCTAATATGATGTTTGCTATTGGGGGTAAGAATTGTAGATATAGTATGGTAACTGCTGACAAGTGTATCACTGATATAGAAAAGATTCAATTATGGACATAAATCTTTTCTATGGTGGCAGGAGGGATCAATTACATCAAATCTCTTCTTGCAGCAGCAAGAATATTACCCACAACAAGGTCTGCAAAAGAAAATACATTCATGTATCAGATATATCAGCACAGTTTTCAGCAGCAGGTAAGCTCTCAGACATCAAGCTTATCCCCAATGCCAGCTCAGAATATTCACCTCAATGTATAACTTTGTACATCAATATGAACCTTGGGATTCAGTCTGTTCTCATGCAGCAAAACAGATCATTGACATCAATAGGGTCTTCCAAGGAATAGAAACTATGGATACCATCATGTTTCCTGGGTTCAGCATATAGCAGTGACAGCAACGTAGGTTCAGGTTGTAAGTCACATCAGAGGCTTGAAACAAGTTTCCTATAGGAAAACACACTACTAACCTCATTGGGATCTTGGGCAGAAGTTCTGACCATGCATTTCATAATTGATGCTTTTGTCCACAGTGATCATAGACATTACCAAGATCTTCAGAGTCAGCACAAGTGGTTACAAATGGTACAATGGGAGAGTAAAATCAACATATTTTTCTTAGCAAATAGGACAATTGGTATCACAATCTGGTCCAAACTTTCAATAGGTATCATTAACATCCTCGTTGCCTCTGGCATCAAAGATCTTGGATATACCATGGCGTCTATTGCCAGGAAGAATCAGAACATCGTGATTGTTTCAGAGAGCAGGGAGAACCATGAACAGAATTCACATCTATAGTGTCAGAATGGAGCATTGACTTCAAAAATATCACAGCTAAGAGTATATATATATCTCATAAAATCCATTCCCACAGGTGAGAGAAGCATGTATCACTGACATCAGTATAGATTCCAATGTCAGTTGGAATCACTCATATTAATGTGGCCCTAAATGGGAGAAAGGATCAATGACAACATTGTTGCTTGTGGTATCAAAGAGTATAGACATAGAACGATTTGTCTTCACATGATGTATATATTAGTGAACTCATGGTCCAGAGCAGGGGCTATATGCATATATCAGGGATATCAACAGAATTTCCTGTGGCCAATAGGATCTCAGATATCAATGTGATCTCCATTGCACCTCAGATCCTGTACCTCAATATGATATCCAGTGTCAGTATGGACCATAAAATATGGAATTACCTTAAACAGCAGCAGAGATCATCCTTATGATCATGGTCTCCATCACCTTCAGTAATAGAAACAATAGAATCCATCATGATTGCTGGTCAAACCATTCATTACCCAAATCAACATAGTTTCAGGTTTCAAGTACCATTCCAGGTGTCAAAAGTATCGCCAGTAGCAGCACACAGCACTTACCTCATTATGACATTAGGCAGCAATAGTGATCATGAAATTTACAATCGACTCTTTGACTAAAGGATCATAAACAGGACAGTATTCAAAGTCAGACTCTTCAAAGTCAAGACTATCTATGAATCTCAACATGTTTACCAGATGCTTTATCGATAAGTAATGTCAATACTTTTAACTTGGCAATTGGGAAGTTGGGATCTCTGATGTCATTACCTGTTCCAAAGAGGCAGTAAGAATCCCTCAGGACCTGGTTGCCAGTGGCAGCTTAGAACTGGTATATACCACCTTGTTTGATGTCAGGAAGTAGCAAGGCCATCAAAATATTTAAGAGGGCATGAATAACTATGTACAGAATCTTCTTCTCTGATGGCAGGATGGATCTTTGATGTAAAAATTGTTGCAGTTGAAAGCATACTTCTCATAAATAACAGCAGAAAAATTTGGATAGCTGATATCAGTAGAGATTCTATAGGCAGTTGGAGACGCTCATATTTATGTTGCCCCATAAGTTAGCAGAGATTATTGTGATCACTGATGCTTGAGGCCTGAAATGTCATGAATATAAAAATGGTATCTTTTGTCATTATGTGTCCTCAATGTAACAGAATATGAAACTGAACATGACATGGAGGAACAGTATGACCTAAATTTTCACCTTATGTTCAGATGGTCTCATAGATCCTGGACATTAACAATCTCATCAGAAGCATCATGGACTGTGGGTTTAAACAAGGCCACTGATGGCAGCATAATGGATATCATCATATTTTCTGTAGGCACTTTGAGTGTGTGTCATTAATATAGTTCTCAGTGGTAGCAGAGATCACTAATGACAAGGTGGCCAATGACAGCAAGTAACAAAGGCCATACCATGGAATCTATTGCCATTTATATGTCAATGGCATTAGCATAGATTAAAAGGGAAGAAAAATTATGATCATAAACCTCTTATCAGGTGGCAATATTTATCTTGACAGCGCAATTCCAGGGGCAGTAACAACCATGTACATTACATGGTTGATAGCAGGCAGGAACATCAACAGAATTTCTTATGGAAGATAGAATCTCAGACATCAATCTGATCTGCTGTGTCACCTCAGAACACTTACCTCAATATGACCTCTACCATTAACATGAACCTTGTAAGTCAGAAGGTTCTCAAACAACAGGAGAGGTCATGGCCATCACCAGGTTTTTCATCAGCAGTAGAAAAATAAATGGACTCCATCATTATTGCTGGTCACAGCATGCAGCACTCACATCAAGGTATTTTCAGGTTTCAGTTAGGATTACAGGCATCAAACTAGTCTCCAGTAACAGCGAACAGCACTTACTTCATTATGAACTTAGGCAGAAATAATTACCATGGAATTTACAACAGATTCTTATGGTTGATTTATCATAGACATCATGTAGCTTTTCAATGACCACACAGACTATGGGTGTCAAAATAGTTACCAGTGACAGCATGAATCAGTAATGCCAATATATTTTCCTTGGTAGTCAGGATCACAGATATCATCAATATTGTCCAAAGTGGGATTAGAAAACACTCCTAATCTGTTTGTCTATGGCAGCAGGGATCTCTGATATAACATAGTATCCATTGCCAGTAAGTACAAGGGACATAAAAATACTTTCAGAGGGTTTCATGTAAACAAATCTCTTTTCCAATTGCCAGGTGCATTGTTACATCAAATTGCTTATGGATGGCAAGATACTTCTGAGATTTTATACAGAAGAATAGATAACAGTCATCAGTAGTAATTCCATTTTCAGTTAATGAAAGTCAAAATTTGGGCAGAAGAGTCATCAGGGATCACTGACATATTTTCTGCTAGTGGCCTGAAGTATCATGGACATATAGTGGTATCTGATGCCACTACACTCACACACACACACACACACACACACACACACACACACACACACACATATATATATATATATATATACCTCATCATAACATACCTCAGAACATGTAACTCCACATGACCTAAGATAGCATTATTGACTGAACTTCATTGAAGATTCTGATGGTCTCAGGGATTTTTCACATTTACAATCCGTTCAGGAGCAACACAGACAATGGATTTCAACATGGCTACTAGAGGCAGGATGCATGATTCACATCATCCACATTTCTGTGGCACCTGTGCATTAGTGAAGTCAACATGGTTCCAGTGTCAACTAGGATCACTGACAATAATTTTGCCATTGCCAACAATATTCTCAGACAATACCATGGGGTCTGTTGCCAGGTATATATTAGTGACATCAGCATTGATTCAGAGGGCATAAAAAAATTAGGGTCATAAAACTTTTTTCCAGGAACAAGATAGATCACTGACATCACTACCTCTTTTGGTGGTAGTAAGAATATTGTCCATTTCATGCATGATAGCAGGTGCTCCATGAAAGTATCAGGGACATCCACAAAATTACCTGTGGCAGGTTGGATCTCAGGCGTCAATCTGATCTCCAGTGCTACATAAGAACACTTACCTCAACATGACATCAAGTGTCAGTATGAATTTTGGAATTCAGTATGTTCTCTAGAAAAAGCACAGATCATAGACATCACCAAGGTTTCCATAAGCAATAAGAATTGAGTTAATCATGATTTCTGGTTGCAGAATAAAACACTGACCTCAACATAGCTTCAGGTTGCAAATATGTTCAGTGGCATCAAACATGTGTCCAGTAGCAGCACACAGCACTTATATCATTATGACCTTAGGCACCAGTACTGACAATGAACTTCAGAACACATTATTCTTGTTGATTTATCACAGACATCATGACATCTTCAAAGACACTGACTGAGGATCTCAACATGGTTACCAGTGGCAGCATGGATGAGTGACATCAATTTCCCAATTCCCTTGGCCAGTTTCCCTAGCATTTGGGATCACTGATATCAATTTGTTCCAAAGTGTTAGTAGTGATCACTCACTGCCTGGTTGCCTGTGTGAGTAGGAATCGGAAATATACCATTGTATCAGTTTCCAGGGATATCAAGAGAGTTTCAAATGTAGATATGAACATGTAAAGAAACTCCCCTAGTGGCACTTTGAATCATGATATCAAAATGTTTACAGGTAGCAGGATACTTGACATAAATTTGACAGAAGCATTGATAACAGACATCAACAATGATTCCATTGGCAGTAGGAGACAGTGATATTAATGTGGTCCCATAAGGCAGAAGTTATCACTGCCATGGCTGCTGGATGCTTGAAGTATATGTAACAAGCAACAGTGTCCATTGCCACACTATATGTGACCTCCACATAATATATCTCTGAACATGTAATTCAACATGATATGACACAGCAGAATTTATCTAAAATTTCACCTAAGTCTCTGCTAGCCTCAGGGATCCTTGACATTAACAATAATCCAAGAAACATCATGTACTTTGGGTTTAAACATGGCTACTTGAGGCAGAATGGATGATTGATATCACCATAGTTTCTACAGGAACTATGTAATCGTGATATTAACATGGTAACCAGGGACAGCAGGGATCACTGGCAACCAGGTTGCAAATGGTAGCATGGACCTAGGGCAATCCCATGGGGTGTGTAGACAGTTATATATTAATGATATCAACCTCAAATCACAGAGCAGAATAAATCATTGTCATAATTGCCTCATTTACTTGCAGGATAAATCACTGATATCCACATTATTTCAGGTGGCAGTAAGGATCTTGCACATTACTTAGTCAACATCATGCAATGTATTCATGTATCAGTGACATCATCAGAATTTGTAGTGGCTGTTAGGATCTTAGATATCAATCTGATCTCCATTACTGAGAACACTTACCTCAATATAACCTATCATTTCACTATGGGCCTTTGAATTCATCAGGTTCTCAAGAAACAACACAGATCATAGCCATCACCAGGGTCTCAATTAGCAACAGGAATAAAAGACCCCATCATGATTGCTGGTCATAGCTGCATCACTGACTTCAAAATAGCTTCAGGTTTCCAGCATGATCACAAGTATCAATATTTATCACATGTTAGATATTGTGAGCTACACTCATACATGAGAAATACCAACTGATGATCCTGTTGCAGGTAGGTTTCCAGATTTTAATCTGATCTCCAGAACCAGATAAGAATACTTCCCTCAAAATAAACTTGGGCATTATTGTGGACCTTGAGGTTCATTATATTTTCAAGCAGTAGCACAGATCATAGCCACCACTAGGGTTTCCATTAGAAATAGGAATAAAATCAAACTTGGACTCCATTAAAATTGCTGATCACAGCATACATCACTGGCATCAACATAGTTTTCTTTTTTTTTTTTTTTACAGGTAGAATCATAATAATGAAAATACCATACATGTTTCACAACAGGAGCTACATGAATGCATCAGGGACATCAACAGAACTTCCTGTGGTGGGTAGGATCTCAGACATCAATTTTCTATCCAGTGTCAGATAACAACACTTACCTCAATATGGCATTGTGTATCATCATTTACCTTGGAATTCAGCAGTTTCTCCAGAAACAACACTGCTCATAACCATTACCAGGGTCTCCATTCATAATAGGAAATTCATGTAATAGATACCATTATGCATGCTTATCACAGCAAACAGCAATGATATCAGCATAGCTTCAGCATTCAGATGTGATCACTGACATCAAAGGGAACTTCAATAACAGTACACAACTCTTTTGTCATTATAAACTTAGGCAGCAGTACTGACAATATTGTTCACAATAGATATTTATGATTGGGGCATCTCAGGTGTCATGGACCCCTTCAAAGGTAACACTTGTTGAAACACCATGCCTGCTACAAACTCTGACTATAAATCTCAACATGGTTAACAGTGACATCATGGATGAATGACTATATGGCCTTTGGGATCTCTGATGTCATTAATTAGTCCAAAGTAAGAGCAAGCTTCACTTTGCTTTGGGGTCTCTGGTGTCATTAATTAGTCTAAAGTGGGAGTAAGATTCACCCCTGACCTGGATGCCTATGACACCAGGCATCTGGCATACAAAGTAAAGTCTGTTGCCAAGAAGAATAAGGGACATCAAGGTAATTCAAGAGGCAGGATGCATAGTGACATCAAAATTATTATAGATGGTAAGATTCTTCACACAAATTGAGCAGAAAAATTGATAACATACATCTGTCATAATTCCATTGACTGTCGGACACCATCATATCAATATTGTCCCAATTGGCATCAACAATGCTTGAGGCCTGAAGTAACATGGACATATACCGGTGTCTGGTACCACAATTGATATGTTTTCAACATTGCACATGCCAGAATATGTAATTCAACATGAAAATAGGCAACACTATTGAACTTGAACTTCACATTATTCTGATGGTCTCAGGGACCCTTAGCATTAACAATACCTCCAGAAGCAAAGTAGGTTATATGTTTCAAGAAAGCTACTGGTGGCCTTGCTGGTCCACTCCAGCACCGGGGTTCCTTGTGCGCAAAGTTTCTGGAGATCCCCAAGGTCCGCACAGGACCCTCCATGGGATCTTAAGACCTTTGGTGAGTAGTACACAACTTCTGTCAGGAGGCAGGTTCGAACACCACATACCTGGGCAACTTCGCTGCAAGAAGAGAGCTTGCCTGCAGAGAATACTCTAACCACTGAAACTAAGGAGAGAGCTAGCCTTCCAGGTCTGCTAATAGAGGCTAACAGAGTCACCTGAGGAACAAACTCTAACCAGAGACAACTAAAACAGCTAGCCTCAGAGGTTACCAGATGGCGAAAGGCAAAAGTAAGAATCCTACTAACAGAAATCAAGACCACTCACCATCATCAGAACGCAGAACTCCCACCCCACCTAGTCCTGGGCACCCCAACCCAACAGAAAAGCTAGACCCAGATTTAAAAGCATATCTCATGATACAAGTATGGGAACCACGCCCTAGAAAAAACAAGAAGATAATCCCTCAACAAAACTAAAAGAAGACAGCCACAAGAACAGAATGCCAACTTTAATAACAAAAATAACAGGAAGCAACAAATACTTTTCCTTAATATCTCTTAGTATCAATGGTCTCAACTCCCTAATAAAAAGACATAGACTAACAAACTGGCTACACAAACAAGACCCAACATTTTGCTGCTTACAGGAAACTCATCTCAGAGAAAAAGATAGACACTACCTCAGATTGAAAGGCTGGAAAACAATTTTCCAAGCAAATGGTATGAAGAAACAAGCTGGAGTAGCCATCCTAATATTTGATAAGATTGACTTCCAACCCAAAGTTATCAAAAAAAGACAAGGAGGGGCACTTTTGTGTTCCACTGAATGATTCCTTGGTCAAGGAAGGAATAAAGAAAGAAATTAAGGACTTTTTGGAGTGTAATGAAAATGAAGCCACAACATACCCAAACTTGTGAGACACAATGAAAGCATTCCAAAGAGGAAAAATCATAGCTCTGAGTGCCTACAAAAAGAAACTAGAGAGAGCACACATTAGCAGCTTTTCAAAACACCTAAAAGGTCTAGTAGAAAAGGAAGCATATTCACCCAAGAGGAGTAGACGGCAGGAAATAATCAAACTCAGGGGTGAAATCACCCAAGTGGAAACAAGAAGAACTATTCAAAGAATTAACCAAACGAGGAGTTGGTTCTTTGAGAAAATCAACAAGATAGATAAACCCTTAGATATACTCGCTAGAGGGCACAGGGACAAAATCCTAATTAACACAATCAGAAATGAAAAGGGAGACATAACAACAGATCCTGAAGAAATCCAAAACACCATCAGATCCTTCTACAAAAGGCTATACTCAACAAAACTGGAAAACCTGGTCGAAATGGACAAATTTCTGGACAGATACCAGGTACCAAAGTTGAATCAGGATCAAGTTGACCATCTAAACAGTCCCATATCCCCTAAAGAAATAGAAGCAGTTATTAATAGTCTCCCAGCCAAAAAAAAAAAAAGCCCAGGACCAGACGGGTTTAATGCAGACTTCTATCAGACCTTCAAAGAAGACCTAATTCCAGTTCTTCACAAACTATTCCACAAAATAGAAACGGAAGGTACTCTACCCAACTCATTCTATGAAGCCACAATTACTCTGATACCTAAACCACAAAAAGACCCAACAAAGATAAAGAATTTCAGACCAATTTCCCTTATGAATATCGATGCAAAAATCCTCAATAAAGTTCTTGCTAACCGAATCCAAGAACACATCAAAACAATCATCCATCCTGACCAAGTAGGTTTCAACCCAGGGAAGCAGGGATGGTTTAATATACGGAAATCCATCAATGTAATCCAGTATATAAACAAACTCAAAGACAAGAACCACATGATCATCTCCTTAGATGCTGAGAAAGCATTTGACAAAATCCAACACCCATTCATGATAAAAGTCTTAGAAAGATCAGGAATTCAAGGACCATACCTAAACATGTTAAAAGCAATCTACAGCAAACCAATAACCAAAATCAAAGTAAATGGTGAGAAGCTGGAAGCAATCCCACTAAAATCAGGGACTAGACAAGGCTGTCCACTCTCGCCCTACCTATTCAACACTGTACTTGAAGTCCTAGCCAGAGCAATTAGACAACAAAAGGAGATCACAGGGATACAAATTGGAAAGGAAGAAGTCAAAATATCACTTTTTGCAGATGATATGATAGTATATATAAGTGACCCTAAAAATTCCACCAGAGAACTCCTAAGCCTGAAAAACAGCTTCAATGAAGTAGCTGGATATAAAATTAACTCAATTAGGTCAATGGACTTTCTGTACACAAAGGATAAACAGGCTGAGAAAGAAATTAGGGAAACAACACCCTTCTCAATACTCACAAATAATATAAAATACCTTGGCGTGACTCTAACTAATGAAGTGAAAGATCTGTATGATAAGAACTTCAAGTCTCTAAAGAAAGAAATTAAAGAAGATCTCAGAAGATGGAAAGATCTCCCATGCTCATGGACTGGCAGGATCAATATAGTAAAAATGGGTATCTTGCCAAAAGCAATCTACAGATTAAATGCAATCCCCATCAAAATTCCAACTCAATTCTTCAACGAATTAGAAAGGGCAATCGGCAAATTCATCTGGAATAACAAAAAACCAAGGATAGCATAAAACGCTACTCAAGGATAAAAGAACCTCTGGTGGAATCACCAGGCCTGACCTAAAACTGTACTACAGAGCAATTGTGATCAAAACTGCATGGTACTGGTATAGTGACAGACATGTAGACCAATAAAACAGAATTGAAGACCCAAAAATGAACCCACAAAGATATGGTCACTTGATCTTTGACAAGGGAGACAAAACCATCCAGTGGAAAAAAGACAACATTTTCAACAAATGGTGCTGGCACAACTGGCAGTTTTCATGTGGAAGAATGCGAATTGATTCATTTCTATCTCCTTGTACTAAGGGCAAATCTAAGTGGATTAAGGAACTCCACATAAAACTAGAGACACTGAAACTTATAGAGGAGAAAGTAGGGAAAAGCCTTGAAGATATGGGTACAGGGGAAAAATTCCTGAATAGAACAGCAATGGATTGTGCTGTAAGATCAAGAATCGATAAATGGGACCTCATAAAATTGCAAAGCTTCTGCAAAGCAAAAGACACCGTCAATAAGACAAAAAGGCCACCAACTGATTGGGAAAGGATCTTTAGCTATCCCAAATCAGATAGGGGACTAATATCCAATATATATAAAGAACTCAAGAAGGTGGACTCGAGAAAATCAAATAACCCCATTTAAAAATGGGGCTCAGAGTTGAACAAAGAATTCTCACCTGAGGAATACCGAATGGCAGAGAAGCACCTGAAAAAATGTTCAACAACCTTAATCATCCGGGAAATGCAAATCAAAACAACACTGAGATTCCACTTCACTCCAGTCAGAATGGCTAAGATCAAAAACTCAGGTGACAGCATATATGTCGAGGATGTGGTGAAAGGGGAACACTCCTCCATTGTTGATGGGATTGCAAGCTTGTACAACCACTCTGGAAATCAATCTGGTGGTTCCTCAGAAAATTGGACATAATACTACAGGAGGATCCCGCAATACCTCTCCGGGGCATATATCCAGAAGATGTCCCAACCAGTAAGAAGAACACATGCTCCACTATGTTCATAGCAGCCTTATTTATAATAGCCAGAAGCTGGAAAGAACCCAGATGCCCCTCAACAGAGGAATGGATACAGAAAATGTGGTACATTTACACAATGAAATACTACTCAGCTATTTAAAAAATGAATTTATGAAATTCCTAGAAAAATGGATGGACCTGGAGGGTATCATCCTGAGTGAAGTAACCCAATCACAAAGGAACTTGCACAATATGTACTCACTGATAAGTGGATATTAGCCCAGAAACTTAAGATACCCAAGATATAATATAAAACTTGCCAAACGCATGAAATTCAAGAAGAATGAAGACCAAAGTGTGGACACTTTACCCTTTCTTAGAAATGGGAACAAAACACCCATAGAAGGAGTTACAGAGACCAAATTTGGAGCTGTGAGGAAAGGATGGAACATCTAGTGATTACCATATGCAGGGATCCATCCCATAATCAGCTTCCAAATGCTGACACCATTGCATACACTATCAAGATTTCGCTGAAAGGACCCAGATATAGCTCTCTCTTGTGAGACTATGCCGGGGCCTAGCAAACACAGAAGTGGATGATCACAGTCAGCTATTGGATGGGTCAGATGGCCCCTAATGGAGGAGCTAGAGAAATTACCCAAGGAGCTAAAGGGAACTGCAACCCTATAGGTGGAACAACAATATGAACTAACCAGTACCCTGGAGCTCTTGTCTTTAGCTGCATATGTATCAAAAGATGGCCTAGTCGGGCATCACTGCAAAGAGAGGCCCATTGGACTTGCAAACTTTATATGCCCCTGTACAGGGAAACGCCAGGGCCAAAAAGGGGGAGTGGGTGGGTAGGGGATTGGGGTGGTGGGTATGGGGTAACTTTGGGATAGCATTGAAAATGTAAACGAGGAAAATACCTAATTTAAAAAAAAAAAAAAAGAATCCTACTAACAGAAATCAAGACCACTCACCATCATCAGAACGCAGCACTCCCACCCCACCTGGTCCTGGGCACCCAAACACAACCGAAAAGCTAGACCCAGATTTAAAAGCGTATCTCATGATGATGGTATTGGACATCAAGAAGGACTTTAATAACTCACTTAAAGAAATACAGCAGAGCACTGCTAAAGAGTTACAAGTCCTTAAAGAAAAGCAGGAAAACACAAACAAACAGGTAGAAGTCCTTATAGAAAAACAGGAAAACACATCCAAAAAGGTGATGGAAAGGAACAAAACCATACTAGACCTAAAAAGGGAGGTAGACACAATAAAGAAAACCCAAAGTGAGGCAACGTTGGAGATAGAAACCCTAGGAAAGAAATCTGAAACCATAGATGTGAGCATCAGCAACAGAATACAAGAGATGGAAGAGATAAACTCAGGTGCAGAAGATTCCTTAGAGAACATCGGCACAACAATCAAAGAAAATACAAAATGCAAAAGGATCCTAACTCAAAACACCCAGGAACTACAGGACAAAATGAGAAGACCAAACCTATGGATAATAGGAGTTGATGAGAACGAAGATTTTCAACTTAAAGGGCCAGCAAATATCTTCAACAAAATTATAAAAGAAAACTTCCCAAACCTATAGAAAGAGATGCCCATGATCATACAAGAAGCCTACAGAACTCCAAATAGACTGGACCAGAAAAGAAATTCCTTCCGACACATAATAATCAGAAAAACAAATGCACTAAATAAAGATAGAATATTAAAAGCAGTAAGGGAGAAAGGTCAAGTAACACATAAATTCAGGCCTATCAGAATTATTTCTTTTTTAAAATTAGGTATTTTCTTCATTTACATTTCAAATGCTATCTCCAAAACCCCCTAGACCCTCCCCCTACTCCCCTACCCACCTACTCCCACTTCTTGGCGCTGGCGTTCCCCCATACTGAAACATACAAAGTTTGCAAGATGTTGAATCTGCATGAATAAATAAAATACTAATACTAAAAAAAGAATGAATCTAAAATTCAAACTTCTATATGTTTGCTGAACATGAAAATAGAAGGCATTCTTGATTACTTATGTTTGAAGACATATGTGAAGCATTCTTAAGCATTAGGTAAGGTTAGGTGTCATTTATCTGAAGGCCAAGCACAATGAAATGATGTTTTGATGCCTTTATGAGAATACAAAAATCCATGTCTCAAACTAATATTTATAGATTTTGTCAGTTGCATTTAATGTGTTAGTGTTATGAAATATAACATGGCAAGGGAATACCTTTGGTGAGCTCATGCAAGGTGTGCCCCTGAGAAATTATTCCATGCAACAGACCTGGTATAAAATGGATTTATTGGGGGAGGGGAGAAGAGTGAGGAACTGGGGAAGGGATAGAGGCAGACAGACAGAAGAAGCAAAGTCATTAGGTCAGAAAAAGTAGGGCAGAGAACAGATAGAGGGGAAGCTGAGAACAAAGACAGAGACAGAGAGCTCAGAAACAAGAACAATGGGAACAGAGAGAAGGGGCTGGGCCTGGAACAGTGAGATGGGGCTAATCAGTTCTTTTATCCTGCCTCACAATTAGCAGTTTAGTTTGTTTCAAGAAATAAATATACTTTCTGTCAATGAATTTTGTAAGTGAACAGGAAATATTTTCATCTCTCAGAGCTGACAGTGTTAATTTTATAGTGTTTATAGGAGATTTTTTGGGGACTATTTTCTTAAGAACAGTGTAAGCCAGGTATCTTGTCACATTCCTGTATAGCACCTACATGGAATGCTGAACCAAAACATTCTAGACCTTACTAGACATACAAAAAATACTAAGTGCCTATCTCAAAAATAAAATAAATGAAATAAAACCAAACCAATGTGCCTTCTATATTTGTATCTTGTACCTTCGGGAACTAATAAGATAATGAATCAAAAATAAATTTCAATTATCCTTATGAATAAAAATAATTAGAAATGTTAAGAAGGTTAAAAAAATCACTACAGAGAGGGTGGAGGGGTCCTGGGTGGGAAAGCAGACAAGGAGAAGAGGAGAGGAACATGATCAGGTATTGTGGGGGTGGGGAAAAGGACTGAAGAGCTGAGGACCAGCAAAAAGAATGGAAACAGGCATCTTTGATATGTAGGAGGTTAGAAAACGCTCTAGAGTATCCCACAGACCTGGGAGGTGAGAGACTCTCAGGACTCAAAGGGAGGGACCTTAGATGAAATGCCCTGCAGTGGGGAGAGGGAACTTGTAGAGTCCTCCTCCAGTGGAGAGACAGGTCATCAAGTGGAAAGATGGGGTTGCCATCCCACAGTCAATAGCTCTAACCCAGAATTGTTTCTGTCTGAAAGAACTACTGGAAAAAAATGGAGAAAAGCCTAAGGAAAAGGAGATCCAGTGACAGGCGCAAATTGGGATCCAGCTCAATAAGAGGCATCAAGGCCTGACACTATTACTGATGCTATGGTGTGCTCACAAAAATGGGCCTATCATGACTGCCCTCTTAAAGACCCAACCAGCAGGTGAAAGAGTCAGATGCAGAAATTTACATGCAACCAATGGACAGAAGCTGGGAACCCCTGTGGTTGAATTAGGGAAAAGCTAGAAGAAGCTGAGGAAGAGGAGTTGAAGGAGGATGACCAACAGTCTCAAATAACCTGGAACTCCCAGGATCTCTCAGACACTGAGCCACCAACCAGGCAGCATACACCAGCTGATATGAAGCCCCCAACACATATACAGCAGAGGACTGCCAGGTCTGGACTCAGTTAGAGAAGGTGCATTTAACTCTCAAGAGACTTGAGGCCACAGGGAGTAGGGAGGTCTGGTGGGGTGGGGGTAGGATGGTGGGGATATCCTCTTAGAGATGAGGAGTGGGGGTGTGGGAGCATGAGACAAGGAGGTATGGGATGTGGAACAATCAGAGGGTGGACAAGGAGGGGGATAAAATCTGGACTTTAAAAAAAGATAATGGAATAAATTTTAAATAATTCACTACATTAGTGTGTGGAATTTCGGTACAAAGGACTATTTGCCACTCACTTATTCCTTTAGATTTTGTTTGGAAGTTAATATAAAGAGGCTCTTACACTTAAACAAGAAAATGATTAAAGATGTTTAAAAATAAAGGAGTTCTATTTTGACTCTGAAGGTATACCTCCTAGTTAACTTTGTAAACACTTCACAGGGGTTAACTTCCTTCTTAGAATCATCAGAATTACAAGGATTAAAGAGCCTTTCAAACTCTGTTTCATAGGAGACAAAAATGTTAGTGAATTTTTTATTTGGTTACAATGTACCAGCAAGGGAGAAATATGTATGCTTCATTAGTCTGAAGATGGGAAAGGAGAAGAGTACTTCAGAGTATGCTTCATAATGTCTCTTCACCATCTACATCAAAAAGCATATCGTAGTTGTTGGTCTCCATGTTCATCAAACCCTAAAACAGAACAGCACTTCTTACTAAACAAACTCCCAAGGATACAAATATGAAAGATTCTGTGCAAATGATGTATAGATGTGCTATGTTTAGTTAAGCAGGATAATTATATTGTTAATAAACTATGAGGTACATCTGAGGTCAAATTCCCAATTTATCATTTCATGTCTTGAATAATTCCTACAAAGTCATTAGGATTTTACAGATAATATCAGTCACTTCAGTAAGAAATAATTCAAAATAGCAAGTAGTTAAACTTTTTGATTCCTAAAACATATTTCGTTTCCTAAGGACATTTTATGGACCATGTGCAACATACCTCCATGGACTTCTCATGCATGTCTTCAATTGCTTCCAGGGTCTGTCTCTGACTGCATTCGGACAGTTTTAATGCTTCTTGTTCTTTTTGATAATTGTTCTACAAATGTAATATGAAAACATTACTGTAACAATTCTGTTCATTTTTGTTGTTACTGCCATGCAGCATGAATGCTAGGCTAACAACCAAGCACTTAATGTATTTCCAATACTAAAATGTTTACGTGAGCAAAAATAATTCCATATGAAAAGTAAAAGGAATAGTTTTCCAAGTGATTAACATTTTAACAACTATTATGACTAAATATACTTATATTTTTAAGTAACATGAAATACAATTATACTACCAGTTGTGGGTTAATAAAACTTTTTTTTATGAGAAATTGTTTGTCATGCTGCAAAGACTGGCCTTAGCCTCTCAAGTATTTAAGTTTATAGGCATGTACCATGTAAACATGAACTTGGTAAAATCCTAGCCCTGGAAGCTTAACTCTAGCTAGTGTTAATGCTTTTACCATATGGTGGCCACCTTTTTCTAACTAGCAGAAGTAATCCCAGGAGGTGGTTCATTACCTCATCTCTGTATCTAGCCCCCACCTAAGGTGTATGTGCCATGTCTTCTACTTTTTCTTCCTTTCTTAAGGATGCCTTATACTTATTCTTTACTAAGTCCAACATCTTCACTTTTCTCAACTATTGTCAAGAGTTTCAGCAATTGTAACTGTTATTTTAAATTCATGACTTTAGCTGGTCGTCAGTGTAATGCCTATAAAACTAACTTTTATAAAGTTTGAGTTAGAATGATCACAAGATCATGAATAGTCTTGATCACTTAAAGATACTCTGCCTCGAAATAAAGTGTAAAAAGATGTCTGGGGACAAAGTTTAGTGGTAGATTTGTTTTCTCTAGGTTCCAATCTCAAGTAACACATGGAAGAAGTAATATAAATTTCTCTTTGTATTCTTTATGTTGGCAGACAACCATGGTAATTTGCATTTAAAAAAATTAAGACAAACCGTTTCCACCTTTTCTCATTGTGCTACTAGATTCCTATTTTGTCCTTTATTCACTGTGATCAGTTTTGTACCTCACATTTCCACTCAAATCATCCTGATTAAGTACAATGACCTGCACTTTGTGAAGTTTCCCTTTAAAAAATGTACACGTGCATACATATGGAGACAAAGGATTAATATTGGGTGTCTTCTTTGGTTGCATCCCACTGTTTGGGAGACAGGGTCTCAGTGAACCTAGAGCTCATCCATTAGGCTACAACTGGTGGCTAGGAAGCTCTGGGAATATTCTTATCTCTGAACTAAATCTGAGTTTGGTGGTTCTAAAATGCTCACCACCACACCAACTTTTATTGTTGTGGTGCTTTGTTTTTAGTTTTGCTAGTTTGTTTTGTTGTTGGTGGTGTTGGTGGTAGTGGTGGTGGTGGAGGTGTGTGCGTGCATGCTTACTCAGGGAATATAAACTCGAGTCTCCATGCCTACAGTGAGAAAGATTACCAAATAAACCATCTTCCAGCCCTGCAAATCTATTTTATTTGGCCAATTAGCAGCATATGACAAAGTTAGTGAACTTTTCTTCCTTAAATGTTTTCCTTAACTCATGGTACTTTTATTTGTACCAATTGTTCTCTTCCCTTACTGGTTCACTCTCACCCCCCACCCCCACCTCATGCAGAATTACAAATATTGAAGTACTCTGGGAGTCTGTCTTTAGACTCCTCATATACATGGATGATTACTCCCCCTTGAAATTTCATCCAGGGTTCAAGGTTTAAAAATTGCCTTCAATTGGAGTATTCATTTACTTTTTATCTTTATTCCCTATCTCTTTCCAGAACTGACTCATAATGGCGGCTTCCTCAATGCCTTCCCAGGCAGGAATGGGTCTCCTGTTCATTTCAAATTGAATACTTCTCAAACTATTAACCAATGAAATAAAAAATAGTTAATATGTTCATCATCTCAGATCTTACTTGGAAACTATGTGATGACTACAGTCATTGGTACAGTAATGGAGAGATGATCTAAAATAGTTTGGTGATATTCTTCCACAGGAATATTCTGCCAGGGCTGTTGAGAAAGGTTGTTTCTATCCACTGTTGTTACTAAATTTGTACTAAGTTTAGGATTGTAAGAACTGATTTGCCAGTTTGAGTTGGCTTTGGATTATTAACAACAGAGTCCAGATGACACCAGTAAGTAAGCTTTCTCTCTCCTTTCAACTGTACCTGAGGCTGACATAGTGTGCTTCCTTTTGTAGAAACTGGTAATCCTCTCTTCATCTTTTAGAAAAAGTCTGCCTCTTGAAAATTTATAATCTGGTCTACCAGAAAATACCTAGTGGTTTTCATTGATATACTATGTGATCATACTTCTCTGCTTTACAATTCAGTAGGACTAGAACAGAACCAAGGATAGATAGATAATGAAACTTAACTTCATTTCATGTGCCCAACACAAGGCTAGTTTCTCCATTCCTATTTGATACTTAGTTATTCTAGGTTAATTATAAAGTTAGTTATGATACCAACCACTGATTTTTCTTGCTCTTCATTGAATTTCTGTATATCCATATCAAACTTCTGCTCACACAATTTGTTGTTGATCTTCTTTCTGTAAAGCACAGTAATAAAAGCAGTCACATTTCATACCAATATGAAAAAGAACACTCAAAACAAAATAAATTGACCATTTCATACTATAAAAAGAAAAACAGCAGTAAAAAAATTTCTAATGGGAAATCATTATAGTTTTTTTCCCTGAAAGATTATCAGAGAAGTCTTCTTTTATGTTTTAGCTTTTCAAAAATTAAAGAAGTTTTAATACATATATATCTTATTTTAGAAAATTAATTGTATTTCAAAGTATTTTTTAATTATTTTCTATCAAATATAATGTCTAATTTATTTTCTTATATTGATTCAGTTAAGACTTAGTGCAAAACATAAGTAAATTAAAATATACATATTGTCTGCATATGTAATTGATTTTTTTCCATATTGTTAAACATAATAAACAACAAATTACACTTCTACGATTTTGTGCAAGACTTCTGTGTTTCCACAATGAATGTAAATCAAATTTTAAAATCTCATTAACAGGTACTTAAAGTAGAAAATAAAAATTTTCACAGATTTCTAAGAATTAGATTTAGTTTCCTTGAAGGCATGAAGTTATAGGGTTAACTGCTTAGAGAAAATCAAAGACACACATTTTTACTAAAAGCTCAGTAATGTTTTTTTTTTTCAACTTCAGCCACATATAATTTTTAAAATGATACAAATGTGACCCTACCAAACTAACTACTCTACCTCTCCCATTTGTTCGTTTGCCAAAGTCATTCTAATTTCTGGTTGCATTTTTTTTTGAAAGAATCTTTGATATAAGTTTCCATGTGTTTTCTCTTTATGTGACTCCAGGTCCAAGGTGTCTGAAATAATCATCTTATATATATATATGGGCAACAGGCACATATGTGGTGCACATATATACCTGTAAGCAAAACACTAATACACAAATATGTCTGAAAAATAGGTATTAAGAACATTGTTTTTTAAGCCATTTAAGACGTTTTGGGTCTATGATCCTAGTCTAGGAAGCTTAGCAGGAGATTTCCAGTGTAAAGGACAACATAGGTTACATAGGAAAATTCCAGCCAGCCTGACATACATAGTGAGACTATATATCAAAGACAAATTATTATCCTCTAAGAAAGCTCATGCAACATTCAATTACATATAATTTAAAATAGATTCTTTGGGATCTGAGTTTCATTCCCTCAATGGTTAGTAAATTTGTCTTTCACTTTCAGTTACATAATTCATTTTATAAAAATCAGTGAGGGGATTGGTGAGATGATTCATCAGTTAAGAGCACTGGTTCCCTTCCAGAGATCTGAGAATGGATTCCCAGCATCCACAAGGTTGCTCACAACCTATAACTCCAGTTCCAGGGAATTCAATGCCTTCATCTGGCCTCCTCAGGTACAAGACATACAAGCTGTGTACATACACACAATCAAGCAAAACAAACATACCCATAAAATAAAATTTAAAAAAAAATAAGTAATAAGGGTTATATTAAAGAATTCATTTTTCCATTGTGTCATATAAAGAAAAGCACAGAGGAGTTTTAGAAAAGAAACTGACTTAATATAAAATTAATACTGGGTCAAAGAAATACTGTTGCATGTACAGAATTTTGTATACATATCACTTAGCTTTGAATACATGGAATGTAGAAAAGTTTACATCATTTTTTTCCTCTAAAAATCCCTTCAATGCAGTTATGAAGATGCCTCAGTAATAAATAGGGTTTACTGTGAAAGGAGGATGTTCGCAAGTTTGATTCTAGTACCCATTTAGAAAACTAACCATGGATGGTTGCTTCTACAATAGCAGCACTGTGGTAGGCAGAGTGAGAAATGCTAGGACTTGCTTGCTGCTTATCTAGCTACATGTTCAGTGAAAGAGCAGGTCTTAAGGGAATAAGGTGGAAAGAAATAGAGCAAAACCCAACATCCTCCTCTGCCCTCCACATGTGTATATATGCAACACAGACACAAATATACGAAAAAATTAAAATTAAGTTTAATTAATGTCACACCTGTTGAAAAAGCACCATTTTCACTTCTGTACCACAGGCAAAAATAAGTCCATGATGCAAAATCAAAAATATTTGCAAGAGTCCATGTCATGAGTAGATCTTGGGTGCTGACCTAGTCCCACAATACCCAGAGTAAGCTCAAATCCCAGGTGCTCTAACACTCCCAGGATCACAGGAATGGCCCCAACATCAGGAGTAACTGAGTCCCTAAGGATCCAGTGACACAGGAACTCCTGCCGTTCCAGTGGCATGGATTCCTTCTGGTCTGAAACTGCACCTGGATCAGACCTGGGGTACTGGCTCTGCACCCACTCTTAAAACACCCAGAGGGAGCACGATTCCCAGGTATTCTGAAATGCTCAAGATCACAGGATCACAGAGGAAGCTCGACTCCAAGGAGATCAGACACACCCAGGAACACTGGAGTTCTGACAGAAGAGCACAGCTGAGGGCACAATATGTTTCCCAACACCCTGTGTATCTGGGACACCCACAAGAACCAGGGAAACAAAATCATCCTCCCGGCCAGAGGCACAGGTTCCTTGCAGTATGCAACTGTGTCTAGAGAAAACCTAGGGCTCTGGCACCCCACCAAATCTTGCAACACCAAGAAAAAGCTTAACCCCCAGGAGCTCTGACACAGCAGGATCTCAGGAGATTGGTCACACCAGGATTTCAAGATCCAAGAGGCAGCATGACTTCCAGGAGCTCAGACACACCCAAAATATCAGGATCCCAGGATCCCAAGATCTCAGAGATAGCTGGACTCCTATGAGTTCTGACACAACTAGGATTACAGGAGGGACAGGCTCCAGACAGAGACAGCAAGGGAAGGTAGCACCAAAGAAAATGAGATGGCACGAGGTAAGTGCAAGAATATAAGCAATAGCAACCAAGACTAGTCGGCGTCATCAGAAACCAGTTTGGCCACCAGAGCAAGTCTTGAATACCCCAACACATTGGAAAAGAAAGATTCAGATTCAAAATCACATCTCATGATGATGATAGAGGTCTTTAAGAACAAAAATAGTTCCATTAAAGAAATACAGGAAAACAGCTAGAAGTCCTTAAAGAGGAAACACAAAAATCCCTTAAAGAGTTAAAGAAAAAACAATCAAACAGGTAAAGGAATTGAACAAATACCATCTAGATCTAAAAATGGAAATACAGAATAAAAACTCACAAAGAGAGATGAACCTGGAGAAAGAAAACCAAGGAGACATAGATGCAAGCATCTCCAACAGAATACAAGAGATAGAATAGAGAATCTCAGGTACAGAAGATACCATAGAAAACATTGACACAACAGTGAAAGAAAATGCAAAATGCAAAAATCTCCTAACCCTAAACATCCAGGAAATCCAGGACACAATGAGAAGACAAAACCTAAGGAAAATAGGTATAGAAGAGAGAGAAGATTCCCAAGTCAAAGGGCCAGCAAATACCTTCAACAAAATTATAGAAGAAAACTTCCCAAACCTAAAGAAAGATGCACATAAACATACAAGAAGCCTACAGAACTCCAAATAAACTGGACCAGAAAAGAAATTCCTGCTGACACATAATAATCAGAACAACAAATGCACTAAAGATAAAATATTAAAAGCAGTAAGGGAAAAAAGTCAAATAACATAAAAAGGCAGACCTGTTAGAAATACACCAGACTTCTCACCAGAGACTATAAAAGCCAGAAGATTCTGGACAGATGTTATATAGACCCTGAGAGAACACAAAAGCCAGCCCAGGCTACTATACCCAGCAAAACTATCAATTACCGTAGATGGAGAAACCAAAGTATTCCATGATAAAATCAAATTCACACAATATCTTTCCACGAATCCAAACCTTCAAAAAATCGATGGAAAACTACAACACAAGGAGGGAAACACTACACCATACAAAAATCAAGAAAGAAATCTTCTTTCAACAAACCCCAAAGAAGATAGCAATATAAACATAATTCCACCTCAAACAACAAAAGTAACAAGAAACAACTAACAGTCACTGGTCTTTAATATTTCTTCATAGCAATGGACTCAATTCCCCAATAAAAGACATAGAGTAATAGACTGAATACATAAACAGAACCCAGGATTTTGCTGCATACAGGAAACACTCCTTAGTGACAAAGACAGACACTACCTCAGAGGAAAAGTCTGGAAAAAACTTTGCAAGCAAATATTTCCAGGAAACAACATGGAATAGCCATTCTACTATGGAATAAAATCAACTTACAACCAAAACGTTTTTGTTATTGTTTTTTTTATTGTTTTTTTTGTTATTGTTTTTTTTTGTTTTTGTTTTTGTTTTTTAAAGATAAGGACTGTCACTATACTTGTCAAAGGGTGAATCAACAAAGATGAACTCACAATTCTGAACATCCATGCTCCAAATGCAAGGGCAACCAAATTCATAAATGAAACTTTACTAAAGCTCAAAGTATATATTGTACCCTACATAATAATAGTGGGAAACTTCAACACCCCACTCTCAGCAACGGACAGATCCTGGAAACAATAACAAAACAGAGACACTGTGAAACTAACAGAAGTTATGAAACAAATGGTTTTAACAGATATCTATATCTATAGATATCATAGAACATTTTATCATAAAACAAAAGAATGTGCCTTCTTCTCAACACCTCATGATGCCTTCTCCAATACTGACCATATAATGCGTCACAAAACAGGCTTCAACAGATATAAAATATTTAAATAATCCCATGCATCCTATCAAGTCACTACGGACTAAGGCTTATCTTCAATAATAATATAAATAAGCCAGGCATGGGGGCACATGCCTTTAATCCCAGCACTCGGGACACTGAGGCAGGTGGATTTCTGAGTTCAAGGCCAGCCTGGTCTACAAAGTGAGTTCCAGGACAGCCAGGGATACACAGAAAAACCCTGTCTTAACCCCGCAAATAATAATAATAATAATAATAATAATAATAATAATAATAATAATAATAATATTAATAACAATAACAACAACAACAACAACAATAATGATATAAATAATACAAAACCCATATATATACACGTGGTAGTTGAACAACAGTCTAATCAACGATAACTCGGTCATGGAAGAAATTAAAGACTTTTAGAGTTTAATGAAAATGAAGCTACAACATATCCAAACTTATGGGACACAATGAAAGCATTCCTAAGAGAAAAACTAATAGCTCTGAGTGCCTCCAAAAAAGAAACTGGAGAGAACATACACTAGCAGCCTGGCAGCACAGTTAAAAGCTCTAGAACAAAAGGAAGCAAATTCACCCAAGAGGAGTAGAAGGCAGGAAATAATCAAACTCAGGGTTGAAATCAAACAAGTGGAAACAAAAAGAACTATACAAAGAATCAACCAAACCAGGAGCTGGTTCTTTGAGAAAATCAACAAAATAGATAAACCCTTAGGCAGACTAAAGAGAGGGTACAGAGTCAGTATCCAAATTAACAAAACCAGAAATGAAAAGAGAGTCATAACAACAAAATCTTAGGAAAACCGCCCCCCCAAAAAAAATTATCAGATCCTACTATAAGAGCCTATACTTAACAAAACTGGAAAATTTGGATGAAATGGACAACTGTCTAGACAGATATCAGGTACCAATTTAAATCAGGATCAAATAGACCCTGTAAACACTCCTATAACCCCTAAAGAAATAGAAGCAGTCATTAATAGGCTCCCAACCCCCTCACAAAAAATAAAAGCCCAGGATCAGATGAGTTAATACAGAATTCTATCAGACCTTCAAGGAAGACCTAATACCAATACTCTTCAAACTTTTATGCAAAATCAAAAGAGAAGGAACACTATTCAATTTTCTATGAAGCCACAATTACAGTTATACCCAAAACATACAAAAACCCAAATGAAGAAAGGAAACTTGAGACCAGTTTCACTTATGAATATTGATGCAAAAATACTCAATAAAATTCTGGTAAACCCAATCAAAGAACACGTTAAAATGATCATCCTTCATGATCAAATGTTCTTCATCCCAGGGATACAGGGATGGTTCAATATATGGAAATCCATCAGCGTAATCCACTATGTAAAAAATCTTGAGGAAAAAAAAACAGTATTATCTCATTAGATGCTGAGAAATCATTTGCAAAAATTCAATAACTCTTCATGATAAAATTCTTGGAAAGATCAAGAAGTCAAGGCCCATACCTAAACATAATAAAAGCAATATAGAGCAAATCAGTATCCAAAATCAAAATAAATGGAGAGAAACTTGATGCAATCCCACTAATATCAGACAAGACAAGACCACTCTCTTCCTACCTATTCACAGTAGTATATAATATAGTAGTATTTTATAGTACTAGAAGTACTTTCCATAGCAACTATATAACAAAAAGAGGTCAAAGGGATAAAAATTGGAAAGGAAGAATTCAAAATATCACTATTTGCAGATGATATGATAGTATATGTAAGTGACCCCCAAAATTTCAACAGAGAACTCCTAAACCTGATAAACAAATTCAGCAAAGTGGTTGGATATAAAATTAACTGAAGCAAATCAGTAGCTTTCCTCTACTCAAAGGATAAACAGGCTGAAAAAGAAATTATGGATACAACACCCTTCACAATAGTCACAAATTATAATACCTTGCTGTGACTCGAACCAAGCAAGCGAAAGATCTGTATGATAAGAACTTCAAGTCTCTGAAGAAAGAAATTGAAAATCTCAAAAGATGGAAAGATCTCCCATGCTCATAGATTGGCACAATTAATTTAGTAAAAATGGCCATCTTGCCAAAAGCAATCAACAGATTCAATGCAATCTCCATCAAAATTTAAACTCAATTCTTCATAGAGATAGAAAGAGCAATTTGAAAAATCATTTGGAATAATAGAAATCCAGTATATCAAAAAACTATTCTCAACAATAAAAGAACTTCAGGGGGAATCATTCCCGAACTCAAGCTGTATTATAGAGAAATAATGATAAAAATGTATGGTAATGGTACAGATACAATTACTTCATGAAATTCACAGACAAAAGGATGGATCTAAAATATATAATCCTGTGTGAGGTAACCCAATCCCAAAAGTACAAACATGGTATGCACTCACTGATAAGTGGATATTAGTCTAAAAGCTCAGAATACCCAAAATGTAATTCACAGACCACATGAAGCTCAAGAAGAAGGAAGACAAAAGTGTGGGTGTTTCAGTCCTTCTTAGAATGGGGAACAAAATATTCCTGGGACGAAACATGGAGATAAAGTACAGAGCAGAGACTGAAGGAATGACCATCTAGAGTCTGCCCAAACTGTGTATCCATCCCATATGCAGACACCAAACCCAGTCACGATTGTGGATGCCAACAAGTGCTTGCTGACAGGAGCCTAATATGACTTTCTCCTGAGAGGCTCTGACAGAGCTTGGCAAGAACAGAGGCTGATGCTCACAGCCAACCATCAGACTGATCATAGGGTTACCAGTGGAGGAGTTAGAGGAAGGACTGAAGGATTTGAAGGGGTTTGCAACCTTATAGGAAGAACAACAATATGAACGAACCAGACCTCCCAGAGCACCCAGGGACTAAGCCATCAACAAAAGAGGGGGTCCCATGGCTCCAGTGCATATATAGCAGAGGATGGCCTTGTCACACATCAGTGGGAGGAGAGGTCCTTGGCCCTGTGAAGTTTCAATGCCCCAGTGTAGGCAAATGCCAGGGTGGGGAAGTGGGATTGGGTGGGTGGGGGAACAACCTCATGGAAGCACAGGGAGGGATAATGGAATAGGGAGTTTCTGGGGTGAAACCAGGAAAGGGCTATTATTTGAAATGTAAATAAAGATAATATCGAATAATAAATAAATTGAATTAAAATAAAAATATTCACAAAATACTACATATAAATAAGTCATTAAGATGTCATATAGTATATTAATCAATATTATCTAATATATAAATTATGTTAATACTATATAGTTTTAAACAAATTACAAATCCAAAAATGTACCTTCAAAATTTCCCAGTATATTTTATACTGGAGATCTGTGAAGTAATTAAAGGTTAAAAAGTAAGGATGCTGGGGATACTGTTTGATTGCTCAGCTTTTGTCCTACAAGCAGGACGATGAGAGTTTGACCCACAACATTACACCCTCCAAGAAAACCATTCAAATTAAGGATTAATCTTACAGAAATATTGTTTATAGTATATATCATATTTCAATTATTAATATACATTACTTGCTATACAATCAATTAAACTTTTCTGGAAGTACTTACACTAAGAAGGAAATAGTAAGTTTGAACATATTACCGTGTATCTCCAACTACTTCTTCAGGATTTGCATTCCCATCATCATGAGTTACTGGATTCTGTACTGGGTTCGTAATAAAACAAGATATTAAAACAATTATGTTATTTTGAAAATTTCAATGAAATACTTTGTGATCATTCAGGCATAGTGCCAACATTAGGTTTTAAAGCAGATCTATTATTTGCTTAGAAGTTAAACAAAATCAAGTAATGTCTAATTGTCATCTAAAAATATGTTTTAAGCTATTTATTTATATGTTGTGATTAAAGACAAGAGATACAATATGAGATTTTTTATCTCCTTTACAAGCCTAAGAAGAACAACTGAGAAAAAAAGGAAGTGTAACATCAATGCCCATCATTAAATATCTGGTACCTTCCATAAGGTCCAATTCTGAAGCATTCCTAACTTGCTGTTCACCACTTAACAAATTCCAGTTTTCCATTGGTGTCTCTACAGAACGTGCAAAACGCTGCCATTCCTCTGAGAAACTTACGTTTTCTGATTTAAAATAAAAAAGAAATTTTCTCAAGCCATTTGAATAAAAAATCACATAAACTAATAAAATTGAAATATAAAATAACATTAAGGAATGATTTTTACAAAAACAGCACTTCATAATTGCATGAAGGGTTTAAAGATAAAACCATATTTCTATTACCCTCTGATTTAATACTAAAGACATTAGTATTTAAACATGGAACACAATTCTTGGCTTCAAAGATAGCCATTAATAACCTTAACTTTAATATGTACACATTTTTAAAAAGAATTATTTAAGTTGAATAAAGTATCTTGGTCTTCCTTACTATAAAAGAATAGAGGTTTGTTATTTTTTAGTTTAAAACTCTCTCTCTCTCTCTCTCTCTCTCTCTCTCTCTCTCTCTCTCTCTCTCTCTCTCTCTCTTTCTCTCTTACACACACACACACACACAGACACACACACTATGATGGCTTTAACTGTGACTTCAAGTGGGTTTATATCTAAACATAGGAGGATCTGCATGTTGGTCCCATTCCTGCAAGGTTTTTGATAAGTTAGAGCAAATGTGTCTGCATCTCAATCTCCAAATAAAATCATAGTTGCTATTATCACAACCAAGCTCCTCAATCTTTTTCATTGAAATACAAATCTAAATTATAAAGTTCTGGCTGGCTGGACATATATTTCACTGCTACAGCAAGAAGCTCTGGGTTCAATCTTCAACTATGAAAAACCCCCACAAATTTTAAAAGTAAAAAATAAAACAAGCATGTTTCCTCAGGTCCCAGTACATTTGTAAGGCTGAGGACTTCAGTTTCAAGGCCAGTTCAAGCTGCACATGAGGTTTCAGACACTCCTGAGATACAGAGTTAGAGCTTACTTCCCTAAACCAAAACAACACATAAATAAACACAGCCTGGCCTGAAGTATGTCTGAAGTTCCAGCACTTCAGAGGCTGAGAGGAGCCTCGGGATTTTGAGGCCGTTTGGATCCTATATATACAAATTTCGGCAATCTGGCCTTTCAACACCAGGTAGAAGAAAATGAAGACTCGTCTTCAGTTTGTTTTTAATGAATTTCTGTCGGGTAGCAGCAGCACAGAAAAGGTTCTAGTCTGTTTCTGCCACTAACTGACCTCCAGTTTACTCACACTTCACATCCCCAGGCCCAAGGAAGACTTTCGGGGTCTCCAATTCCCTGGCCTTCCTGCTTTCTGCTAGATGCTAGGCTTTTCAAACTCCTGCCCTTAGTGAAGTTCTCCGTTTTTCACCGCAGAGGTCTAAGTGGGTAAAGTCGATTGTGAACCCAGCAGCAGTGCTATCCGGAGTCCAGGGAGGGTCACCTCCTCTCCTTACTCTGGAAGTAACACCTCCGCCCCGCCACATTCACCCCACCCGGACCCCCACCTGAACCATTATTAACCATCTTTTAACAGGTCACTGACTACCTCCACAGAGACTTCCCCCTACCATGCTTCCTCAAGAAACTTCCCTTCCTCAAGAACTCAGCTTCGTGGCCACCACAAAGCATACTGGGTAACAGGGTTTGGGCAGCTGTAAAACAATCTCAGCCAAGCCCCTTGCTGACTGGCCGTGTTTGCACATGCTTACAAAAGTGAGAGAGGCTCTATCAGTCATCTGTCATCCAAGCAGCAAAAAAGAGGTAGTATTTTAGCTGCCACTACTACCCAGAAGCTTTCCATTTTCCAAGTTTGCAATACTAACTTGAAAGTTAAAATAAAATGAACCCCAAAGAAGACTCTCCTACTTTGTTTCAGTTGAAGGGGCTGTTATGTGTATTTCGGATTTGTTTTATTTATTTAACTAACGTGCTTTTGCATGTTTGTATTTGTTCAACATGCATGTCTGGTGCTCATAGAAACTAGAATAGGATGCCAATTCCCCTGGATCTAGAATTACAAATGGTTGTGAGCCATTATATGGGTCCTAGGAACTAAACCTTGGTTTTCGTGCAACAAGTGGTCTTAATTTGAAAGCTATCTTTCCATCCCTGTCCTGTGTGTGTTGTAAGGTATGCTGGATCATTTCTCTCGATAGTTGTTTATTTTTAATATACAGTGGAGATTATAGATATATGACACTTTCCTAATATTGTCTATTTCCAGAAAAAGAAAAAAAAACATAATTTTAAAGGATTCTGTAAATCATAAAAAGAGATTCAGCAAAAATGATGTGTATACATTTCAGTATATGTGTGCAGAAGAAGGCTGTATTCTCAATCATATTCCAACTTACATTTTTTGTTTGTTTTTTTTCCAGACAGGGTTTCTCTGTATAGCCCTGGTTGTCCTGGAACTCAACCTGTAGACCAGGGTTGCCTCAAACATAGAAATCCCCCTGCTTCTGCCTCCCAAACGCTGGGATTAAAGGCATGCGCCACCACTGCCTGATCCAACTTAAATCTTCAGAGACAGGGTCTCTCTGAATCTGCAGCTCACCAACGTCACTAGCCCACCAACGTCACTAGCCTGGCTAGCCAGCTAGCTATCTCTACTTACTGAGCACTGGACTGCAGCCTGCATTTTTAAAGTGGATTCTAGGCCCCCACCTTAAGTCCATATATTTTCAAGGAAAGCACTTTACCAAGTGAGCCATAATTCTAGCCCCTCTGCAAGGTTTGTTATGTTGCTGTAGCCACTGTCTTTTTTTTTTTGGGGGGGGGTGTATTTCTCTAATCATGCCTAAATTTAGGTTCCTAAAATGCTTAATGCTGGTTTTGTTTGTTTCCTTATAATAGCCAATTGCATTTCTTGCTCACTTTACAGTTAATTGGGCAAACTGGAAAAACTAACATTTCATTTGCGAGGCTTATTGCTGTGTTTTATTTGTTTGGTAGGTGTTTTGTTAATTTCATCTGTTGGTTGGGTTTTGTTTTGTTTTGTTTTTTCACCACTGAAGATGAAACTCATAGCTTTTTCATGGTGCTGTACCACTGAGGTACACCTTCAGCTAATCTTTGTTTCTGAATGTTGGGTGAGTAGTCATCTGTATGTGTTTTAAAGAAAACTACAATTACTGTGAAACCTAAAATTATCCTCTTATGCTGTAGGGTTTATAGAGATCTGATGCCATCTTATATCCTCTTCAAACAACAGGCAAATATCTCCAAAAACACCTACCTCCAGATTTATCCAACATACTGTCATGTTCATCTCTGTGAAGAAAGGACAATAAAATTTTAAAGCTAGAAATATAGTGGACTGGTAGAGCATTTGCCTAGCACACACAAAACTTTACACAGGAACTTCTTTTAATTATTTAGAATAAATATATAATGTTTGGTTTGGAACAAATGTCATATGCATATAAAATACATGGCAGACAACCAAAGTGAACCTGAATTATTTACTTTTAACAATTCATACATTTACACCCCACAGTAGTTTATTCATAACTCTCCCACACTTGCTGAGACCCTTCTTCTTCCCAGATGGTCCCCCTCTTATTTTTATTATGTTTCTCCTTTTGTTTGTGTGTATATCTGGGAAGATCCCATGCAGGTGGGTATATTGTCCTAGTTGCTATGTGTTTGTGATGACAAGGAGTTAAGGACCCCAAGCTGGGCTTGAACTCAATATATAGCTTCATCTGACCATGAATTGTTGATTTTCCTGAATCTACTCCTCCAGTGAAGGGATCACAAACACTAATTTTGAAGTACTCTATTGAACTGGGAAAAATTGAAAATATTACCTTATATCTTCATCTGCTTCTACGTGAGGTGGCATATTCTCATGTTTGCCAAATGCTGGCCTCTTTACTATATTGACAATAGAAAATGGAAACATTTGAAAGTATGTATATAAGTAATAGTTAATAAAGTATTTTCAATTTGCATTTCTCTGGAAAAACTGCCCACGTGAGTTTTTCAAACAGCTTTTATAAATGAAATAATTACATCAAGGATATTGAGGATACAAGGAGAAAACAAAACTTAAGGATAATAGGTATAGGTGAGAGGTAAGATTTCAGACTTAAAGGGCCAGTGAATATCTTCAACAAAATTATAGAAGAAAACTTCCCTAACCTAAAGAAAGAGATGCCCATGAACATAAAAGAAGCCTACAGATCCCCAAATACTTTAGACCACAAAAGACATTCCTGCCATCACATAATAATCAAAACACCAAATGCACACAAAAAAGAGAATATTAAAAGCAGTAAGGGAAAACAGTTCAAGTAACATATAAAGGCAGACCTATCAGAATTTCACCTAACTTCTCGCCAGAGACTATGAAAGCCAGACGATCCAGGACAGTTGACATACAGACCCTAAGAGAGCACAAATGCCAGCCAAGGCTACTATACACAGTAAAACTCTTTTACCATAGATGGCGAAACCAAGGTATTCTATGACAAAACCAAAATTACACAATATCTTCCAACAAATCCAGCCCTTCAAAGGATAATGAAGGGAAAACACCAAAACAAGGAGGGAAATTACCTTCTAGAAAAAGCAAGAAAGTAATTTTGCAGCAAACCTAAAAGAAGATGGCCACATGAACAAAATTCCATTTCTAAAAACAAATATAACAGGAACCAACAACGACTTTTTCTTAATATCTCTTAATATCAGTGGACTCAAACACACACACACAAAAAAAAAAAAAAAAAAAAAAAAAAAACAACAAAGGAACTATAAAAAGAATCAACCAAACCAGGAGCTGGTTGTTTGAGAAAATCAACATGTTAGGTAAACCCTTAGCCAGACTCCCTAAAGGGCACAGGGACAGCATCCTAATTAACAAAACCAGAAATGAAAAGGGAGACATAACAACAGAAACTTAGGAAATCCAAAAAATCATCAGATCCTACTACAAAAACCTATACTCAACAAAACTGGAAAATCTGGATGAAATGGACACTTTTCTAGACAGATATCAGGTACCAAATATAATTCAGGATCAGATAAACCATAAAAATACTCCCATAACCCCTAAAGAAATAGAAGCAGTCATTAATAGTCTCCCAAACAAAAAAGCCCAGGATCTGATGGGTTTAGTACAGAATTCTATCAGATCTTCATGAAGACCTAATACCAATACTCTTCAAACCATTATGCAAAATCTAAAGAGAAGGAACATTATTCAATTTGTTCTATGAAGCCAGAATTACAATTATACTCAAACCATACAAAGACCCAATGAAGAAAGGAAACTTCAGACCAATTTCCCTTATGAAAATTGATGCAAAAATATTCAATAAAAGCCTTGCAAACTGAATCCAAGAATACATAAAAATGATCATCCATCATGATCAAGTACACTTGATCCCTGTGATGAGGGATGGTTTAATATACAGAAATCCATCAACTTAATCCACTATAGAACCAAACTCAAAGACAAAAATCACATGATCATTTCATTAGATGCTTAGAAAACATTTGACAAAATACAGAACCCATTCATAGTAAAAGTCCAGGATAGATCAGGAATTCAAAGCCTATACCTAAACATAATAAAAGCAGTAGACAGCAAACCAGTAGCCAACATCAAACTAAATGGTGAGAAACTGGAGGCAATCCCGCTAAAATCAGGGACTAAACAAGGCTGCCCACTTTCTCCCTACCTATTCAACATAGTACTTGAAGTCCTAGTCAGAGCAATTAGACAAAAAAAAGAGAACAAATGAATACAAATTGGAAAGGAAGAAGGCAAAATCTCACTATTTCCAGAAGATATGATAGTATATATAAGTGACCCCAAAAATTACACCAGAGAAATCCTAAATCTGATACACAGCTTCAGTGCAGTAGCTGAATACAAAATTAACTCAAACATATCAGTGGCCTTTCTCTACAAAAAGAATAAACAGGATGAAATAGAAATTAGGGAAACAACACCCTTTACAATAGTCACAAATAATATAAAATACGTTGGTGTGACTCTAACTGAGTAAGTGAAAGAAGGATCTGTATGATAAAAATTTCAAGTCTCTGAAGAAAAATCAAAGAAAATCTCAGAAGTTGGAAAGATTTCCCATGCTCATTGATTGGCAGGATTAATGTAGTAAAAATGGCTATCTTGCCGAAAGCAATGTAAAGATTTAATGCAATCCCCACGAAAATTCCAACACAATTCTTAACTGAGTTAGAAAGGGCTATTTGCAAATTCATCTGGAATAAGAACAAAACCTAGGATACAAAAACTATTCTCAACAATAAAAGAATCACTCCTGGAACCACTGTGCCTGATCTCAAGCTTTACTATAGAGCAATTGTGATAAAAACTGCATGGTACAGGTATACTGATAGACAGGTAGATAAATGGAATAGAACTGAAGACACAGACATGAACCCACACACCTATTGTCACTTGATCATTGACAAAGGAGCAAAAACCATCCAGTGGGAAAAAAGACAACATTTTCAACAAATGGTTCTGGCTCAATTGGCAGTTAGCATGTAAAAGAATGCAAATTGATCTATTTTCATCTCATTGTACAATGCTCAAGTCTAGGTAGATCAAGGAACTCCACATAAAACCAGAGACACTGAAACTTATAGAGGAGGAAGTGGGGAAGAGCCTTGAAGACATGGGCACCGGAGAAAAATTCCTGAACAGAACAGCAATGGCTTGTGCTGTAAGATTAAGAATAGACAAATGTGACCTTATAAAATTGCAAAGCTTCTATAAGTCAAAGGACACTGTCAATAGGACAAGACAGCAACCAATAGATGGGAAAAAATCTTTACCAATCCTAAATCAGATGGGGACTAATATCCAATATATATAAAGAGCTCAAGAATCTGGACTCCAGAAAATCAAATAACCCCATTAAAAAATGGGGACAGAGATAAACAAAGAATTCTCAACTAAGGAAAACCGAATGGCTGAGAAGCACCTAAAAAATGTTCATCATCCTTAATTATCAGGGAAGTGCATGTCAAAATAAACCTGAGATTCCACCTCATACCAGTCAGAATGGCTCAGATCTAAAACTCAGATGACAGCAGATGCTGGCGAGAATGTGGTGAAATAGGAGCACTCCTCCATTGCTGGTGAGATTGCAAGCTGGTAAAACCACTCTGGAAGTCAGTCGGTTGTTTCCTCAGAAAATTGGACATATTTCTACTGGAAGATCCAGCAATACTCCTCCTGGGCATATTCTCAGAAGATATTCCAACTTGTAATAATGACATGCTTCACTATGTTCATAGCATCCTTATTTATAATAGCAAGAAGCTGAAAACAACCCAGATGTCCCTCTTCAGTGGAATGGATACAGAAAATGTGGTACATTTACATAATGAAATACTACACAGCTATTAAAAACAATGAATTCATGAAATTCTTAGACAAATGGATGGATCTGGATGATATCTTCCTAAGGGAGATAACCCAATCACAAAAGAACACACATGATATGCATTCACTGATAAGTGGATATTATCCCAGAAGCTCAGAATAACCAAGATACAATCTGCAAAACCCATGAAACTCAAGAAGAAGGAAGACCAAAGTGTGGATACGTCATTCCTTCTTAGAATGGGAAACAAAATGCCCATGGAAGGAGTTATAGAGAGAAAGTTTGCAGCTGAGACTGAATGAATCCTGAGACTGCCTCACTCAGGGATCAATCCAATAAATAACCAACAAACCCAGACACTATGGCAGATGCCAACAAGAGCTTGGGGACAGGAGACTGATATAGCTGTCTCCTGAGAGGATCTGTCAGTGCCTGACAAATACAGAAGTGAATGCTCACAGACATCCATTGTACTGAGCACAGGGTCCCCAATGATGGAGCTAGAGAAAGTACCCAAGGAGCATAAGGGGTTTGCAGCCCCATAGGAGGATGAACAATATGAACTAACCAGTACCCCCAGAGTTCCCTGGGACTAAAGCACCAATCAAATAAAACAGATGGTGGGACTTATGGCTCCAGCTGCATATGTAGGAGAGGATGGCCTAGTATGTCATCAACGGGAGGAGAGAACCTTGGTACTGTAAAGGTCCTATGCCCCAGTATTAAGGAATGCCTGGGCCAGGAATTGGGGGTGGGTGTTTTGGGGGCAGGGGGAGAGGTTAGAGGAGAGGGGATTTGCAGAGGGGAAATAGAAAAGGGGATAATATTTGAAATGTAAATAAATAAAATATACAATAGAAAAAGGAATGAAATAATTTATTTGCAGGTATTATGAAGTAAATTTATGTTTTCCTAACATATAGGAACAACGTTCATGTCTTTTTCTGGGGTAAAATCATAGCAAGTTATCGTTTCTCAACATATTATGTCTACAGTGCCAAGAGTAGGTATATGCACTGCTAAAACTCGGGTATAGGAATATATAGATATAGGTAAAATTAGAAATGAAGTATATGAAAACTTAGAAAAGACTTCTTCCATTGCAGGTGAGTTGGGAAAGGTCTAATGAACTTCAGGAAACAATCAATACTGAAGACTGGATACCTTCAGAATGAGCCTGCTCTTCTTCTTCATCTGAATCAAAGTCAAGAAGTAATAAGTAACCATCCTTTGGTATCACCCACAGTTTCTTAATAGACATTTTTCTCTTAAGTGCTCAGTTGTCTTCTTAGTTAAAAAATAAAAATAAAAAGGAAAAAAGAAAAAAATGTAGTTATCTAAATCCAAAGGTATCATTTAAATAGTTAAAAATGTCAAAAAGTCAAATAATTATATAATTATCTTAGCTCATTGAAAGATTGTTTCTTTTGTTTTTTAACACTTATATTTTTAATAATTTGTCTTTATCAGAGAGTTTTGCATACATATTCAATAAGGTCACACGTGTACATGTGTGTGTGTGTATGTGTATATGTATGTGTATATGTATACACACACACACACACACACACACACACATACACACACATACACACATATATATATGTGCTTCCCCTTACAATTTCCTTCATGTATCCCATTTATCATGTCCCTCTCCCTCCCAACTTTGTTTTAAAATCTTCTTTAACTTACTTATTTTAAATCCTTCTTTAGAACCCAAGTTAACAATCTGCCATTTCTCAGTTTAAAAAAGGCAAAAACAGGCCAGCCTTTAATACGTGAGTCCTCCCTTTCTCACCAAAAATGATGAGCAAAATGTGTTTGCATTTAAACTTTGAGGCATCTGAATTTTGGTCCTATCTCCCAAAGATTCTTTTTAAACAAAACATCAGCAATTCCGATTTTCAGTATATCTCAGTTTTAAAGTAAATTCATAGTACTATCCAGAAAGATGATGAACATAGTAACTATATATTCATGTCAAGAAGACCCAAATGCTCAGTCTACAACAAATACTCACCACCACTACCCACACAGAAAATCCTTATATTGGAGAAATTTGGGATTGGGGGAAGCCGAGGATTTCAAACATCTGAAGATTGTAAGTTAAAGGCCAGCCCAAGCCAGACCAGTCTGAGCTACAAAGGAAGATCCCATCCTACAGAACTAAAACTGAGAGAAAAAGCTGAACTTGGTGGTCCAAGTCTTTAATCCCAATACATGGGCGATTAGACAGGAGGATCCCTGTTCAGAATCCTTCCCAGATTACTTATTAATCTCTTGTAATGTCTCCTCTTCTTCTTTTCATTCATTCTTCCTACGTCACTCCCCTCTCTGCAATGTCCATACAGTCTATACCAAAGGAACACACCGTAGAGAAGACAATGAAGAGGGAGGAATCCTCAGTGTGTTTTAATTGGATCCCGGACAGCACACAGGGCAAGCGCCAAGTTGGACCCTAAGGCTCCTTACAGCACACAGGACAAGCGCCAAGGCTCCTCACTCACAGCCCCATGCTCCCCCGACCCACAATCCTGCAGCCAGCTCTCTGATCCTATCCCAAGGCCCTATGATAGTGTCCTCCAAGGGTTCACAATCTTCTAAGGCCCTGACCTGTTCAATCCTCTGCCATGAATATGGTCCTCCACCTTCAGTTAACAATCAGAAGCCATAGGAAATGGCGATCATGAGGCATTTCCTCACCTAGTGGCCACCTGGGCCTGATATGCCCCACCCTGTCATACCTCGGTTAACTGTCCAACAACCCTGAGCAGAGCCGATTATCACTTAAAGGTTATCTCAGAGGTGAACACATTCACAACTGCACCCTTCCGTGCTCAACTCCTCAATGGTAAAAAACCATTGTCAGCAGAGATGCCTGGACTGAGGATTCTGAGGACCCTTTGTGATGCAAGCTGGAGAAATCAGGTCTGTGCTGATTGGCTGAATATATCCTGCTCGTGCTTACATGGAGTACCAGGCACCATCGCTTCAAAGGGAGTTTTCAGAAGGTGGGAATGAGCTACTACTGGCTTTAAGACAATTTCTAGGTTTATAAGCCCTTACATACTTGAAAAACTTGAACAAATGTGAAACATATGAAACACTGCAAACGGCACTACTTTATTTCAACAGTAGAGGCTCTTGCATGCCATTTTGGTTTGTATTTATTCATGTGCGTAACATTGAATGTGTGTGGACTCTTTCTGAATGTACATCCGCACACCACAAGAGTTTATTCTGTCCTAAGAGATCAGAAGGGAGCATCCAGATCCCCTATATCCCCTGGTACCCTCCTGTCTCCACCTTCCTAGTACTGACCTTGATTACAAGAACGTGCTAGACCCTTCTGGCCCTCTCTCTCACTTATGCCTCTGTTGCCTACAGAGGCTGGAAGTGTGCACTGATTCTCTGAAACTTTAGCTGTTCATAAATTGTGAGCCACGATGTGGGTGTTTTGTGCCTGGTCATCTGCATAGATCAGGTGCTTTTAACAGAAGAGTCATTTTTCCAAACACTGTTTTGTGCACTTATTTGCATTCCTATGGTTTCTTCAGGTACCAGGCATGCATCTGGTGTGTTTAAATTAATGTTGACCTAACACACACACACACACACACACACACACACACACACACACAAAACCCACTGATATTTTTTAATTTGCATATTTCTCTATAACTCCTTTTGTCCTATTTCACGCCTTGTACAACTTCCTTGTGAGGTGTATTCCTTTTCTTTGTTTTTTGTTTGTTTTCAATTTTTTTACTAGATATTTTTTTCATTTACATTTCAAATGCTATCCTGAAAGTCCCCTATACCCTCCCCCTCCCCGTCCTGCTCCCTTACCCATCCACTCATATTTCTTGGCTCTGGCACTCCCCTGTACTGCAGCATATAAAGTTGGCAAGACCAACGGGCCTCTCTTCCCAGTGATGGCTGACTAGGCCATCTTCTGCTACATATGAAGCTAGAGAAACAAGCTCTGGGGATACTGGTTAGTTCATATTGTTGTTCCACCTATAGGGTTGCAGACCCCTTCTGCTCCTTGAATACTTTCTCTAGCTCCTCCATTAGGACCCTGTGTTCCATCCAATAGATGACATTGAGCATCCACTTCTGTATTTGCCAGGCACTGGCATATCCTCACACAAGACAGCTATATCAGAGTGTGTTCAGCAACATCTTGCTGGCATGTGCAATAGTGTCTGCATTTGGTGGCTAATTATGGAATGGATGCCCGGGTGGGGTAGTCTCTGGATGGTCCATCCTTTCGACTTAGCTCCAAACTTTGTCTCTGTAACTCCTTCCATGGGTATTTTGTTCCCTATTCTAAGGTAGTATGAAGTGTCCATGCGTTGTTTTCCTTCTTGATTTTCTTGTGTGGTTTTTTTTTTTTTTTTTTTTTTTTTTTTTTTTTTTTGCAAATTGTATATTGGGTATTGTAAGTTACTGGGCTAATATCCACTCATCAGTGAGTGCATTTCAAGTGACTTCTTTATGATTGGGTTACCTCACTCATGATGATGTCCTCCAGGTCCATCCATTTGCTTAGGAATTTCATAAATCCACTGTTTTAATAGCTGAGTAGTACTCCATTGTGTAAATGTACCACATTTTCTGTATCCATTCCCCTGTTGAGGGACATCTGGATTCTTTCCAGCTTCTGGCCATTATAAAAACGCTGCCATGAACATACTACTGCAGGTGTCCTTCTCTGGGTATATGCCCAGGAAAGGAATTACTGAATCTTCAGATATTACTATGTCAAATTTTTTGAAAAACTGCCAGACTGATTTCAAGAGTGGTTGTACAAGCTTGCAATCCCACGAGCAAAGGAGGAGTGCTCTTCTTTCTCCACATCCTCGCCAACATCTGAGGTCACCCGAATTTTTGATCTTAGCCATTCTGACTGGTGTGAGGTAGAATCTCAGGGTTGTTTTTATTTGCATTTCCCTGATGGTTAAAGATGCTGAACATTTTTTCAAGTGCATCTCAAACCTTTGGTATTCCTCAGTTGAGAATTCTTTTTTAGCTCTGTACACCATTTTTTTGGGTTATTTGAATTTCTGGAGTCCAGCTTCTTGAGATCTTTGTATATATTGTATATTAATCCCCTATCAGATTTAGGATTGGTAAAAATCCTTTCCCAATCTGTTGGTGGCCTTTTTGTCCTATTGACAGTGTCTTTTATCTTACAGAATCTTTGCAATTTTATCTGGTCCCATTTGTTGATACTTAATCTTACAGCACAAGCCATTGCTGTTCTTTTCAGGAATTTTTTCCACTATGCCCATATCTTCGAGGCTTTTCCTCACTTTCTCCTATATAAAATTCAGTGTCTCTGATTTTATGTGGAGGTCTTTGATCCACTTGACTTAAACTTTGTACAAGGAGATAAGAATGGATCAGTTCTCATTCTTCTACATGATAACCACCTGTTGTGCCAGCACCATTTGTTGAAAATGCTGTCTTTTTTCCACTGGATGGTTTTAGCTCCCTTGTCAGAGATCAAGGGACCATAGGTGTGTGGGTTCATTTCTTTTTTTAAGTTTTATTAGGTATTTATTTCATTTACATTTCCAATGCTATCCCAACAGTCCCCCACACGGTCCCCGACCCACTCCCCCTCCACTTCCCTACCCCACTCCCACTTCTTGGCCCTGATGTTACCCTGTACTGGGGCATATAAAGTTTGCACGACTAATGGGCTCTCTTTCCACTGATGACCGAATAGGTCATTTCTGATACATATGTAGCTAGAGACATGAACTCCGGGGGTTACTGGTTAGTTCATATTGTTGTTCCACTTATAGGGTTGCAGATACTCCCAGTTCCTTGGGTACTTTCTCTAGCTCCTCCATTGGGGGCCCTGTGATCCATCCAATAGTTGACTGTGAGCATCCACTTATGTGTTTGCTAGGCCCCGGGATAGTCTCAGAAGAGACAGCTATATCAGGGTCCTTTCAGCAAAATCTTGCTGGTATAGGCAATGGTGTCAGTGTTTGGAGGCTGATTATGGGATGGATCCCCGGGTATGTCAGTCTCTAGATGGTCCATCCTTTCATCTCAGCTCCAAACTTTGTGTCTGTAACTCCTTCCATGGGTGTTTTGTTCCCAATTCTAAAAAGGGGCAAAGTGTCCACACTTTGGTCTTCGTTCTTCTTGAGTTTCATGTGTTTCGCAAATTGTATCTTATATTTTGGGTATTCTAAGTTTCTGGGATAATATCCACTTATCAGTGAGTACATATTGTGTGAGTTCTTTTGTGATTGGGTTACCTCACTCATGGTGATGCCCTCCAGGTCTATCCATTTGCCTAGGAATTTCATAAATTCATTCTTTTTAATAGCTGATTAGTATTCCATTTTGTAAATGTGCCACATTTTCTGTATCCATTCCTCTGTTGAGGGTCATCTGGGTTCTTTCCAGCTTCTGGCTATTATAAATAAGGCTTCTGTGAACATAGTGGAGCATGTGTCCTTCTTATTGGTTGGAACATCTTCTGGATATATGCCCAGGAGAGTAATTGCATGATCGTCTGGTAGTACTATGTCGAATTTTCTGAGGAACCTCCAGACTGATTTCCAGAGTTGTACAAGCTTGCAAACCCAACAATGGAGGAGTGTTCCTCTTTCTCCACATCCTTGCCAGCATCTGCTGTTACCTGAATTTTTGATCTTAGCCATTCTGACTGGTGGGTTGTAGAATCTCAGGGTGGATTCATTTCTGTGTCTTCAATTCTATTCCATTGATCTACCTGTCTGTTGCTGTACCAGTACCATGCAGTTTTTATCACAATTGTTCTATGGTACAGCTTGAGGTCAGCCATGGTGATTCCCCTAGAGGTTCTTTTATTATTGAAAATAGTTTTTGCTATCCTAGTTTTTTGTTTTTGTTTTTTTTTCTGTTTTTTGTTTTTGTTTTTGTTATTCCAGATGAATTTGCAAATTGCCTTTTCTAGCTCAGTGAAGAATTGAGTTAGAATTTTGATGGGTATTACATTGAATATGTAGATTTTGTTTGGCAAATAGACATTTTTACTATATTAACCCTGCCAATCCATGAGTATGGGAGATCATTTTATCTTCTGAGTTCTTCAATTTCTTTCTTCAGAGACTTGAAGTTCTTGTCATACAGACTTTTCACTTCCGTAGTTACAGTCACACCAATGTATTTTATATTTTTTGACTGTTGTGAAGTGTGTTGTATCCCTAATTTCTTTCTCATCCTCTTTATTCTTTGTGTAGGGAAAGGCCACTGACATGTTTGAGTTAATTGTATATTTAGCTACTGCACTGAAGTTGTGTATCAGGTTTAGGATTTATCTGGTGTAATTTTTGGGGTCACTAATACATGCTATCATATCTTCTGGAAATATTGATATTTTGCCATCTTCCCAATTTATATTTATTTGTTCTCCTTTTGTTGTTGATTTGTTCTCGCTAGGACTTCAAGTACTATGTTGAATAAGTAGGGAGAAAGTGGGCAACCTTGTCTAGTCCCTGATTTTAGTAGGATTGCTTCAAGTTTCTCACCATTTAGTTTGATGTTGGCTACTGGTTTGCTGTCTCTTGCTTTTATTATGTTAGGTATGGGCCTTGAATTCCAGATCTTTCCTCAACTTTTACTATAAATGGTGTAGTATTTTGTCAAATGCTTTCTCAGCATCTTATGAGATGATCATGTGGTTTTTGTCTTTGAGTTTTTTTCTCTAGTAGATTAAGTTGGTGGATTTCTGTATACTTAACTATCCCCGCATCGCAGGGATGAAGACTACTACTTGATCATGATGTATTCTTGGATTCAGTTTTCAAGAATTTTATTGAGTATTTTTGCATTGATATTCATAAGGGAAATTGGTCTGAAGTTTCCTTTCTTCATTGGGTCTTTGTATGGTTAGAGTATAATTGTAATTCTGGCTTCATAGAACAAATTGAATAATGTTCCTTCTCTTTTGATTTTGCATAATATTTTGAATAGTATTGGTATTAGGTCTTCTTGAAGATCTCATGGAGTTTTATACTAAACTCATCAGATCCTGGGCTTTTTTTGTTGTTGTTTGGGAGACTATTGATGACTGCTTCTATCTCTTTAGGGGTTATGGGAGTATTTCCATGGTTTATCTGATCCTGGTTTTAATTTGGTACCTGATATCTGTCTAGATAATTGTACAATTCATCCAGATTTTCCAGTTTTGTTAAGTATAGGCTTTTGTAGTAGGATCTGATGATTTTTTTGGATTTCCTAAATTTCTTTTGGTATGTCTCCCTTTTCATTTCTGGTTTTCATAATTTGGATACTGTCCCTGTGCCCTGTAGTTAGTCTAGCTAAGGGTTTGTCTATCATGTTGATTTTCTCAAACAACTAGCTCCTGGTTTGGTTGATTCTTTTTATAGTTCGTTTTGTTCTTCTTGGTTGATCTCAGTCCTGAGTTTGATTGTTTCCTGCCTTCTATTCCTCTTGGGAGAATTTGCTTCCTTTTGTTCTAGAACTTTTAGTTGTGCTGTCAAGCTGCTCCTGTATCCTCTCTCCAGTTTCTTTTTAGAGGCATTCAAAGCTATGGGTTCTCCTCTTAGGACTGCTTTCATTGTTTCCCATAAGTTTGGGTATGTTGTAGCTTCATTTTCATTAAACTCTAAAATGTCTTTAATTTCTTTCTTTATTTCTTACTTGACAGAGTTATCATAGAGTAGATTGTTGTTCACCTTCCACGTATATGTGAGTTTTCTATTATTTATAGTTTTATTGAAGATCAGCCTTAGTCTGTGGTGATCTGATAGGATGCATGTGATTATTTCAATATTTTTATATCTGTTGATGCATGTTTTGTTATTGATTATATGGTCAATTTTGGAGAAGGCATCATGAGGTGCTGAGAAGAAGGGATATCCTTTTGGTTTAGGATACAATGTTCTATAGACATCAACTAAATCCATTTGTTTCATAATTTCTGTTACTTTTATTGTGTGTCTGTTTAGGTTTTGTTTCCAGAATCTGCCCATTGATGAGAGAGGGTTGTTGAAGTCTTCCACTATTATAGTGTGCAGTGCAATGTGTGTTTTGAGCTTTACTAAAATTTCTTTTATGAATGTGGATGCCTTTGCATTTGGAGCATAGAAGTTTAAAATTGAGATTTCATCTTGGTAGATTTTATCTTTTGTGAGTATGATTCCCACCACCTTGTCTTTTTTGATAACTTTGGGTTGGAAGTCAATATTATTCCATATTAGAATGGATACTCCATCTTGTTTCTTGGGACCATTTGCTTAGAAAATTATTTTCCAGCCTTTTACTCTGAATTACTGTCTTTCTTTGTCCCTGAGGTGGGTTTACTGCAAGCAGCAAAATGTTGGGTCCTGTTTTTGTAGCCAGTCTATTAGTCTATGTCTTTTATTGGGGAAGTGAGTCCATTGATGCTAAGAGAAATTAAAGAAAAGTAATTGTTGCTTCCTGTTATTATTGTTGTTAAAGTTGCGATTTTGTTCTTGCGGCTGTCTTCTTTTAGGTTTGTTGAAGGATTACTTTCTTGCTTTTTCTAGGGTGTAGTTTCCATCATTGTGTTGGTGTTTTCCCATTAATATCCTTTGAAGGACTAGATTCGTGGAAAGATATTGTGTGAAATTGTTTTTGTCATGGAATACTTGGGTTAATCCATCTATGGTAATTGATTGTTTTGCTGGGTACAGTAGCCTAGGCTAAAATTTGTGTTCTCTTTGTGTCTGTATAACATCTGTCCATGATCTTCTGGTTCTCACAGTCTCTGATGAGAAGTCTGGAGTAATTCTAATAGTTCTGCCTGTATATGTTACTTGAGCTTTTCCCCTTACTGCTTTTGATATTCTTTCTTTATTTAGTGCATTTGTTGTTCTGATTATTATGTGTCAGGAGGAATTTCTTTTCTGGTCTAGTCTATTTGGAGTTTTGTATGCTTCTTGAATGGTCATGGCCATCTCTTTCTTAAGGTATGGGAAGTTTTCTTATATATTTTTTGATGATATTTCCTGGACCTTTAAGTTGAAATTCTTCATTCTCATCTACACCTATGTGGTCTGTGAATTTTTTCATGGGCATTCCGAACTTCTGGGCTAATGTCTACTCATCAGTGAGTGCATATCATGTGTTTTGTGATTGGGTTACCTCCCTCAAGATGTTATCCTCCAGAGACATCCATTTGCCTAAGAATTTAATAAATTAATTTTTAATAGTTGAGTAGTATTCTATTGTATAAATATACCACATTTTCTTTATCCATTCCTCTGTTGAAGGACATCTGGGTTCTTTCCAGTTTCTGGCTATTATAAATAAGACAGCTATGAACATAGTGGAGCATGTGACCTTATTACAAATTGGAACATCTTCTGGGTTCATGTCTAGGAGTGGTATAGCTGGGTCCTTAGGTAGTACTGTGTCCAATTTTCTGAGGAACCACCAAAAGGATTCCCAGAGTGGTTGTACCAGCTTGCAACCCCACCAGCAATGGAGGAGTATTTCTCTTTCTCCACATCCTTGCCAGCATCTGCTGTCACCTGAGTTTTTGATCTTAGCCATTCTGAATGTCGTGAGGTGGAATATCAGGGTTGTTTTGATTTCCATTTCCTTGATGACTAATGATGTTGAACATTTCTTTAGGTGCTTCTCAGCCACTAGATATTCCCTAGTTGAGAATTCTTTGTTTAGCTCTGTACCCCATTTTTAATAGGGTCATTTTTTCTCTGGCATCTAACTTTTTCAGTTCTTTGTATATACTGGATTTTAGGTTTCTATTTGTTGTAGGATTGTTAATTTTTTTTTCCCATTCTGTTGGTTTCCATTTTGTCTTATTGACAGTGTCCTTTGCCTTACAGAAGCTTTGCAATTTTATGAGGTCCCATTTGTTAACTCTTGTTGTTCAGGAAATTTTCCCCTGTGCCCATGTGCCCAAGACTCTTCCCCACTTACTTTTCTATTAGTTTCAATGTATCTGGTTTTATGAGGAGGTCCTTGATCCATTTGGAATTGAGCTTTGTACGAGGGAGGCAAGAATGGATCAATTTGCACTTTTCTACAAGCTAACTTCTACTTGAAACAGCACCATCTGTTGAAAATGCTGTCTTTTTTCTACTGGATTATTTTTAGCTCCCTTGTCAAAGAACACGTGAACATATGTGTGTTGACTCATTTCTAGTTCTTCAATCCCATTCCACTGGTCTACATGCCTGTCTCTGTACCAATACCATGCAGTTTTTTGTTTTTTTTTTTTTTTTTTTTTTAATTACAATTGCTCTGTAATACAACTTGAGGTCAGGGAATGTGGTTCCACCAGAAGTTCTTTTATTGTTGAGAATAGTTTACACTATCCTAGGTTTTTTGTTATTCCCAATGAATTTTCAAATTGTTGTTTCTTTTGAGATATCCCCCACTCTAGTTCTTCAGGACCCGCATGACGACCAAGCTGTACATCTATTACCTTTAAGCTGAGAGGCCTAGATCCAGCCTGTGTATTTTGTTAGTTACTTAGAAGCAGAATAGTTAATATAGTTTGTTGTTCAGGAGCTTTGGCTTTATTCTTGCATTATTTGTTTATCTCTCTCATGCAACTATACACTTAGCATGTGCACACTACACATTCAACTCCCAAAGTGAATTCCATCAAATCTCCAAACTCACAAGTTATCAATGAGTAGTCCACTGATTCCTATGTCTTTCTATGGTGCTTTTTAACAATTGGAAAAGATTGACAATCCATGTGTAATCTCTATCAATCATGGTCTAATCTCTCAGTAAGCAAAATGCATGAGAGGTATTTGGATACTCAGTCTTTATCCCCTACTATCTTTTTATCTTCTATTTTTATTTTATACCAACCCCAATTCCCCTTCTAGCTTTTGCACCAGTCACAATGTATTATGATGCAATCCTCCTAAGGCCAATGATACTCAGGCTTTTATGTCTCCAGGAACACACTATTTTAACTGTTTGGTCTTTTGTTACCTTATCTGCCTAAAAATTAATAATCATTATTTCATATCAATTGGTTCTATTTATACACACTGTGCATATATGTTATGTGATTATTATTATTAAAAAGGCATATTTTTTATATTTTCAAAGGACTCTGTTGGATAAAGGTGAAGATTAGATTCCCCCAGAAATGATCATGTATGACACAGCAGAAATATACTGAGACTTCAAAGTCTCCAGCTGTGCCAACCAAGTTCTCTTTCACACATAGTCTGTCTTTCTATGTTTCCATAATATTTTTATATTCTTTTTTTCATTGGTCCTTTTTTTCCTTTGTTCTGAGATCCAGTGAAGTCAGAAAAATGTTATTTTTCATCTTTATTTAAAGAGCATATTATTATTATTACCATTATCATTGTTTTATTTACATCTCAAATACTGTCCTGCTCCTGCACCCCCTTGCACAGTTCTTCACCTTATTCCCTTTCACTTTGCCTCTGAGATGGGTATCACCATGGGCATCCCCCTTCCCTGGGTCTGCAACTCTTTACAGGATTAGGCAGAACCTCTCCCACTAAGGCCAGTCGAGGCAGTCCACTGCTACATATATATTGGTGGCCTCAGACCAGACTTATTTCCTCTTTGATTGGTGACCTAGTCTTTGGGAGCTCCCAGTGGTACACATTAGTTGACACTGTTGGTCTTCCATGTTGCCAACCCCTTCAGTTTTTTCATTCCTCCCCCTAAATCTTCCATACATGTCTCTGACCTCAGTCTAGTAGTTGGATATATGCATCTACATCTGTCTCATTCAGTTGTTGGTATAGCATCTCAGAGGACATCCTTGCTAGGCTCCTCTCTGAAAGTACAACAGAGCATCAGTAATACTGTCAGGGTTTGGTACCTGCCCATGGGATAGATCCCAAGTTGGGCTGGTCACTGGTCTGCCATTCCTTTAGTTATTACTTCATTTCCCCCTGCATTTCTTTTACATAGGAACAATTTTAGGTTGAAAATGTATAGACTCAATACAATTTCCATCACTATTCCAATAAAATTCCTCACAGACTTGGAAAGAACAATTTTCAACTTCATATGGGAAAACAAAAAACTAGGATAGCCAAAACAATTCTGAACAATAAAAGAATATCTAGAAGAATCACTTAAGAAATATTAATAATAATAATAATAATAATAATAATAACCCACATGGAGTTGGTACAGAGACAGACAGGTTGATCAATGAGATAAAAAACGAAAACCTAGGAATAAACACATACACCTATGGACACTTGATCTTTGACAAAAAAAGCTAAAACCATACAGTGGAAAAAAATAAGGCATCAACAAATGGTGCTTGTCTAACTGGCAGTCTGCCTGTAGAAGAATGCAAACTGATTCATATTTATCACCATGCACAAAGCTTACATTCAAGTGGATCAAGGACCTCAACATGAAATCAGATACACTGAATTTAATAGAAGAGAAAGTGGAAAATAAACTCGAATACATTGGCATAGTTAGAAATTTCCTGAATATAACTCACCAATAGCTGAGGCTCTAAGACCAACAATCCATAAATGGGACCTCATGGAACTGCAAAACTTCTGTAAGGCAAAGGACACTCTCAACAAGACAAAAAGCAAGGTACAGAAAATGTTAGTGTGTGTAGTCTTACTTCAACTAGATAAAACAAGTCTGTTTATTAGGAAATATGTTATCATATCTTGACCATTGTATCAAGGCCTGTAGTATTTTCAGAGGACTGTTACTATAAACTCACTTGTTATTACCTTGTATCTGGTAGCTTATTTGTACCATTTATAGCACTTGTCCTCAACCTTCCTAATGCTGGCAATCCTTTAATACTGTTCTGTGGTCACCCCAAACAAATATATATATATATATATATATATATATATATATATATATATATATATTTGTTGCTTCTTTTATAATTGTAATTAAAAAAAATGTTTCATCTGTTCATGGTAAAATGTTTTATCAAGGTTGTGCAGAACAATGGAGACTCCTTTATAGCCAATTATAATGTAACCCTAAAAGGAAAGAGTATGTTAATATCTCAAATTTGGTTCCTATTGAAACAAAGAAAACTAAATTCAAGACTTTAAAGCCTTACCCAGAAAGTTTATTCAAGGTCCATGTCTCATGCAGCTTGCTAGTTAGGAGGGCTTTTTGGGCTTAGAGCAAAGAACAATAGCTGTAAAGTCATCCCAGGAACCAACTAGCCTTTGAGGTAAGAAAGGCATGCAAGGATAATCCTGCAGACAAGCTCAAGATGAGTAGTGGACCACCTGCTGATATGGTTTGAGCTTAGCCAGATGTCCTGCCCACCAAGATAAACACCCTCCCTTTAGAGTTACTCTCTGATGTTTAAATTGCCCATTTGTGTGTAACTGTGCCAATTCTTCCACTACCCCCACTCCTTTATTATATAAACTTTTATATTTTATTTACCAATGAAGTTCTTTTCGTGGTTTTAATGTACATGTTGAATATAATATTATATGCTATGTTGGTTTGGTTTTATCAATATAAGCTTTATTTATTCGTGGAACCTGCTACCTTAAGATACATATCTTTATTAAAAATTAAATTTAGATAAATATTACTTCAATTGTTTTCCCATCAGTGCTTATTAGTGTAAGAGTAGTATTAAGTATCCTTTGGTTTTCAAAGTACCTTAATGACATTTCATTTTTTGTTACTGCCAAATGATTTCAATGGTGTTCATTTTTCTTTTATTTTTATCAGTTTCTCTCCTAGTACTCTGTTCCTCCATCTTTCTCATGCACTCACTCATTCCTCCTGTTTTCATCCGCACCTGACTCAAATCTACCTACAAAATTTGTTTCCCTTCCTAAGGAGATCAATAAGTTCCCCCTCCTTGAGCTCTTCATGTTTTGCTTAGGCTCGCTGTATCTGAGGATTGTAGTATTATTTTCCTTTAAAGAAAAACGAATGTTCAAATATAAATGAGTACATTCCATGTGTGTTTTCCTGTGTCTGGGTTACCTCATTCAGTATAATTTTTTCTACTTCCATCCATTTGTCTTCAAATTTAAGGATGGTATCTTTTTTTTTTTTCCTCACAGAATAGTGTTCCATTGTGTATATTCACCACTTTTTCTTTATTTACTATTCAGTTGAGGGACATCTAGGTTGTTTACAATTTCTGGCCACTATGAGTATAGCTGCAATGAAGATGATTAAGGAAGTATCCTTGTGGTAATATGGAGAGTATTCTGGGTGTATGCTCAAAATAGGTATATCTGGATCTTGAGACAAAACAGTTTCCCATAGTCTGAGGAACCATTATGTTGATTTTCATAGTGGCTGTACTAGTTTGCTCTTTTTTTTCCATTTTTATTAGGTATTTAGCTCATTTACATTTCCAATGCTATACCAAAAGTCCCCCATACCCATGCACCCCCACTCCCCTACCCGCCCACTCCCCCTTTTTGGCCCTGGCGTTCCCCTGTACTGGGGCATATAAAGTTTGCGTGTCCAATGGGCCTCTCTTTCCAGTGATGGCCGACTAGGCCATCTTTTCATACATATGCAGCTAGAGTCAAGAGCTCCGGGGTACTGATTAGTTCATAATGTTGATCCACCTATAGGGTTGCAGATCCCTTTAGCTCCTTGGGTACTTTCTCTAGCTCCTCCATTGGGAGCCCTATGATCCATCCATTAGCTGACTGTGAGCATCCACTTCTGTGTTTGCTAGGCCCCGGCATACTCTCACATGAGACAGCTACATCTGGGTCCTTTCGATAAAATCTTGCTAGTGTATGCAATTTTGTCAGCGTTTGGATGCTGATTATGGGGTGGATCCCTGGATATGGCAGTCTCTACATGGTCCATCCTTTCATCTCAGCTCCAACCCTTGTCTCTGTAACTCCTTCCAAGGGTGTTTTGTTCCCACTTCTAAGGAGGGACATAGTGTCCACACTTCAGTCTTCATTTTTCTTGAGTTTCATGTGTTTAGGAAATTGTATCTTATATCTTGGGTATCCTAGGTTTTGGGCTCATATCCACTTAACAGTGAGTACATATTGTGTGAGTTCCTTTGTGAATGTGTTACCTCACTCAGGATGATGCCCTCCAGGTCCATCCATTTGGCTAGGAATTTCATAAATTCATTCTTTTTAATAGCTGAGTAGTACTCCATTGTGTAGATATACCACATTTTCTGTATCCATTCCTCTGTTGAGGGGCATCTGGGTTCTTTCCAGCTTCTGGCTATTATAAATAAGGCTGCTATGAACATAGTGGAGCATGTGTCCTTCTTATCAGTTGGGGCATCTTCTGGATATATGTCCAGGAGATGTATTGCTGCATCCTCCGGTAGTACTATGTCCAATTTTCTGAGGAACCGCCAGACTGATTTCCAGAGTGGTTGTACAAGCTTACAATCCCACCAACAATGGAGGAGTGTTCCTCTTTCTCCACATCCTCACCAGCATCTGCTGTCACCTGAATTTTTGATCTTAGCCATTCTGACTGGTGTGAGGTGGAATCTCAGGGTTGTTTTGATTTGCATTTCCTTGATGATTAAGGATGTTGAACATTTTTTCAGGTGCTTCTCTGCCATTCGGTATTCCTCAGGTGAGATTTCTTTGTTTAGCTCTGAGCCCCATTTTTAATGTGGTTATTTGATGGATACTTCAATGAATCTTAGAAGTTGGGAACAAAAGAGCGATGGAAGTAGTTACAGAGACAAAATGTGGAATGGAGACTGAAGAAATGACCATCCAGAGACTGATTTACCTGGGGATCCATCTGTGATGGTTTGTATATTCTTGGACCAGGGAGTGGCACCATTTGGAAGTGTGGCCTTGTTGGAATAGGTGTGACCTGGTTGGAGTAGGTGTGTCACTGTGGTTTTGGGCATAAGATCCTCACCTTAGTTTCCTGGAAGTCAGTCTTCTACTAGTAGCCTTTGGATGAAGATGTAGAACTCTCAGCTCCTCCTGCACCATGCCTGCCTGAATGCTGCCATGCTCCCACCTTTATGGTAATGAATTGAAACTCTGAATCTATAAGCCAGCCCCAATTAAATGTTGGTTTTTGATAAGACTTGCCTTGGTCATGGTTTATGTTCACAGCCATAAAACCCTAACTAATATACCATCTCATATACAATCACCAAACCCAGACACTGTTGTGGATGCCAACAACTGCTTACTGACAGGAGCCTGATATAGCTCTCTCCTGTCAGGCTCTGCCAGAACCTAACAAATACATAAGTGGATCCTCACAGCCATGCACATAGGGTCCCCATTAAAGAAGCTAGAGAAAGGACCTAAGGAGCTGAAGAGTTTGATGACCCATAATAGGAACAACAAAATGAACTAGCCAGTACCCCCAGAGCTCCCAGGCACTAAACCACCAACCAAAGAGCACATATGGTGGGACTCGTGGTTCCAGCTGCATATACAGAACAGAATGGCCTAGATAGACATCAATGTGGGGAGAGGCCCTTTGTCCTATGAATGTTCTATGACTCAATGTGGGGGGAATGCCAGGGCCAGGAAGCTGGAGTGGCTGGGTTGATAAGGAAGGGGAGAGAGGATAAGGGGTGGGTGTTTTTCAGAGAGGGAACCAGAAAAGGGGATACCATTTGAAATGTATATAAAGAAAATATCCAATAAAATATTAGAGAAATTTCATATTAGCACTTTAAAAGAACACCCAAAAAAGCTCTAGAACAAAAAGAAAAAAATGACACCCAAAAGAAATGGTGGCATGAAATAGCAAAACTTGGGGTGGAAATCAATAGAATAGAAAGAGAAAAATATTTTTAAAATCCATGAAATAAGTATTGGTTCTTTGACAAGATCACTAAGATCAAAAACTCTTATCCAAATTAACTAAAAGACAAAGAAATAATATCCAAATTATTAAAACCAGAAATCAAGAGCAGGACATAACAGACACCTGATAATTTGGAAAGATTACCAAAATGCTTTCATCTTACCATAAGGATACTTGCTCAACCATGTTAATTGCTGCTGTATTCATAATAGTCAGTAACTGGAAACAATCTGCATGTCCATAAGCTGAAGAGTTTGTAAAAATGTCGTATATCTATACAATGGAATATTACTCACCTGTTATGAAAAAATTGACATAAGGAATCTGCAGGCAAATGCATGGAAATAGAAAAAAATCTTCCTGAGTAAAATAACCTAGTCCAATTAAGATAGATATGCTATGTATTGATTTATATGTTGATATTGACTGGGCTGTATTGTTTTTGTCAACTTGCCACAAAGTAAAGTCATCTGAGAGAAGGAAACCTCATTTGATAAAATGTCCATAAGATTAGGCTGTTCAGGCAAGACTGTAGGGCATTTTCTTAATAAGTGTTTGATGGGGAGGGATCCTGTCCATTGTTTTTACTACCATCAATGTGCTTGTGGTTATGAGTTATCTATGAGAAAGCAGACAGAGCAAATCATGTGGAACCAGCCACTAAACAGTATCCATCCATGATCTTTGTATCAGTTCCAGCCTCCAGGTTCCTGGCCCATTTCAGTTCCTGTTCTGTCTGTCTTCAATGATGAACAACAATGAAGAAGTGTAACCCAAAGAAGTCCTACCCTCCAGCAACTTGCTCTTTTGTCATAGTGTTTTGTGACAGCAATAGAAACACTAAGACATTCAACATTACATAAGTGATGACCAGTATATAATTGGTAGATCCACGGAAGTTAGATATAGAGGAAGGGACTGGCACAAACCCATGGATGCCCATGGTATGGGGAAATAGAATGGTTTTATTAGTGGACAAAGGTGGACAAGAAAGAGATCAGGTGACATGGTGGAGGGAGATGGCGTTGAGGAAGGGAATGCAGGGAGAGATAGTTGAAAGAGAGGGACATTTGATGAATGATGAGAGAAAAGAAGTAGATTTGGAAGCGAGGGGAAGTGGAAAAAGAACTGTGGGAGTAAAATTTTTGGGGACAGTAAGCAGGGTAATATTATATGAGAAATTACTTTACTTTAAATTTTACTACAAAGAAAAAAAAATAAACATGGCAGAGGGGCTCTCAGGACTGTACATTTTACCTCTGAACTATTGGGCTTTGATGGATTCTTGGTGAGGTGAACCATATAAAAATTGAAGTATACACATTCCATGAGTGACAGGGGCAATCGATGATACACATAAGTGGATGCTCACAGTCAGCTATTGGATGGATCACAGGGCCCCCAATGGAGGAGCTAGAGAAACCACCCAAGGAACTAAAGGGATCTGCAACCCTATACTGGAACAACATTATGAACTAACCAGTACCCCAGAGCTCTTGACTCCTGCTGCATATGTATCAAAAGATGGCCTAGTTGGCCATCACTGGAAAGAGAGGCCCATTGGGCTTGCAAACTCTATATGCCCCAGTACAGGGGAACTCCAGGGCCAAAAAGGGTCGGTAGGGGATTGGTGGGGAGGGTATGGGGCACTTTTGGGATAGCATTGGAAATTTAAGTTAGGAAAATGCCTAATTTAAAAAAATATTTTTATAGCATTATTTTTTGAGATAAATAATAAAGTAATTGACCTTTTTTTTTATAACAGCAAATAGCAGTCTACCAGTAAGAGTAACTGGCTGAAAAAAAAAAGTTACCTTGCTTGCTTACACATGGTTAATCTATAAAAAGTTGCTTAGATATAAATATATGTATTCTAGGAGAAAATTTGTTTTTTTATCCATAATTTATAAACAGATCATTGTGGGAATATATTTGGAAGATGCTTTTCCTCACATATACTCATAATTATTCACGAGAAGAAAACAACAAGTAATCACCTTGCATTTTATAATACGTGAAAGATTTTACACAGATAAGTAAGCAGTGTGAGAAAAGTAAAGTTGGAGCTGTGTTCCATATCAAATATGAGTATATATGTAAAGCGGTTGATGCTTTGCTCTATCCATCAAAATATACATGTAAAATTGCTTGTGACTCTTAAAGCTTGCTTTTTCACCAAGTGTGTAAATATGTCAGAAATAAGATCATGGGCACTGAAAACAGGGTTATAGTTGCATTATGCTTCATTAGGGGATTACAACATCCAGAACTGGACATTGGCCTGGTACCCTCAGCTATCAGGATGACCACCGAGTATAAGGAAAACCCCAAGACAGTCATTTTTAACAGCATTGTGATAACACCATGGTGTTGAGGTAAATCTCCTCCCAAATATGCCCCAGCAATGAAAACACAACTCAGTTAATATGATTACATGCTTTGCACCAAGATTGGACAGATCTACCACTATGCTACCATCTTCCACAGCTTATGAGACCCCTTAGAACTTGCAGTTTCCCCAGGCGATGGGCTTCTGCTCTGCTTTTCTTTGTTTTCCTCCACCTCTGCATCCTCTCCCTCTTCCATTTTCTCCTTCTTCTCTCTCCCACCTTCCACTCCACCTTCCCTTTATCTGCCCAATCATCAGCTTTCCTTTATTTTACAAATTAAGGTGGGAAGCAGGTTTATAGGAAATGACCTGAGTGCTGACTAACTCCTTGTTTGCAGCCACTCACAGGAGAATGGAGTTAATATCAAATATAATTATCCCCATGGCTACCCACAACGTTTCCCCCTTTCTGTCCAATTAAAAGACTATTTTATCTCAGATACAATAGAACATAACTATTACTATTTTGTTATTTATAAATTACAAGAGACCAAACACCCAGTTCATTATGGTTGTTAATTAAATAGAACCTCTGTCATCTATCCTTAGGTAAAGCCACGTTCTGCGCCTGGCTATCACCGGGCTTTAGATACAATGCCATCTGAAAAACATCCTCTCAAATCTGTTCCTCTTAAAGTAAAAAGCGTCAGTTCTCTAGGAGACTATGTAGTTTTTCAACCCCATCAGAAATTCAAGAACCACTGATATTAACTGAAAATATATAGGAAGCCTAAAACAGCTTCCAAAACTTAGCTAATTTATAGAGACAACTGATCACCTGGATAGTCTCTTACTTCAACACATTGGAGCATCGGTATTCAGCCTACTGGCCAGGGTCATCTGACAGACTTTCAGATACATTAATATTAAGGACTAGCCTACTCTGTCTCATAAGAATTAAGCTGTCCTAACCTGTAATTGTATCCTTTCTTTGAACTGTATTATATCTGTAGATGAAATGAGGCAATTCTTGCCTAGTGTTTATTTTGTCACAAATGGAGTACCTCAAAGATATTCAGTTTCTTCTTTGAATCAAAGAAGGGAAAGCTGTCAGCAGCAGACTTGTATTAACAACATGTGAATAAATAATATTAAAGCTCACATTCTGTGGACTTCTGAAGTTTTGAAAACCAGCTATCTATGTGAAGTAATCTAGACTGTTGTCTGTTAACTAATCTCAGCCATTTCTAATTAAAATAACTGAAAACACCCAAACAATAACCTCATAACCATGGATTTCCTATTTGGCCCTTAACTCACCTGCTTAAACATCTCAGATCTGATTATAATAGCAGCAATAGAAGGACTGGGTCTAAGCCCTGAACTTAAAAATTTTTAGTATCTAAAACAACCTATAATAACCACCCCCAAACCTGAAGCTTAGGGAACTTGGATGACAACTCTTCATGACTTCTTCAAGCTGAATATGGGTGTTAAGATACATTAGAAAGTAGGGGGAAGAGTAGGGAAATATGAGAGTTAGTTCACCTTATGAAGGACATACCAATGATTGTATTCATCACTGATGTCTCTGTTCTGACTGGATACAGATGAAAATCCAAGACAACGGGGGTTCAGGGAGGTCAGTTCAGCACGTCTGATGATGAAATTCACCAAGGCTGTATATTCTGTAATATATAAATCTCAAAACAAAATTTTAGTATCATCAAGATGAACTTTGTGCTGGCTAGTTTTGTGTCAACTTGACACAGCTGGAGTTATCACAGAGAAAGGAGCTTCAGTTGGGGAAATGCCTCCATGAGATACAACTGTAAGGCACTTTCTCAATTAGTGATCAAGGGGGAAAGGCCCCTTGTCGGTGGGACCATCTCTGGGCTGTTAGTCTTGGGTTCTATAAGAGAGCAGGCTGAGCAAGCCAGGGGAAGCAAGCCAGTAAAGAACATCCCTCCATGGCCTCTGCATCAGCTCCTTTTTCCTGACCTGCTTGAGTTCCAGTCCTGATTTCCTTGGTGATAAACAGCAGTATGGAATTTTAAGCTGAATAAACCCTTTCCTCCCCAACTTGCTTCTTGGTCATGAGGTTTGTGCAGGAATAGAAACCCTGACTAAGACAAACTTGTTATTTGATTCTCTGGAATCTACACCTTAGGTGTCTCCCTCTACCAAATCTGATCCATATAACTCTGGAAGGTGTAAGTACTTTCATCACCTTTTCCGAAAACAGACGACTAAACCTGTTCCACAAATTAGCATGTCCTTCAGCTGGTAACCAAGAAAAACTTTAGGTTGCCCTCTGTCCCATAGGAACAATAAAGCAACCACAATACACAAAACCACACTCATTTAAGCCTATTTAGGTCTTTCTAATTTGTCATGTCAGGATATTATCCCAAAATTCCCATGGAGCCCACATTAGACAGAATATGACCCTCCTTCAAACTTTATTATACTATCTTTAAAACAAATGATTCACACTTCTATTTTCTTTCCTTTTCCTTTCCTCTTTCATCTTCTTTCTTTTCCCCTTTCCTTTCTCCTTTCCTTTCATTTCCTCTTTCCTATCCTTTTCATTTTCCTTTCCTCTTCCCTTTCTTTCCTTTCTTTTCTTTCCCTTTCCCTTTCCCTTTTCCCTTTTCCTTTTTTCACTTTTCCCTTTTCCCCTTTCCCTTTTCCCCTTTCCTTCCTTTCTATATTTGCCTTATAAGCAGGATTTAACCCCAAAATTTCCTAGAAACCCACGTTAGAAAGAATATGAGTACCCTGTAATACTTATTAGAGCAGTATATCTTTATACCATCTTTAAAGGAATTAATTCAACCTTCCACTAATACCTGTTATACCAGCTATCTGTTATGTTCTCTTCCTGGAGCTACAGACTTCTATTAATTAATACCTGTTCATAGCACGTGATTATCACTGCTCTACTTGGAGTCAGTGACTAATGTTCCCTATCTAGTTCTGAACCACAGGTGAAATTTCCCTTGAATAATACACTTTCCTCCTAGAGCAGCTATCTTTTCTGTTTTCTGTTGTTCTCTCTACCAAGAGCTACAGACATTTATTTAAACATTCTATTTGTTGTGCTCTCTACCACGAGCCACAGACATCTATTTAATTAATACCTATTATAATATCTGTTATGCTCTTTACCTAGAGACACAGACTTTATTATTAATACCTATTCATAGCAGGTGATTATAACTGCTCTCACTACTTGGAGTCAGTGACTAATACTCCCTAGCTAGTCCCAAACCACAGGTGAAATTTCCCATCTTTAAGTGCTACACCAGCTTATAAGACGCAGCCTGTCAAACCAGTATTTAAACCCACAATTCCTTTTGCGCCCACGTTAGACAAAATATGAGTATCCTGTAAGAATTATTAGAGGAGAATATCTTTATGCCATCTTTAAGTATCAAGAGGTTATATTTCTCTCTTTATATCAATGAATTACCTGGTTGGAGCCCTTTGTACCTTTGTCTCCCAATTCTTTATTCACAGGGAGAAGCAGAGTGTAAAAAGACCTGTGTTGTCTGTGTCCCTGTTTGGAGATAGGGGAGGCAGGGAGGTAAAGGAAGGATACAGGCAAGCAAAAACAGAAAGGTTCTCTTGAGTATAGATACCTCTCTTGGTTTCAGATTGGGCTTCAAATCAAGAAAAAAAAAATATTTGTTGGTTGCTCTTAGAATTTTTGTGAAACTATTATACAAGTATATCTGGCAGACACTTTTCTATTAAAGGTTAAAACTTTTATAGCTGAATTGATATTTACCTTCCTCCTTTGGTAGCTTGAGGAGTGCCTTCCAGTACCATCAGCACTAGTCATTTTGTGTGGTCTCTATTTAAGCACCAGCTTGATTTCTCTTGGTTCAACGGTTTATGTAGGCATTATTGTCACCAATAGGGAATTACCATTGGTTTGTGGAAAACAAATAAACAGCATTTTCAATAGCCTGGATTCTTTGTTTGTGGGTTTGTGTGTGTCCCTTTTGGCCAAAAACTCACTTATATGTAACCCATTCTAACCACTGGGGTTTCATTTAGTACTGAGTGGTGTCCAGTTGGTTCATTTTACTCTTTATTTGGTGATTCCATTTACATTTCTTACATATGTATATATATTTTATGAAGATTCATATGACCCAACAAATGACCCTTAGTTATAATTCTCCCTCTCCATAGGCATTTATCTGCCCTTCCTCTTCCTTCGCCATCTCTATTTAATCTTTACATCCATTAACTGCATACACCCACCCACAAATAGTCCTTAGTTATAACTCTCCCTCGCCATAGGCACTCGACTGCACTTCCTGTTCCTTCCCCATCTTTATTTAGTCTTCACTTCCAATCCCCATATATCCCCACCCATAAGTCTATAATTCTATTTTTCCTCCTTTGAATATTCTTCCCTCTACTTTAGTTCCATACTCTTTACCTAATCTCTGTGGTTATATGGATTGTGACTTATCAAAGACTTAAATGCTAGCATCTATATTTAAACAAATGCATAACATACATGTCATTTTAGTGCTTGAATGGAGATATCATATGGATATGGGAAAATATGTATCATATATACAGTGGATAAATGTATCATAAATGGTATTCTGATATTTAAGGAGAATGTAATGTTAAATTTCTTCTTTATGCTTGACTTATTTAGAACACTTAGCTCTCTCCTGCTCATGTGCTGTTATTAACAAACTTATTCCAGGTTTTTAAGAGATTTCATCCTTCTGGTCATGGTGGTACAGGGAGATCTTTGGATGTAGGGGTGTGAGGATCAGAAATTAAAGGCTAACTGTGAGTGCATGGTATGTCTGAGGGACTGGAGAGATCACTGGGTAATTAAAGAGTGCTTGCTGCTCTTCTAGAGGACCAGAATTCAGTCACACACACCCATATTGGGCAGCTCATAACTGCCCATAGCTCCAATGGATCTGACACTCTCTTTTAGTCACCATGGAGAGCTGTACCTATGTGACACTTATATAAACAATAACACACATATACACATGAATAAAAATAAATCTTTAGAAAATAAATGATTCTGAGTAACTCCTAGGATATGTGATATCCTACTTTAAAAAAAAAAGAAGGAAGGAAGGAAGGAAGGAAGGAAAAAAGAGATTTTAAAAAATTTGATTCCTGCTTTCATCTTGGTTACTTTAGTTTATTCTAAAATTTGTGAGACTTTTAAAAAGATTGTATATATAAATGCTTGTGCTGTAAGATCGAGAATTGACAAATGGGACCTAATGAAACTCCAAAGTTTCTGCAAGGCAAAAGACACTGTCTATAAGACAAAAAGACCACCAACAGACTGGGAAAGGATCTTTACCTATCCTAAATCAGATAGGGGACTAATATCCAACATATATAAAGAACTCAAGAAGGTGGACCTCAGAAAATCAAATAACCCCCTTAAAAAATGGGGCTCAGAACTGAACAAAGAATTCTCACCTGAGGAATACCAAATGGCAGAGAAGCACCTGAAAAAATGTTCAACATCCTTAATCATCAGGGAAATGCAAATCAAAACAACCCTGAGATTCCACCTCACACCAGTCAGAATGGCTAAGATCAAAAATTCAGGTGACAGCAGATGCTGGCGAGGATGTGGAGAAAGAGGAACACTCCTCCATTGTTGGTGGGATTGCAGGCTTGTACAACCACTCTGGAAATCAGTCTGGCGGTTCCTCAGAAAATTGGACATAGTACTACCGGAGGATCCAGCAATACCTCTCCTGGGCATATATCCAGAAGAAGCCCCAACTGGTAAGAAGGACACATGCTCCACTATGTTCATAGCAGCCTTATTTATAATAGCCAGAAACTGGAAAGAACCCAGATGCCCCTCAACAGAGGAATGGATACAGAAAATGTGGTACATCTACACAATGGAGTACTACTCAGCTATTAAAAAGAATGAATTTATGAAATTCCTAGCCAAATGGATGGACCTGGAGAGCATCATCCTGAGTGAGGTAACACAATCACAAAGGAACTCACACAATATGTACTCACTGATAAGTGGATACTAGCCCAAAACCTAGGATACCCACGATATAAGATACAATTTCCTAAACACATGAAACTCAAGAAAAATGAAGACTGAAGTGTGGACACTATGCCCCTCCTTAGAAGTGGGAACAAAACACCCATGGAAGGAGTTACAGAAACAAAGTATGGAGCTGAGATGAAAGGATGGACCATGTAGAGACTGCCATATCCAGGGATCCACCCCATAATCAGCTTCCAAATGCTGACACCATTGCATACACTAGCAAGATTTTACTGAAAGGACCCAGATGTAGCTGTCTCTTGTGAGACTATGCCGGGGCCTAGCAAACACAGAAGTTGATGCTCACAGTCAGCTAATGGATGGATCACAGGGCTCCCAATGGAGGAGCTAGAGAAAGTACCCAAGGAGCTAAAGGGATCTTCAACCCTATAGGTGGAACAACATTATGAACTAACCAGTACCCCTGAGCTCTTGACTCTAGCTGCATATGTATCAAAAGATGGCCTAGTCGGCCATCACTGGAAAGAGAGGCCCATTGGACACGCAGACTTTGTGTGCCCCGGTACAGGGGAACGCCAGGGCCAAAGGGGGGGAGTGGGTGGGTAGGGGAGTGGGGGTGGGTGGGTAAGGGGGACTTTTGGTATAGCATTGGAAATGTAAATGAGCTAAATACCTAATTAAAAAAAAATGGAAAAAAAAATTTGATTCCTGCTTTCATCTTGGTTACTTTAGTTTATTCTAAAATTTGTGAGACTTTTAAAAAGATTGTATATATAAATGCTTATCTCAAATATATGTATGGGTCCCACACTTGTGCCTTGTGCCTGCAGAGCTCAGAAGGAGGCATTAGTTTCCCTGAAACTGGAGTTAAAGACAGTTGTTACCTGCAATGTGGGTGCTGGGAATTCACTGTGAGTCCTCTAGAAAAAGAAATAGTACTTTCAACAGCTGAGCCATCTCTCTAGCTCCTTTAGTTTTATTTAAAAGTGATGTTAACCTTCACTCACTTTTCTGTTCAGATCCATGTATTTTCTCTATCAGTTGTATTGATGATGATTGGCAGGAAGCAAACTCAAGGGTGTGTGCAGAGTAGTGAAAGAAATCCTTAATAAAAGAGACTTTGCTTCCTCCCCAATACATCCCTGCCTCATCTCCAGCACTTACCTCCTAAGATCTTCCCACAGGATTCTCCAGCATTTAGAGAACCATGGTCTACCTGCCTTAAAGGGAATTGCAAAGTTGTTCATGCTAAAGGCTCAATTCCATCACATATCTATCCACTGGAAGGCCACTATGTGCATTATCCTTGTGAGTTGTTACAACTATTTGCTACTATCTCATATTGTTCAACCCAAATTCAGGACCACATTATATACTTGTTCCTCTCAAGGGTGGGCTTCAGAAATCTCTAGAAATAATAAAGTCCCTAGGTGGTCAAGTCCCTTCTATAATACCACAGTATTTGCCTGTAACCTGCACAATCCTCCCACATAATCTAAACCACTTCTTGGAGGTTTATAATACATAATAAAATGTACATTCTATATAAATGGTTGTATCATATTATTTAGGGAATGAAAGAAAAAAGTCAAGAAATGTTCAATACAGATGATTTATTTTCTTACAGATATTTCCTGTGTGTAATTGGTTACATATGTGTGAAACTCACATACTGAGGGCCACTGTGTCTCAAAAGCCATGTTTCCCAATGTATATAGCATTGAAATTGGGGTAAAATAGGAAAACCCATACCCATGAACCCTGATAGTGAGGCTGGAGGGAATGTGCCCAAGCTTGACATTGTTGGGGAGCAAACAAACAACTTCCTTGCAAGTGTTATTTGGATTCTATATATATAAAGAACAAAAGATGTTAGACTCCAGAGAACCAAATAACCCTAGTAAAAATAATGAACAAAGCTAAACAGATTCCTCAACTGAGGAAACATGAAGGGCTAAGAAGCACCTAAAGAAACATCTGTAGTCATTAGAGAAATGCAAATCAAAACAACCCTGTGAATCCACCTCATACCAGTGGGAATGGCTAAGATCAAAAACTGTCATCCTGCCCCACTATCTTCTACCTGAACCCGCCTGAGGCTGCCAAGGGCCCTAGAGTACTCTCCACGCCACAGGAACTCGGGATCACCTTGGGATCATGGGTGAGTAGAATGCAACATCAGCTCCAAAGAATCACAGAGGGTCTTGTGCCAGCAGGAACAGGGACAAAGGAACACCACCTGAACAGATGCTGGGATCCATTCAGGTCAGGCCAGCCCTGCCATCTTTCGACTGAACCTACCAGAGGGTGCCAAGAGCCCCAGAGGACTCTCCATGCCACAGGACTCCTAGCACACCTTTGACCTCTGGATTACAGGTGAGTGGAACACAACATCAGCTCCAAAGAGTCGAGAAGGGTCTTGTGCCAGCAGGAACAGGGACAAAGGAAACCTGCCCAACAAGAGGCTGGGATTCTTTCCAGTTGGGGGCAGCCACACCATCTTCTGCATGAACACACCCAAGGGTGTTGAGGGCCCCAGAGAACTCTCCACTCTGCAGGATCTCTAGCACACCCAAGACCTCTTGAGCACTGGAGGACATGTGGGCGACAGAAGCAACAGAGCTTCTTGGAAAGGGTCTCTTCGGGCCTTCATTCTCAGCCAGGAGGCAGAGCTGAGTACCAGACCCCTGGGCACCTTCCTTGTCAGAGGATATTCTGCCTACAGGGAGGGCTCTGACACCTGGACTCAGGAGATGGATCAGAGCTCCAGACTTCTGGACACCTGCCTGCAAGTGGAGAACTTGCCTGCAGAGAGAATCTGAGACTGGGACTCAGGTGAGAGTTGGATTCTCAGGAGTACTGACAGAGGCTAACAGAATCACAGGAGGACCAAGCTCCAGCCAGAGACAGCTTCAACATTAACACCAGAGATTACCAGATGTCAAGAGGAAAAGGTAAAAACCTTTCTAACAGAAACCAAGAACAATGGGCATCATCAGAATCCAGTAAGCCCACCACAGAAAGTCCTGGATACCCCAAAAACCCGACAAGCAAGACTCTGATTTAAAATCATATCTCGTGATGGTGGTAGAAGATTTTAAGAAGTACATTAATAACTTACTTAAAGAAATACAGGAGAACACAGCTAAACAGGTAGAAGCCCTTAAAGAGGAAACACAGAAATCCCTCAAGGAATAACAGGAGAACACTGCTAAACAGGTAGAATCCCCAAAAGAGGAATCACAGAAATCCCTCAAGGAATTACAGGAAAACACTGCTAAACAAGTAGATGTCCTTAAAGAACTACAGGTAAACACTGCTAAACTGGTAGAAGAAACACAAAAATCCCTTAAAGAATTACAGGAAAACACAACCAAACAGGTGATGGAATTGAATTTAAAAAAATCCAAGATCTAAAAATAGAAGTAGAAACAATGAAGAAAACCTAAAGGGAAACAACTCTGGAGATAAAAACCCTAGGAAAGAAATCAGGAAACACAGATGTGAGCATCATCAACAGAATACAAGAGATGGAAGAGAGAATCTCAGATGCAGAAGATTCCATAGGTAACATGAACACAACAATCAAAGAAAATGCAAAATGCAAAAAGATCCCAACTCAAAACATTCAGGAAACCCAGGACACAATGAGAAGACCAAACCTATGGATAATAGTAGATGAGAATGAAGATTCTCAACTTAAAGGGCCAGCAAATATCTTCAACAAAGGTATAGAAGAAAGTTTCCAATACCTAAAGAAAGAAATTCCCATGAATATACAAGAAGCCTACAGAATTCCAAATAGGCTGAACCAAAAAATAAATTTCTCCTGACACATAATAATCAGAACAACAAATGCACTAAATAAAGATAGAATATTAAAAGCAGAAAGGGAAAACACACAAGTAACATATAAATGCAAACCTATTAGAATAACACCAGACTTATCAGCAGAGACTATGAAAGCCAGAAGATCCTGGACGGATGTTATACTGTCCCTAAGAGAACAAAAATGCCAGCCCAGGCTAATATACACCAGCAAAAATCTCAATTACAATAGATGGAGAAACCAAAGTATTCCATGATAAAAACAAATTCACACAATATCTTTCCATGAATCTAGCCCTTCAAAGGATAATAAAGGGAAAACCCCAACACATAGATGGACACTACACCTGAGAAAAAGCAAGAAGGTAATCCTTCAACAAATCTAAAATAAGACAGCCACAAGAACAGAATCCCAACTTTAACAACAAAAATAAAAGGAAGCAACAACTACTTTTCTTTAATTTCTCTTAACATCAATGGACTGAATTCCCCAATAAAAAGACATAGACTAATATACTGACTACACAAACAGGACCCAACATTTTGCTGCTTGCAGATAACCCACCTCGAGAAGAAAGACAGATTCTACATCATAGTAAAAGGCTGAAAAACAATTTTCCAAGCAAATGGTCTGAAGAAACAAGTGGGAGTAGCCATTCTAATATCGAATAAAATTGACTTCCAACCCAAAGTTATCAAAAAAGACAAGGAGGGGTGTTTCATACTCATAAAGGTACAATCCTCCAAAAGGAACTATCAGTTCTAAATATCTATGCTCCAAATGCAAGGGCAGCCACATTCATTAAAGTAACTTTAGTAAAGCTCAAAGCACACATTGTACCTCACACAAAAATAGTGGGAGACTTCAACACCCCACTCTCACTAATGGACAGATCCTAGTAACATAAACTAAACAGAGACTCATGGACACTAACAGAAGTTATGATACAAATGGATTTAACAGACATCTACACAACATTTTATCCTAAAACAAAAGGATGTAACTTCTTCTCACCACCTCATGGTACCTCCTCCAAAATTGACCATATAATGGGTCACAAAACTGGCATCAATAGATACAAAAATATTGAAATTATCCCATTCAACATATCAGATCACCATGGACTAAGGCTGATCTTCAGAAAAAACATAAATAAGAGAACACCAACATTCATGTGGAGCCTGAACAACACTCTACTCAATGATATCTTGGTCAAGGAAGAAATAAAGAGATTAAAGACTTTTTAACATTTAATGAAAATGAAGCCACAACATACCCAAATTTATGGGACACAATGAAAGCAGTCCTAAGAGGAAAACTCACAGCCCTGAACGCCTCCAAAAAGAAACTAGAGGGAACACACACTAGCAGCCTGACAACAGACCTAGAAGCTCTAGAATTAATGGAAGCAAATTCTCCCAAGAGGAGTAGACAGTAGGAAATATTCAAACTTAGAGCAGAAATCAACCAAGTGGAAACAAAAAGATCTATTCAAGGAATCAACCAAACCAGGAGCTGGTTCTTTGAGAAAATCAACAAGTTAGATAAACCCGTAATCAGACTAAGAAGAGGGCACAGGGACAGTATCCTAATTAACAAAATCAAAAATTAAAAGGGAGATATAACAACAGAGCCTGAGAAAATCCAAAACATCATCAGATCCTACTACAAAAGGCTATATTCAACAAAACTAGAAAACCTGGATGAAATGGACAACTTCCCAGACAGATACCAGAGACATAACAACAAAACCTGAGGAAATCCAAAACATCATCAGATCCTACTACAAAAGGCTATATTCAACAAAACTAGAAAACCTGGATGAAATGGACAACTTCCCAAACAGATACTAGGTGCCAAAGTTAAATCAGGATCAGATTAAAGATATGAACAGTCCCATTTTCCCTAAAGAAATAGAAGCAGTCATTAATATTCACCCAACAAAAAAAAAAACAAACAAACAAAAAATAAAAACAAAAAACAAAAAAAACCAAAAAGCCCAGGACCAGATGCGTTTAGGTTCTATCAGACCCTCAAAGAAGACCTAATTCCAACACTTTTAATACTAGTCCACAGAATAGAAACAGAAGGTACTCTACCCAATTCATTATATGAAGCCACAAATACTCTAATAACTAAACTACACAAAGATCCATCAAAGAAAGAAAACTTCAGATCAATTTCCCTTACGGATATCGATGAAAATATTCTCAATAAAATCCTCGAAAACCGTATCCAATAATACATCAAAACGATCATCCATCAAGACCAAGTAGGCTTCATCCCAGGGATGCAGGGATGGTTTAATATACGGAAAGCTATCAATGTATTCTGGAAAATATTCTAACAGTTGTTTTTCAATCCCTACTCCTCTAGCCTGAAGCAGCTCTTGAAGATTGCAGACAAATGCCTGTTTAGGATTTTCTAATCCCATTTTCCTCTGTCAACCCCTAGTGGAATCAGCGCCAGGTCAACACTATTGCAATTTAGCCCGTGTCATATCACACCTACAGCAACAATTTAAAAAATAATCCACTACATAAACAAACTCAAAAACAAAAATCAAATGACAATATCATTAGGTGCTGAGAAAGCATTTGACAAAATCCAACAACCCTTCATGATAAAAGGCATAGAAAGATCAGGAATTGAAGGCCCATACCAAAACAAAATAAAAGCAATATACAGCAAACCAGAAGCCAATATCAAACCAAATGGAGTGAAACTGGAAGCAATCCCACTAAAATAAGGGAATAGACAAGGCTGCCCACTTTTTCCTACCTATTCAATATAGTACTTGAAGTCCTAGCCAGAGCTATACTACAACAAAAGGAGATCAAGGGGATAAAAATTGGAAAGACGTCAAAATATCACTATTTGCAGATGATATGATTGTATATGTAAGTGACCCTAAAAATTCCACCAGAGAATTCCTGAACCTGATAAATGGCTTCAGTGCAGTAGCTGTATATAAAATTAACTCAAACAAATCAGTGGCCTTTCTCTACTCAAAGGATAAACAGGCTGAGAAAGAAATCAGTGAAACAACACCCTTCACAATATTTACAAAAAATATAAAATACCTTGGTGTGACTCTAAGGAAGTGAAAGATCTGTATGACAAGAATTTCAAGTCTCTGATGAAAGAAATTGAAGATCTCAGAAGAAGGAAAGATATCCCATGCTCATGGATTGGCAGGATTAATATAGAAAAATGGCTATCCTGCCAACAGAAATCTACAGATTCAATGCAATTCCCATCAAAAATCCAAATCAATTCTTCACTGAGTTAGAAAGGTCTATTTGCATATTCATCTTGAATGACAAAAAAACTAAGATAGCAAAAACTATTCTCAAAAATAAAAGAAACTCTGGTGGATCACCATGCCTGATCTCAACCTGTACTGCAGAGCAATTCTGATAATATCTGCATGGTACTAGTAGAGCAACAGACAGGGAGATCAATGGAATAGAATTGAAGACCCAGCAATGAACTCACACACCTATGGTCACTTACTTTGACAAGGGAGCTAAAACCATCCATTGGAAAAAAAGCATTTTCAAGAAATAGTGCTGGCACAATGGGTAGGTTATCATTTAGAAGAATGCAAATTGATCCATTCTTATCTTCTTGTACAAAGTTTAAGTCTAAGTATATCAAAGAACTCCACATAAAACCAGACTGAATTTTATAGAGGAGAAAGTGGGTAAAACCTCGAAGTTATAGGCAAAAAGGAACAATTCCTGAACAGAACATCAATGGCTTGTGCAGTAAGATCAAGAATTGACAAATGGGACCTCATAAAATTGCAAAATTTCTGTAAGGCAAAAGACACTGTCAATAAGACAAAAAAGGGTACCAACAGATTGTGAAAGGATTTTTTTCTAATCCTAAATCTGATAGGAAACTAATATCCAATATATATAAGGAGCTCAAGAAGCTGGACCACAGAAATTCAAGTAACCCCATTAAAAAATGTGGTACAGAGCTAAACAATGAATTTCCAAGTGAGGAATACTGAAGGGCTGAGAAGCACCTGAAAAATGTTCAACATCCTTAATCATCAGGGAAATGCAAATCAAAACAACCCTGAGATTCCACCTCACACCAGTCAGAATGGCTAAGTTTGAAAATTCAGGTGACAGCAGATGCTGGCAAGGATGTGAAGAAAGAGGAACACTCCTCCATTGCTGGTGGCATTGCAAGCTTGTACAACCACTCTGGAAATCAGTCTGGCGGTTCCTCAGAACATTGGACATTGTACTACTTGAAGATGCAGCAATACCTATCCTGGGCATATACCCAGAAGCTGTTCCAACCGGTAAGAAAGACACATGCTCCTCTACGTTCATAGCAGTCTTATTTATAATACCCAAAAGCTGGAAACAACCCAGATGTCCCTCAACAGAGGAATGGATACAGAAAATGTGGTACATTTACACAAGGGAATACTACTCAGCTATTAAAAATAATGGATTTATGAAATTCTTGGGCAAATGGATGTGTCTGGAGGATATTACCTTAAGTGAGGTAACACAATCACAAAAGAAGTCACTTGATAAGCACTCACTGATAAGTGGATATTAGCCAAGAAACTTAGAATATCCAAGATACAATTTGCAAAGCACAAGAAAATCAAGAAGCAGGAAGACCAATGGGTTGATACTTCATTTCTCCTTAGAATAGGGAACAAAACACACATGGAAGGAGTTACAGAGACAAAGTTTGGAACTAAGATGAAGGGATGGACCATCTATAGACTACCCCATCCAGGGATCCATCCTATAATCAGCCACCAAACACAGACACTATTGAACATGCCGGCAAGATTTTGCTGAAAGTACCCTGATATAGCTGTCTCTTGTGAGGATATTCCAGTGCCTGGCAAATACAAAAGTGGATGCTCATAGTCATTTATTGGATAGAACTCAGGGCCCCAATGGTGGAGCTAGAGAATATACCTAAGGAGCTAAAGGGGTCTGCAACCCTATAGGTGGAACAAAAATTTAACTAACCAGCGCCCTCAGATCTTCTTTCTCTATCTACATATGTAGCAGAAGATGGCCTAGTCAGCCATCATTGGGAAGAGAAAGGTCCCTTGGTGTTGCAAACTTTATATGTCCCAGTACAGGGGAATGCAGGGCCAAGAAGTGGGAGTGGGTGGATTGGGGAGCAGTGCACAGGGGAGGGTATAGGAGACTTTCGGGATAGCATTTGAAATGTAAATGAAGAAAATAGCTAATTAAATATTGAAAAAAAACAAATAAAACAAAAACTATTGTCTTGAGTGAGGTAACTCAGTCACAAAAGACCATACATGGTATGTACTCACTGATAAGTGAATATTAGTCAAAGAACATAGAATTCCCAAGATACAACTCATGGAGCAAATGAAGGTCAAGCAGAAGAAAGACCAGTGTGAATGCTTCAGCCCTACTTAGAAAGGGAAACAAAATACTCATGGGAAATAGAGGGTGAAAAGGACTGGGATGTAAGAGAAGAGGGGTAGGTGAAAAAGAGGGAAGAATCATATATTAGAGGAGATGGAAGAGATGTAATGTGGGTCAGGAACCTGAATAGCAGTGTATAGCAATAGGGGATGGGGAACTGGGTGTAGCAACCAGAAAGTCCCCAATGCCAAAAAGCAAGGAACTCACAGGACTCCAACAGGATTACATTAGCCAAAATACACAACGAAAGGGGAGAGAGAACCTGTAAAGACCATATCCAGAGGTTGGCATTGTTGAAGGATGGGGCCCCACACTCAGTTCCAAAATTTTAATTCATAATTACTCCTTTCTATAGAAAATATAGGAAAAAAGAGAGGATCAAAGACTGAAGGAAATGTTATCCAGAGACTACCCTACCTGGGGATCCATCCCAAATGCAGACACCAAACCCAGACACTATAGCTGATTCTAAGAAGTGCTTGCTGACAGGAGCCTGATACAGCTGTCTTCTGAGAGGGTCTTCTAGATCCTGACCAATACAGATGTGGATGCTCACAGCCAACCATTGGACTGAGCAAAGGGACGCCAGTGGAGGAGTAAGGGGAAGTACTCAAGAAGCTGAAGGAGTCTTATCTGGCATCAATGGGAGAAGAGGCCCTTGGTCCTGTGAAGGTTTGCTGTCCCAGTGTAGAGGAATGCTAGGGCAGTGAGGCATGAGTAGATAGGGCAGAGGGGGAGCACCCTCATGGAAGTAGGGTAAAGGGGGTTGGAATAGGGTATTTGCAGAGGGGAAACCTGGAAAGGGATAACATTTGAAATGTAAGTGAATAAAATATCCAATTTTTAAGAAAGTCAGAATGACACAAAAAGACACTGTCTCCACAGTGGGGGGCGGTTTAAACATTTTAACTCCAGTCTGCTTATCATAGGTTTACTTCCCTCTGTGTCCATGTCATAGGAACACCTTTTTATTGTAGGACATTAGAGGTCTCATTTTTTCTTGACAGGTTGAAAAACATTAGTTATCATAAGTTGAGGGCAAATAGAAGCCAACAAATGTCTTAATAATCCTAGATTTAAGTGGGACAATTCCAACTGGAATTATATTTCTATTAGCATGAGTATAGTTAATATTATTTTTATGAGACAGGGTCTTATGTATATCAGGGTAGGCTTCAAACTAACTATGGAGCTGAAGGTGACCTTGAATATTATATGTGTATATATATATTGCAATCCAGCCTTTGCTTCTGCTCCTGGTCCCCCCCTTCACAATTCCTCATCACATTCCTCCTCCCCCTTGCCCCTCTTCCAAAAGGATGCTCTCACACATACACTGGACCTTCATCCTCCACGGAGTCTCAAATCACTTGAACATTAGGCACATATTCTCCCAGTTAGGCCAGACTAGGCAATCCTATGCTATATGAGTGTCAGGGTACTCCTGCCAGCTCTGGCATGCTGCCTTGCTGGTGGCTCAGTGTCTGAGAGCTTCTAGGCACCCATATTAGTTGATACTACTTGTATTCCTTCAGCTTCTTCCATCCTTCCTCTAATTCACCATAGGGGTCTCGACTTCAGTCCAATTTCTAGGTATAAGTATCTGCAACTGAATCTTTCAGCTGCTCTTTGGGCCTCTAGGAGGCCAAAAAATGCTAGGCTCCTGTCTGTCAGCACACCACTGCATCAGTAGTAATGTCAGTTCTTTGAGCCGGCCCTTGAGAGGAATTCCAAGTTGGGTCTTTACTGGACCACCTTTCCCTTCATCTCTTCTCCATTTTTGTACTTTTACACAGGAACAATTCTGGGTCAGAAATTTTAACTGTGTTTTGGTAACCCCATCCCTCTACCTGAAGCCCTGTGTATCTACTGGAGGTGGATGCTTTTTAAGGTCCCTTTCCCCACTGTTGAGCATATCACTAAGTCCTGAGAGTCTTAACTCCAAGGTCCATGGTTCTTTCTAGAGGTCCATGGTACGTCGACCCCACCCTGAAAACTGCATATTTCCACGCATTCTTCTCCCACTCTGGGCTTCTTTCCTGTCCCACCTAACTGATCCTCTTCCCATTTCTGTTCCATCTCCCCACTCACACCCAGGTTCCTCCTTCCCCCCGACGCCTATGATTATTTTCTTCACCCTCAAATGTTATTGACGTATCCTCACTTGTGCCTTTCTGTTGTTAAATTTCTTAAGTTCAGTAGGTTGTATCCTAGGTATTCTGTACTTTTTGGCTAATATCCACTTACTAGTGAGTACATACTATGAATGTCCTTTTGGGTCTGAGATACTTAACTCATGATGATAAATTCCAGTTCTAACCATTTGCCTGACTAACTCATGATTTCCTCATTTTTAATAGCTGAATAATATTCCATTATGTAAAGAAACCACATTTTCTGTCTCTACTCTTCTATTGAGGGACATCTGGGTTGTTTTCAGCTTCTGTCTATTACATGTAAGGCTACTATGAACATAATGGAGCACATGGCCCTGTGGAATGGTGGGGCATATTTTGGATATATGCCCAAATTAGTTGAGCTGGTTCTTCAGGTAGAACTATTTCCAATTTTCTGAAGAATAGCCAGATTGTTTCCCATAGTGGCTGTACCAACCTGCAATCCCACCAGCAATAAGGGAGTGTTCCTCGGGTTCTACATACTCACCAGCATGTGCTGTCACATGAGCTCTTGTTCTTAGGCATTCTGTTTGGTTTAGGGTGGAATCTCGGGGTTGTTTTGATTTGCAGTCCCATATAACTAAGAACTTTGAACATTTCTTTAAGTGTGACTTTGACCCCATTCAGAAATACATCAAGACTATCATCCATGATGATCAAGTAGGCTTCATCCCAGGGATGTGGGGATGGCTCAATATATGAAAACCAATCCACATAATCCACCATATCAACAAATTGAAAGAAAATATTCACATGATCATCTCATAATATGATGAAAAGGCCTTCAACAAAATTCACCACCCCTTCATGTCAAAAGTTTGAGATCAGGGATATAAGGCACATACATAAACATAATCAAAGCAGTATATGGAAAGCCAATGGACAACATAAAATTAAATGTAGAGAAACTTAAAACAGTTCCACTAAATTGGAGACAAGTGAATGCACACCACTCTTTCACTATTTATTTAATATAGTATTAAACGTTCTACCCAGAGCAATAAGTTAACTGATGGTGTTCACAGAGATACAAAGTAGAAAGGAAGAGGTCAATGTATCACTATTTGCAGATGATATTATAGTAAACATAAGCAAGCTGATAAACACCTCCAGCAAAACAGCTGAAGATAAAGTTATTTCGAAAATAATACATAGCCTGCCCTCCTTTAATAAATGATAAATGGGCCAACAAATAAATTAGGAAAATACAACTCTTTACAATAGACACGAACAATATAAAATATCTTTCTGTAACTCTAATCAAGCATGTATAAGGACTTAAATGAGAAGAACTTCAATTTTCTGAAGAAAGAAACTGATGAACATATCAGAAATGGAAAGATCTTCAATGCTCATGGGGCAGTAGGACTAACATATTGAAAATGATCATCGGACCAAAAGCAATTTATAGATTTAATGCAATCCCTATCAAAATTCTAACACAATTCTTTCCAGACATTGGAAGAACAATTCTAAGATTCATACAGATAAAAAAAAAAACAAAAAACCAGGATAGCTAAAACAATCTTAACCAATAAAAGAACTTCTAGAGGTACCACCATACCTCTCCTTGATTTATAATACAGAGAAATAATATTAAAAGCTGCATTCTATTACTATAGGAACAAACTGGTGGATCAATTAAATTGAATGGACGATCCTGAGATGGCCCCACAAACCTATGGACATTTGATTGTTGACAAAGAACATAAAAGAATACATGGAAAAAGGAGGCATCTTCAACAAATATTGCTGGTCTAACTCGATGCTTGTATATAGAAGAATGCAAATAGACCCACATCTATCATGCACAAAACTGAATTCCAAATGGACCAAAGACCTCAACATAAATCAGATACACTAAATTTCATAGAAGAGATAGTAGGAAATAGGTTCAACACATTGGTACAGGAAACAAGTTCCTGAACAGAACACCAATACTTCAGGCTATAAGATCAAGAACTGATAAATGGGACCTCATGAAACTGGAAAGCTTCTGTAAACCAAAGGACATAGCCCATAGTACAAATCAGAAACCTACACATTATGAAAAATTTTCACACTTCAGTCTTCATTTTTCTTGAGTTTCATGTGTTTAGGAAATTGTATCTTATATCTTGGGTATCCTAGGTTTTGGGCTCATATCCACTTATCAGTGAGTACATATTGTGTGAGTTCCTTTGTGAATGTGTTACCTCACTCAGGATGATGACCTCCAGTTCCATCCATTTGGCTAGGAATTTCATAAATTCATTCTTTTTAATAGCTGAGTAGTACTCCATTGTGTAGATGTACCACATTTTCTGTATCCATTCCTCTGTTTAGGGGCATCTGGGTTCTTTCCAGCTTCTGGCTATTATAAATAAGGCTGCTATGAACATAGTGGAGCATGTGTCCTTCTTACCAGTTGGGGCGTCTTCTCGATATATGTCCAGGAGAGGTATTGCTGCATTCTCCGGTAGTACTATGTCCAATTTTCTGAGGAACCGCCAGACAGATTTCCAGAGTGGTTGTACAAGCTTGCAATCCCACCAACAATGGAGGAGTGTTCCTCTTTCTCCACATCCACGCCAGCATCTGCTGTCACCTGAATTTTTGATCTTAACCATTCTGACTGGTGTGAGGTGTAATCTCAGGGTTGTTTTGATTTGCATTTCCCTGATGATTAAGGATGTTGAACATTTTTTCAGGTGCTTCTCTGCCATTCGGTATTCCTCAGGTGAGAATTCTTTGTTGGGATTGCAGGCTTGTACAACCACTCTGGAAATCTGTCTGGCGGTTCCTCAGAAAATTGGACATAGTTCTACCAGAGGATCCAGCAATACCTCTCCTGGGCATATATCCAGAAGATGCCCCAACTGGTAAGAAGGACACATGCTCCACTATGTTCATAGCAGCCTTATTTATAATAGCCAGAAGCTGGAAAGAACCCAGATGCCCCTCAACAGAGGAATGGATACAAAAAATATGGTACATTTACACAATGGTTTACTACTCAGCTATTAAAAAGAATGAATTTATGAAATTCCTAGCCAAATGGATGGACCTGGAGGGCATCATCCTGAGTGAGGTAACACATTCACAAAGGAACTCACACAATATGTACTCACTGATAAGTGGATAGTAGCCCCAAACATAGGATACCCAAGATATAAGATACAATTTGCTAAACACATGAAACTCAAGAAGAATGAAGACTGAAGTGTGGACACTATGCCCCTCCTTAGAAGTGGGAACAAAACACCCTTGGAAGGAGTTACAGAGACAAAGTTTGGAGCTGAGATGAAAGAAAGGACCATGTAGAGACTGCCATATCCAGGGATCCACCCCATAATCAGCATCCAAACGCTGACACCATTGCATACACTAGCAAGATTTTATCGAAAGGACCCAGATGTAGCTGTCTCTTGTGAGACTATGCCGGGGCCTAGGAGATCACAGGGCTCCCAATGGAGGAGCTAGAGAAAGTACCCAAGGAGCTAAAGGGATCTGCAACCCTATAGGTGGATCAACATTATGAACTAATCAGTACCCCGGAGCTCTTGACTCTAGCTGCATATGTATCTAAAGATGGCCTAGTCGGCCATCACTGGAAAGAGAGGCCCATTGGACACGCAAACTTTATATGCCCCAGTACAGGGGAACGCCAGGGCCAAAAAGGGGGAGTGGGCGGGTAGGGGAGTGGGGGTGGGTGGGTATGGGGGACTTTTGGTATAGCATTGGAAATGTAAATGAGCTAAATACCTAATAAAAAATGGAAAGAAAAAAAAAAGAAAATTTTTCACTTAACGGACATCCCATAGAGGACTAATGTCCAAAATTTACCAAAAATTCAAGAAGTTAACCTCCAAAAAACCAAATAACCTAGGTGAAAAATTAAGTACAGGTAATTCTCAGCAGAAGAATCTTGAATGGCCAAGAAGCACTTAAAGAAATGTTCAATGTGCTTTGTCTTTAGGGAAATGCAAATCAAAACATCTCTGAGATTCTATCATACTATAGTCATATTGGCTAACATCACAAATTTAAGTGGTAATGCATGTTAGTTAGGATGTGTATCAAGGGGAACAAACCTCAATTGCTGGTGGAACTGCAAACTTCTGCATCAACTTTGGAAATCTATTTGGTGTTTCTTAGAAAACTGTAAATATTCTATTTAAGTTCTATTCAAGAGCCAGCTATACCACTCCCGTGCATATACCCAAAAGATATACCACTGTCCCAAAAAGGACACTTGCTCAACCATGTCCATAGCTTTATTCATAATAGCCAGAAACTGGAAACAGCCTAGATGTCCCTCAACTGAAAGATGGATAAAGAAAATGTGACACAACTACAGAGTGGAGTACAATAGAGCTATTAAAAACAAAGACATCATGGATTTTGTAGGAAAATAGATGGAATGGAGAATGTCATCCTGAGCTAGTTAACCCAGGCCCCAAAGGACATGTATGGAATGTAGTCACTTATAAGTTGAAATTAGTCTTAAAATACAGGATAAAATTGCTGTACTTCACAGACCCAAAGAAGCTAAACAAGAAGAAAGGACAAAGTGAGGATGCTTGAATCTCACTTAAAAAAAATCATGGGCAGCAGATGGGCAAAATTAAGTGAGTGAGAGAAAGAATGGGTAATGACATGGCAGTCTTCAGAATCCAGTGTGGGTAGGGGCAGGGTAGATGTCTAGATGACCATGAGAATGAAGGGAAAACTGAAATTTGCAGGGGTATAGAGTGTAGGGGTGTGGCATGTTGAGGATGAGACTGAGACCTGGGAAAGGGAAGGCACTCAAATATCAATGTGGATGATCTTAACTGTGACTTACAATATTGTGCTATGGAATCTGAATGGTCCACCTCTTGTATCTATGTAGGAACTCCAGTGAAGCTATCGTCACACCAACACATCTTCAAATTTTGGACCTAAAATTTATTCTGTCTATGAGAAATGCATGGACAAGAGATAGAAAAAACACTAATGCAATGGCAAAGCAATAACTGCCCAAACTAGAGACCCATCCCATGTGCAACAACCAATCCCTGACAGCATTAATGATACAGTGATAGGATTGCAGACAGAAGCATGTTGACCTCTAGGAGTCTCTACTCAGCAGCTGACTCAGACAGACACAGACACCCACAGGTAAATATTGAATGGAGCTTGGGTCTCTTATGGTAGAGTTGGGCAGAAAATTGAGGGCCCCAAGGGGGATAAGAACTCCAAAGGAATGCCAACACAATCAAACAACTTGGATCACTGTGGCTCTCGGATGCTGAACTAGTAACTAAGGAGCATACACAGGATGAACCTGGGGCTCGCACACATTTGTTGCAGAGTCCAGGTCCAACATCAGTATAGATTCCATGGTGTTTATTGCAAGATAAATCAGTGATATCATCGTAGACTCAGAGGGAAGAAGAGATCATGCAAATAAATTTCTTCTCCAGTGGCAAGATGGATCATTGACATCAATAGCGAATCTGCTATCAAAAAGGGTATTTAATTAATATGATCTTCTTTGAGGGCTACATACATGCATCAAGGAATTCACTATAGTTACTTGTGGCAGGTAGGATCTCAATAATACCTATGTACACCATCTTTTTTGCTGGTAAAAGCAGGTATTATTGATATCAGTATAGAGCTTCAAGTTGCAAGTAGGATCACACACATCTCTGAGGTGGAACTCAGAACACTCCACATGAAGTAGGTAGCAGCACTGTCCATGAACTTCAAGTTAGATTCTTCTGGCAGTAGGGCTCACAGACATCACCAAGCTCTTGAGACCAAAAACTGACTAGGGATATCAACATGGTTACCACAGGCAGCAGGATTAAGTGACATCAAGATATTTTCCTATGCACCTGAGATCAATGATATAATCAATAGGGTCCAAACTGACAGCTAGAATTCCTAATCTTCTTGTGGCTAATGGCAGCCATCATCTGAGATGAACCATGTTGTTTGTTGCCAGGAGGTATCATTGGCATGTACACAGTTTCAGAGGACATATAAGACCATAGACAGTAATGTCCACTCTAGTGGCAGGATAGACTTTTGACATCAAATTGGTTAGAGCTGGCAGTACACATCATATACCTAACATGGTGTCAGATGGCAGATGTGTGGATTGATGATATCAGTATATATTTTGGTGGCATTTGGAGTAGCTTGTATTAATGTTCCAAGTGGCAGCAGAGAACATGGACATCCTGGATGATCCTGGATGATCCTGGTATCAAGGATTGTGGACATAAAACAAAGATATCTTTTCCCACATTATATCAATGAAATCAATATAACATATCTTAGAACACTTCACAACATGACCTCAAGCTGCAGTATTGACCTTAAACTTCAGAATAGACTCTGGTGGCCAAAGGGCTCCTTGATATGAACAATTCCATCAGAAGCAACACAGACCATACATTTCAATATAGATGCTTGTGCCATCATTGGTTATGGACATCAAAATACTTTCTAACTGCACTTTGAATTATTGATATTAATATGGAACTCATTTGCAACAGGGGTCACTGAAATCAAGGTTGCCTGTGGTAGCACAGATCTTGAAGGAAAAAAACATGGTTACTGTTTCCAGGTGTATCTTTTACATCAGCATAGATTCAGAACCTGGGAATAGTATTAACATAAGTGTCTTCTCCATTGCCAGGATGGATCAATGATACTGTGATCAGTTCTTCTGGTTGCAGTAAAGAGCGTATAAATTATTTAAAAAAAACCAGGAGGGGCTATATGCATAAATCATGGACATTTAATAGATTCCTGTGCCCCATAATATCTTGAGAGGAACAATAATCACTGTCATGATTACTGAATTCAGGAGGCAGTCAGGTCACTGGCATGAAAATCATAACTGATTGTAACACAGTACACTTAAGTAAATATGACTTAGGCAACAGTATTTACCAAGAATTTCAAGACAGAGTCTTCTAGCAGTAGGGATAATAGATTTTAGCAAGATCTTCAGAGGCAGCACTGTCTATAGATATGAACAGAGTTACATGTAGCAATATGGATGGCTATCATCATAATTTTACTATAGGTAGTTGATAATCACTGATATCATCATGGTCCAAAGTGGCAGCACAAATCTCTAATATGATGTTTGCTATTGGGGGTAAGAATTGTAGATATAGTTTGGTGTCTGCTGACAAGTGTATCACTAATATTGAAAAGATTCAATTATGGACATAAATCTTTTCTCTGGTGGCAGGAGGGATCAATTACATCAAATCTCTTCTTGCAGCAGCAAGAATATTACCCACAACAAGGTCTAAAAAAGAAAATACATTCATGTATCAGATATATCAGCACAGTTTTCAGCAGCAGGTAAGCTCTCAGACATCAAGCTTATCCCCAATGCCAGCTCAGAACATTCACCTCAACGTATAACTTTGTACATCAATATGAACCTTGGAATTCAGTCTGTTCTCATGCAGCAAAACAGATCATTGACATCAATAGGGTCTTCCAAGGAATAGAAACTATGGATACCATCATGTTTCCTGTGTTCAGCATATAGCAGTGACAGCAACATAGGTTCAGGTTATAAGTAACATCAGAGGCTTGAAACAAGTTTCCATTAGGAAAACACACTACTAACCTCATTGGGATCTTGGGCAGAAGTTCTGACCATGCATTTCATAATTGATGCTTTTGTCCACAGTGATCATAGACATTACCAAGATCTTCAGAGTCAGCACATGTGGTTACAAATGGTACAATGGGAGAGTAAAATCAACATATTTATCTTAGCAAATAGGACAATTGGTATCACAATCTGGTCCAAAGTGTCAGTAGGTATCATTAACATCCTGGTTGCCTCTGGCATCAAAGTTCTTGGATATACCATGGCGTCTATTGCCAGGAAGAATCAGAACATCGTGATTGTTTCAGAGAGCAGGGAGAACCATGAACAGAAATCACATCTATAGTGTCAGAATGGAGCATTGACTTCAAAATTATATATATATATATATATATATATATATATATATATATATATATCATAAATGACATTCACACAGGTGAGAGAAGCATGTATCACTGATATCAGTATAGATTCCAATGACAGTTGGAATCACTCAGATTAATGTGGCCCTAAATGCGAGAAAGGATCAATGACAATATTGTTGCTTGTGGTATCAAAGAGTATAGACAGAACGATTTGTCTTCCCATGATGTTTATATTAGTGAACTCATGGTCCAGAGCAGGGGCTACATGCATATATCAGGGATATCAACAGAATTTCCTGTGGCCAATAGGATCTTAGATATCAATGTGATCTCCAGTGCACCTCAGATCCTGTACCTCAATATGATATCCAGTGTCAGTATGGACCATAAAATATGGAATTACCTTAAACAGCAGCAGAGATCATCCTTATGATCAGGGTTTCCATCAACTTCAGTAATAGAAACAATGGAATCCCTCATGATTGCTGGTCAAAACATTCATTACCCACATCAACATAGTTTCAGGTTTCAAGTACCATCCCAGGTGTCAAAAGTATCTCCAGTAGCAGCACAAAGCACTTACCTCATTATGACATTAGGCAGCAATAGTGATCATGAACTTTACAATAGACTCTTTGACTAAAGGATCATAGACAGGACAGAATTCAAAGTCAGACTCTTCAAAGTCAAGACTATCTATGAATCTCAACATGTTTACCAGATGCTTTATCGATAAGTAATGTCAATACTTTTAACTTGGCAATTGGGAAGTTGGGATCTCTGATGTCATTACCTGTTCCAAAGAGGCAGTAAGAATCCCTCAGGAACTGGTTGCCAGTGGCAGCTTAGAACTGGTATATACCACCTTGTTTGATGTCAGGAAATATCAAGGCCATCAAAATATTTAAGAGGGCATGAATGACTATGTACATAATCCTCTTCTATGATGACAGGATGGATCATTGACATAAAAATTGTTGCAGCTGAAAGCATACTTCTCATAAATAACAGCAGAAAAATTTGGATAGGTGATATCAGTAGAGATTCTATAGGCAGTTGGAGACGCTCATATTTATGTTGCCCCATAAGTTAGCAGAGATTACTGTGATCACAGCTGCTTGAGGCCTGAAATGTCATGAATATAAAAATGGTATCTTTTGTCACTATGTGTCCTCAGTGTAACAGAATATGAAACTGAACATGACATGGAGAAACAGTAAGACCTAAATTTTCACCTTATGTTCAGATGGTCTCAGAGATCCTGGATATTAACAGTCTCATCAGAAGCATCATGGACTGTGGGTTTAAACAAGGCCACTGATGGCAGCATAATGGATATTATCGTATTTTCTGTAGGCACTTTGAATTAGTGACATTAATATAGTTCTCAGTGGTAGCAGGGATCACTAATGACAAGGTGGCCAATGACAGCATGTAACAAAGGCCATACCATGGAATCTATTGCCATTTATATGTCAATGGCATTAGCATAGATTAAAAGGGAAGAAAAAATTATGATTATAAACCTCTTATCAGGTGGCACTATGTATCTTGATAGCGCAATTCTAGGGGCAGTAACAACCATGTACATTACATGGTTGATAGCAGGCAGGAACATCAACAGAATTTCTTATGGAAGATAGAATCTCAGACATCAATCTGATCTACTGTGTCACCTCAGAACACTTACCTCAACATGACCTCTACCATCAACATGAACCTTGTAAGTCAGCAGGTTCTCATGGCCATCACCGGGTTTTTCATCAGCAATAGAAAAAAAAATGGATTCCATCATTATTGCTGGTCACAGCATGCAGCACTCACATCAAGGTATTTTCAGGTTTCAGTTTGGATTACAGGCATCAAACTACTCTCCAGTAACAGCGAACAATACTTAGCTCATTATGAACGTAGGCAGCAATACTTACCATGGACTTTACAACAGATTCTTATGGTTGATTTATCATAGACATCATGTAGCTTTTCAATGACCACACAGACTATGGGTGTCAAAGTAGTTACCAGTGTCAGCATGAATCAGTAATGTCAATATATTTTCCTTGGTAGTCAGGATCACAGATGTCATCAATATTGTCCAAAGTGGGAGTAGAAAACACGCCTAATCTGTTTGTCTATGGCAGCAGAGATCTCTGATATAACATAGTGTCCATTGTCAGTAAGTACAAGGGACATAAAAATACTTTCAGAGGGTTTCATATAAACAAATCTCTTTTCCAGTTGCCAGGTTCATCGTTACATCAAATTGCTTATGAATGGCAAGACACTTCTGAGATTTTAGACAGAGGAATAGATAACAGTCATCAGTAGTAATTCCATTGGCAGTTAATGAAGGTCATAATTTGGGCAGAAGAGTCATCGGGGATCACTGACATATTTTCTGCTAGAGGCCTGAAGTATCATGGACATACAGTGGTATCTGATGCCACTATATATATATATATATATATATATATATATATATATATACATCATCATAACATTCCTCAGAACATGTAACTCAACATGACCTAAGATAGCATTATTGAGTGAACTTCATTGAAGATTCTGACGGTCTCAGGGATTCTTCACATTTACAGTCCCTTCAGGAGCAACACAGACAATGGATTTCAACATGGCTACTAGAGGCAGGATGCATGATTCACATCATTCACATTTCTGTGGCACCTGTGCATTAGTGAAGTCAACATGTTTCCAGTGTCAACTAGGATCACTGACAATAATTTTGCCATTGTCAACAATATTCTCAGACAATACCATGGGGTCTGTTGCCAGGTATATATTAGTGACATCAGCATTGATTCAGAGGGCATAAAAAAATTAGGGTCATAAAACGCTTTTCCAGGAACAAGATAGATTACTGAGATCACTACCTCTTTTGGTGGTAGTAAGAATATTGTCCATTTCATGCATGATAGCAGGTGCTACATGAAAGTATCAGGGACATCAACAAAATTACCTGAGGCAGGTGGGATCTCAGGCGTCAATCTGATATTCAGTGCTACATAAGAACACTTACCTCAACATGACATCAAGTGTCAGTATGAATTTTGGAATTCAGTATGTTCTCTAGAAAAAGCACAGATCATAGACATCACCAAGGTTTCCATAAGCAATAAGAATTGAGTTCATCATGATTTCCGGTTGCAGAATACAACACTGACCTCAACATAGCTTCAGGTTGCAAATATGTTCAGTGGCATCAAACATGTGTCCAGTAGCAGCACACTGCACTTATATCATTATGACCTTAGACACCAGTACTGACAATGAACTTCACAACACATTATTCTTGTTGAGTTATCACAGACATCATGACCTCTTCAAAGACACTGACTGAGGATCTCAACATGGTTACCACTTGCAGCATTGATGAGTAACATCAATTTCCCAATTCCCTTGGCCAGTTTCCCTAGCATTTGGGATCACTGATATCAATTGGTTCCAAAGTGTTAGTAGTGATCACTCATTGCCTGGTTGCCTGTGTGAGTAGGAATCTGAAATATATCATGGTATCAGTTGCCAGGGATATCAAGAGAGTTTCAAAGGTAGATATGTGCATGTAAAGAAACGCCCCTAGTGGCACTTTGAATCATGATATCAAAATGTTTACAGGTAGAAGGATACTTGACATAAATTTGACAGAAGCATTGATAACAGACATCAACAATGATTCCATTGGCAGTAGGAGACAGTGATATTAATGTGGTCCCATAAGGCAGAAGGTATCACTGCCATGGCTGCTAGACGCCTGAAGTATATGTAACAGGCAACAGTGTCCATTGCCACACTATATGTGACCTCCACATAATATATCTCTGAACATGTAATTCAACATGATGTGACTCAGCAGAATTTATCTAAAACTTCACCTAAGTCTCTGCTAGCCTCAGGGATCCTTGGCATTAACAATAATCCAAGAAGCATCATGGACTGAGGGTTTAAACATGGCTACTTGAGGCAGAATGAATGATTGATATCACCATAGTTTCTACAGGAACTATGTAATAGTGATATTAACATGGTAACCAGGGACAGCAGGGATCACTGGCAACCAGGTTGCGAATGGTAGCATGGACCTAGGGCAATCCCATGGGGTGTGAAGACAGTTATATATCAATGACATCAACCTCAATTCACAGGGCAGAATAAATCATTGTCATAATTGCCTCATTTAGTTGCAGGATAAATCACTGATATTCACATTATTTCAGATGGCAGTAAGGATCTTGCACATTACTTAGTCAACATCATGCAATGTATTCATGTATCAGTGACATCATCAGAATTTGTAGTGGCTATTAGGATGTTAGATATCAATCTGATCTCCATTACTGAGAACACTTACCTCAATATAACCTATCATTTCACTATGGGCCTTTGAATTCATCAGGTTCTCAAGAAACAACACAGATCATAGCCATCACCAGGGTCTCAATTAGCAACAGGAATAAAAGACCCCACCATGATTGCTGGTCATAGCTGCATCACTGACTTCAAAATAGCTTCAGGTTTCCAGCAGGATCACAATTATCAATATTTATCACATGTTAGATATTGTGAGCTATACACATACATGAGAAATACCAACTGATGATCCTGTGGCAGGTAGGTTTCCAGATTTTAATCTGATCTCCAGAACCAGATAAGAATACTTCCCTCAAAATAAACTTGGGCTTTATTGTGGACCTTGAGGTTCATTATATTTTCAAGCAGTAGCACAGATCATAGCCACCACTAGGGTTTCCATTAGCAATAGGAATAAAATCAAACTTGGACTCCATCAAAATTGCTGATCACAGCATACATCACTGGCATCAACATAGTTTTCTTTTTTTTTTACAGGTAGAATCATAATAATGAAAATACCATACATGTTTCACAACAGGAGCTACATGAATGCATCAGGGACATCAACAGAACTTCCTGTGGTGGGTAGGATCTCAGACATCAATTTTCTATCCAGTGTCAGATAACAACACTTACCTCAATATGGCATTGTGTATCAGCATTTACCTTGGAATTC